>NC_142468.1:60475606-60778636 GCF_049115385.1 Moschus berezovskii
CGGGGTCCAGCCCCGATATGACCCAGGGTATCCTCGGGATGAACGGCGTCGGCGTTAGAGAGAGAGAGAGAGAGACAGGGGCTGATGATTCATTGGTTTACGCTGGAAATCAATAAAACCCCAGCATGGGGTTTGCTCTGTTTACGTAGGCCGCAGGCGCCCTCTCGAATCACTTGAGGCACCCCACCAGGGCACCCCCTCGAGTGAGTCTTAGAAGCCCAGGCAGATAAGTAAACGCAGAGGGCCCAGCGCTCCAAGGATCTCAACCAGAAAAAGGAGAATAGAGAAAAGGATGGAAAGAGAGAAAGAACGACACAGGGAGACCAAGCTTCAGTGAGCAAGGCCCAAAACTTTATTTTCCAGTGCTGCTTTTATACCCTAAGTTATGAAACAAAGAAAGGGAGGTATAGATTCACACCAAAATCACGTGGGGTCAGCAGTCTTGACCCTTATCAGGATCAGGGCTTATTTTTGTATATCTCGTGATAAAAGTTTTTAGGTGGTTTACATCATCTTCTGGCCAGGGGGCCTGCTAACAGTTTATGGCCCTCTCTCCTAACAATAGGTTAGTTAGCAAGTAAAAGACTTTTCTTTAAGGTGACTTTCCTAAAGTTAGGTGCTAGACACATAACAAAGTTACATTCCTATAAGGCATGTAGTGAGCTGCAAGAAAGGAACTTATTAACTTAAGATCTGATGTGGTTAAGTCAAAGGATTAATATATTTCCAAGGATACAATAGATAGAGGAAACTGCAGCAAGCATTGATTCAACAATGAAATCTTTTCTAGTACTATTCTAGTGATTTTAACTTCTTCAACAGATTCCTGCATTTTAGGAGCCCGGACAAAATTGTCATGCAAGTTAGAAAGCTATCAGAGGGGCTTGGATTGGAATACTCCTATTAAGCCGAGGAGAACTTTTAAACTACAGCTCTGAATTAATGTTTTCAGAGAAAGGTGGTTGGGGGGAAACCCCCGTAAGTATTAGAGGACTTGGTAAGAGGCGTAAGATAGTAAATCAGTCAGATTCCGGTTTTCTTTGGGGTAGATGCTCAGGTAAGTCCAGGGGGCTCCTCGAGTCCTGATTAGCCTTTGCCCGTCAGGCCTCTTCCCCAGTTGACCTTTGCCACGGGTAGGATTTCCCTCGCTGGCTCCCGGCAGATAACAGCAATAGCTGTGCGCAGCATCTCAGTCGAGTCACTGTAATCCCCTGTGCTGGCTCCAGAAATCACTCTGGAATTGGCATTGCTCTGGTTTGCTTCATGATCTCTCCAAATTCAGCTTCACTCACCATTGAGGGTCAAAAGCCCAAATCTTGGCTGCCAAGGTGGATAGAAGGGTCAAAGGCCCTCATGTAAATATCCGATAGAGGCCCCACTATAGCATTTGGTGGAGGAAATAAGGCCGGATTGAGTTAAAGGGCAAGTGGAATGGCCCAGGAGGAGGTATAGCTACAAAAGGAGGTAATGGAGGGACAGGAGATGCTCATGGAAGATGCCAGAAAGGAGAGGAAGACTCCAAATGTTGAGGAGAGAGGGGGTAGGGGTGGAATTGGGCCTGGGACCAGACTCATTAGGTGAAGGACTGAAGGAGGGCGATTGAAGTCAGGCATGACATGGCGGGACTTATCCTTTTAGGGAGATGCGAGTACCAGGTTCTCAATGTATGGCCCAACCATCAGCAGAATTACTAGAATACTGCGTTGGTCCTTTATACCTATTTCCACTCTCAAGACTCAAACACATTCACATTGTGAGCCTCTGCCTCAAATTATGACAGGTCTGCCAGGTGGCTAACCCCACATCCACTTTTTCTCCATTAAGTACTTTTCTGGAAAGAGTTTCCAATAATTTTGTGGACTGGGTTTTCAGAGTCTACCACCACTGGCTCCCAACCCCTCTGGCTATTTGCCCCATCCTCTGCAAATTTCAACCCCACCACATCACAGACTCCTACAAAGGGAATAACCTGGCTCAGGGCCTGCTCTGCGGCCCACCAGGAGAAGCCATTCACATGGACAGCAGGTTGTCTATTACTCCAGCCACTGCAGGTATGCAGAATTACTTGCAGGACGTTGTTGTTGGACTTGGAGTTGACTGCTGGTGAACAGGAGGAGGTGCCTCAGTACTGCTGCTTCTGTCATCTGAGGGCTATGAGGTGGACATCAATGAATGGAGTTGCTTTTCCCATAACATCCAAGTTGTGATATGGTTCCAGCTGAAGGAGGCATGGCAGCAGGGTCCTGCAATGCCCACTGAGGTGGTTCTTCTTCATGCATCTGCAGACAAGCTTCATCTAACATTAGAAGAGACAGGGCATGTAACGTGAGACTTGGCTTGTTGGAAGTAGAGGCACTGGACTGAATTCTTCCTTCCTCTGTTCTCTGAACATTTCTAACATAGCCCTTAATCAGTCACTGAGGGAGTCTCCCCAGGGTTGAAGAGCCATGTTGCCTTGGGTCAGAGGCTACAGGTTGTAGCTTTTTCTCCCTGTTCCCAACCCCATCCTCACCTCCCCTTAAGACAGGGCACCTGTCAATTGGCCCAGTGGTATAAACAATGTGCCTATCCTCAAGGGCAGCTCTGGGGATCTTTTTAAAATGTAGAGAAAATCAAATAAGGTGATGATTCAAGAAAAAAAAATAGAAAATGGCTGGAAAATCCATTTACCCAGAGGATTCTTTTCACCATCTTTATTTTGTTTTTACTTGATATAATATTTAGTTTTAATTACTATTGATAGCAAATGGGGAGAGATGTCTTGTCCTGCTGTTGTTCACTATTTATCTTTCTTGTAGGTTGAAAACTGTGTAAGAAACTTGATGATGCTGTCAGTCTTTTAATCTGCATTGTGTTTCTTCAGTTTTGTAACAACACATTTTAAAATGAGAAATGGCGGGGCTTATTTCCTAACAACAGTTGTTGTTAGGAAAAAACCGAAAGACAAATACTATGTGATTCCACTTACGTGAGTTATCACAGTAGCCAGATTCATAAAAACAGAAATTATACTTGGTAGTGACCAAGTACTCCTTTGAAGGAGCCAGCTCAAAAGTGTTGCCATTGGCCATTCTAAATAATATCATTTTAAAAATCCATGATTCCCCTAGTGATACTCGAGAGAAAGGGAAAAGATCTTCTTTATAGAGAGTAACTTACAGAGAAGGACATAAGGTATTGAAACAAAAGCATTTCATTAGAAATCATCATTGTGTAACCCTTGGATAATCATTGATTCAGGCAAGGATTAATAAAGGATGATAAAACCATTGGATGAAAGTTTGTCGGAGAACAAGATAGTTATCACTACACAGGTCCTTTACCCCACAGGTTCTTTTTTAATTAAGAAGGAAAAGATATATGTTTATGGTGAAGGTATCTAGCAGACATGCCTTAACCAAGTGATCAAATTGTTTCTCAGTAGTAACAGAACAAATTTATATTCTGTACCTCTTTCTCACAAGCTACAGGGGGAAATGCACAATATCATTTATGCAGTAGTTTTGCCAAAATGTTTAACATGAATCTAATCACTAGGACTAATCCAGAACTGTGCTGTTTTCAATAAAACAACTCAGATTTTTCAAAATGTCAGTGTTAGGAAAGAAAAAAGAAAAGATGGAGAGATACTGTACTATATTAAAGAGAATGAAGGAGACGTAATGTCAAGTATAATGCATACATCTGGATTTTAAAAATGTGTATATGCTATTTTGAAGATAAATGGACTCTATGTTAGGTGATATTATCAAGGCAATGTTAAATTTCTTATGAATGACAATAACAGGAGTGGAAAGTCATTGAGAATGTCATTTGGGGTGAAATATTGTGATGTTTGAGCTTCCCAGGTGGCGCTAGTGGTAAAGAACCTGCCTGCCAATGCAGGAGACATAAGAGACATGGGTTTGATCCCTGGGTTGGGAAGGTCCCCTGGAGGAGGGCACGGCAACCCACTCCACTATTCTTACCTGGAGAATCCCATGGGCAGAGAAGCCTAGCAGTCTGCAGGCCAGTGGGTCACAAAGAGCCGGACATAACTGAAGTGACTTAGCACACATCATGTTGTTTGCAACTTATTAAAATTTTCGGAGAGTATATTTTTAAACATTTACATTATATGCATCATATAAAAGTTATAAACATATATAAATATAAATAAATATATGGAAATAGACAAAGAGACTGAGCGTAGAAACGACGACTGTCCTATCAGCAGTGAGCATTCCTAGGACCCAAACTGTGGTCTTGAAATGCTACTTCTCACTAAAAGAAACCAGAGACTCGGGAAAAAATGGCTGATTCCAAGTCTGTAGCAGAAAATAACAAGGGCCTAGACTATATTGTCTCTCAAATACCAAGGAAGTTATCGAAAACTGTTAGGATCATCTCAAAAAGGCTCCCAGTCCACCTGAAGATGTCACTGGGCAAAGATGGGACATTTGGAGCTTCAATCATGATAATAATAATTTTGATGGGTTAAAACAAATCAAATATGTTTAAATCAGCTCTAAAAGAATTGATCACCTTCAGAATGTGATGGCTTCCCTGGTGGCTCAGCTGGTAGAGAATCCACCTGCAATGAGGGCGACCTGGGTTCAATCCCTGGGTTGGGAAGATCCCCTGGAGACAGGAATGGCTACCCACTCCAGTATTCTGGCCTGGAGAATTCCGTGAACCATATGGTCCATGGGGTCACAAAGAGTCGGACATGCCTGTGTGATTTTCACACACAGAATGTAATAGGACATCAATGTATTGTCTTTAAATCTGATTTAAACAAAAACAAAGAATCTATCCTGCCTTCTTATTTGAACTATACCACTATCTACTTCTGCCTTATTGACTATGCCAAAGCCTTTGACTGTGTGGACCACAACAAACTCTGGAACATTCTTAAAGAGATGGGAATACCAGACCACCTGACCTGCCTCTTGAGAAACCCGTATGCAGGTCAGGAAGCAACAGTTAGAACTGGACATGGAACAACAGGAAACTGGACATGGTTCCAAATAGGAAAAGGAGTACGTCAAGGTTATATATTGTCACCCTGCTTATTTAACTTATATGCAGAGTACATCATGAGGAACACTGGGCTGGAAGAAGCACAAGCTAGAATCAAGATTGCCGGGAGAAATATCAATAACCTCAGATATGCAGACGACACCACCCTTATGGCAGAAAGTGAAGAACTAAAAAGCCTCTTGATGAAAGTGAAAGAGGAGAGTGAAAAAGTTGGCTTAAAGCTCAACATTCAGAAAACAAAGATCATGGCATCTGGTCCCACCACTTCATGGGAAATCAATGGGGAAACAGTGGAAACAGTGACAGACTTTATTTTTTTGGGCTCCAAAATCACTGCAAATGGTGACTGCAGCCATGAAATTAAAAGACGCTTACTCCTTGAAAGGAAAGTTATGACCAACCTAGACAGCATATTAAAAAGCACAGACGTTACTTTGCCAACAAAGGTCCATCTAGTCAAGGTTTTGGTTTTTCCAGTAGTCATGTATGGATGTGAGAGTTGGACTATGAAGAAAGTTGAGCACCAAATAATTGATGCTTTTGAACTGTGGTGTTGGAGAAGGCTCTTGAGAGCCCCTTGTACAGCAAGGAGATCCAACCAGTCCATCCTAAAGGAGATCAACCCTGAATATTCACTGGAAGGACTGATGCTGAAGCTGAAACTCCAATACTTTGGCCACCTGATGTGAAGAGCTGACTCATTTGAAAAGACCCTGATGCTGGGAAAGATTGAAGGTGGGAGGAGAAGGGGACGACAGAGGATGAGATGGTTGGATGGCATCACTGACTCAATGGACTTGAGTTTGGGTAAACTCTGGGAGTTGGTGATGGACCGGGAGGCCTGGCGTGCTGCAGTCCATGGGGTCACAAAGAGTCAGACATGACTGAGAGACTGAACTGAACTGAACTGAACTGAGTATCCAAATAATAAGAGGAGAATCTCTTTATAATAATATTTCAACTAACAGATGAAATAGAAATTATTAAAATTAGAATATCTGCATTCTTCAAACCAAGTGAACGACTAGATATAGGCAGTACTCATCATCAGTGGCTGCTGACATCACCCCAGGGGAGACAACCAGATGTGCTTCCTACAGAAGTACCCAACACCTCCTTGCCTTGACAACAGGATCAGTGTGATCCTGCTGCCAATTTGCAGGAAATACAGAGGACAGAAATATACCACGAGTGTGCAATTAGCAGAATCCAGACTGGGAAACCCTGCTGGTCAAAGGATGCAGATAAGATGTAAGGAAATGAAAGGGACTGTTAGTTTAAAACTTAAAATACACTTTTAACTTTCTATTTTATATTGGAGTATAGCCAATTAACAATGTTATGATTTTAATAGTTTCAGGTGGACAGCAAAGGGACCCAGTCATACATATACATGTATCCATTCTCCCCCTAACTACCCTCCCATCCAGCCTGCCACATAACATTGAACAGAGTTCCATATACTATACAGTAGGAACTTGTTTGTATCCGTTTTAAATATAGCAATGTGTACATGTCAATCCCAGGGCTTCCCACATGGCACTAGAGGTAAAGAACCAGCATGCCATTGTGGGAGACATGTAGACTCAAGTTTGATCCCTAGGTCAGTAAGATCCCTGGGAAGAGGCAACTCACTCCAGTATTCTTGCCTGAAGAATCCCGTGGACAGAGGCACCTGGTGGGCTACAGTCCATAGGGTTGCAAAGAGTTGGATATGACTGAAGTGACTTAGCATGCACACATGCACACGTCGATCCCAAACTCCCTATTTCTTCCCCCCATTCTAACCACCTGGCAGCTATAAGTTCGTTCTCTATGTCTGTGAGTCTGCTTCTGTGTTGTAAATGAGTTCATTTAAGTCATTAAAGTGAATTTAGTAGATAGGACTAAATTATAATATCCTGGGACATTTTATCACAATTGGGTGATAAAGTTATTTGCAAAGTAACAATTACTATAAAAGTAATTGAGAAGAAAGTGTTCATCATTGAAATGAGTCTCATGGACAGGGCTTCTGAAGTAGAAGGTAAAGTTTTATTTTCTGACCGGGGTTGTAGTTTCAAAGTTGTTCACTTTTATAAAAAATAAATTGTCGTATATTTTTGTGTAGTTGTCTATCTTTATTTTTATAGTCTAATAAAATTGTTTTAAAAAGAGAGAAAGATACTTTAGAAGACACAACAACCAACCGCAATCTGTGGACCTTGTTTGAATCCTAATTTGAACAAACCAGTTATCAGCTATTTATGAGATAATCAGGAAAATTAGAACATTGACTAGATCTTTGTTGATATTTAGGTATTATCTTTTAATTTTAGATGCAAATTAAAGGCGTTAATTTTAGATCTTATTATTTAAAAATGTACACTGATATACTTTACATAATGCCTGAGATTTACTCAAAATAATACATTGGGAATAGAAATAGCAGGTAGGTGTGTAAATGAAACAAAATGGCCAAAGGTGATAATTTGTGAGACCGGTTGCAGAATACATAGGGGGAGTCATTATATTATCCCATCTACTTCTGTGCATGTTTGAAATTTTCCATTAAAAGTAATTTCTATTACTGACATGATTTAGATGAGTAGTTCATAAGCAAGAGAAAGCTGGACCCCTAAGTTCCTATTTGCAGGTGACTCAGACAGTTCTCTGTCTCTTTAATGAACTGCTCTGAAAATTCTCCCTCCGTGGAACAATTGTTTAAGTCGACCAAAACTTAACTGTTTAAGTCAACCAAGACTTCAGGACCAGGTGTCATTTGTCAGATAAAATGTCCCCGCATACCAAATGTCCCAATGCTTCTTTCAGATCAGACTGAAATAAAATACACTTTCACTTCTCTGTGGAGAGCTCGGGACTGTGACCCACAGGCTCCACTGAGAACCTGTCCTGCCTACGTGTTGATGCCCAGATTGGTAACCTATAGGACAGAACCTTCCATTCCATTCTGCAGAATTTCAGGTCCAGACCGAAAATCTGTCTCTGAAATGCCTCCCACAATTTTTGAACAACTGCTCAATCTCAAGTTAGCACCAAAAGTAAAACATAATATGGGTTGTTTTTTAAGGCCTTGATGCCTCGATTTTGTCATGCTGACATCAGCAGCATGTGACTACTGGTGTGGCAAATTAAGAAGAAAATGTTTCTATGACCATGCTGCTGCTTTTTAAAAATTGCATTGCTAAAGAGCCAGCTGTGATTAGACAGGAAAACATTAATAATCATTTCTGCAGTTTCTTTTGTCCTAAACAATTCTCAGATGTTACTCTATCTTTTCAAAACTGCAATACAGATATCATACACATGGCCCATTTGATGGGTTCTATTTTAAAATAAGCAACCTGGGAGACCATTGGTTTTATTAAAAAGTAGGGAAAATAATTTATCCCAGCACTGAGTAAATATGTTTCTGACAAAATGATGTACTTTTTCTAAGACAGAGTTGTCATTTCATGAATGTACAGTGATTTATCCCCCTGGAACTTGAAAATGAGGGAAATAAAGATTGACTTGAGGATTAAATTCTGCAGTCAATATAGTGTGATAAGGATTGAGAATACAAAACTGCTTAGAAACCAGATAGCTGTCAGGTCAGCAAGACTGGCCTGTGAAAAAATGAATATATGATACCTAAAATGTATGTTCAACAAAGTGTGTGGGAGCAGGTGATGTTGATCCATCATAGAAATATAGGAAAGAGTGTCAGACAAGTGAAGGTTCTGTGTGTCTGCACATTGTTCTGGGCACAACAACCTTAACCAATGGCTCTGAGTTACTTGAGTCTCATGGAAAGATCACCCCTAACACGAGCCAGATGCGTCAGGCTTTGAAAACTCAAGGCTGAGGTCACAGACTTGAGTATGGACACCTAAACTTGCTCCCAGCTGGATTTGTCTGGTTCTGTTAGGTTCTTTATTAATGTGTGCGTGTGTGTGTTTATATGTGTGTATACTCAGTCGCTCAGTCATATCCGACTCTTTGCAACCCCATGGACCAGGCTTCTCTGTCCATGGAATTTTCCAGTCAAGAATACTGGAGTGGGATGCCATTTCCTACTCCAGGGGATCTTTCCCACCCAGGGATCAAACCGGTATCTCCTGCATTTGGCAGACAGGAGCCCAATATTCAAATTAATTTGAAACATTTTTAATGTAAACATTTTCTATAAAATTCTTCATTATGAAATTATTTTTTTTGAGAAAAATCCGACATTGCCATGTGGCAACAGTCAGCTAGAACTGTGTAAGAGTTGTCCCCTGCAGACAGCTCCTGCCATCCACAGCCTCCACCAGCATCTTCACTCAGCTCACTTACCTCTCAGACCCCTGGACACACCTGCACTGGCTGCCCCCAGCTTAATACCTTCAGCTACTCAGCTGGTCTTACTTCCTGTGTACTGAATCTATGCTCAGCCTACAATCTTCTGGTCCCAGTCTGACTTCCCTTGTTGATTTTCTATAGGAAGAAAACAAGCTGGACATGTCAAGGTAAGGACTCCTGCCTTTGTGACAGTTTTGTTTCATGGCTCAGTAAGAAACTGGCATTTTGATTTTACACATCAGTCTCCGGTAATTCAGCCCTAGGGAGATGGATCCACTCTTGGTATAACAACAAAGTCAGGTCTCAGCCTCCAAGGCTGAGAATCAAGCTTCTATTGCTGCTAAGCTCTCAGTGGCAAGCTCCCTAACTCAGTGACTTGGGACTGAACCATTCAATACTACTATATAGAATCCTCCATGAAGAAGACAGTTTCCAATTTTTATTGTACTGAAAAGGTCCTATTTGCTCTAATGTTGTTTTGTAAATCACATTTGTGGAAGAATGAGTGCCTTTTCAGACTCTTCTAAGAGAAGATAAGAAACCTGATCTTCTCTACTTTGTAAATGTCATTGCCTCTGCAGTCACCCACTAGCCTCCTATATTTTATAATTTAGAAAATGTCCACCTACATATTGCACCTCAATTGTGTCATCTGCCAAAAAGCAACATGATTGGGAAAGAAAATCTTACAAACACTTCCTACACATTCACACATTGCTGAGGCTTTACACCATAGGCATTTGGGAGTCCCACTGTGTCTGAAAGAACTTTAGAACAATTCATGCAAGAAATAACTTGGGAAAAGATAATTCTGAAAGATTCTGTTTAGCATGGGGGTTGTAATGCTAACTGATGTAGCAACTCTGATGTTTAAGATCCTCCAACTCTTTTCCCATTTCACCCATAAGCGTACACATCGCGTTCATTCATTCATTTTTTAAAAATGGTTACCAAGCCTTCTATTGGGCTTCCCAGGTGGTGCTAGTAGTAAAGAACCTGTCTGCCAGTGCAGGAAATGTAAGAGATGCAGGTTTGATCCATGAATCAGGAAGATCCCCTGGAGGAGGGCATGGCAACCCACTCCAATATTCTTGCCTGGAGAATCCTATGGACAGAGGATCCTGGTGGGCTACCATCCATGGTCACACAGAGTCGGACACGGCTGAAGTGACTTAGCACAAATGAATATGAACAAAGCCATCTATTATGTGCAGGTGACCAAAGGCCTGCACCTAAAGCCAATAGAAAGCAGTTTTCCTAGACTTAGTATCAATGATCATAATAACAATGACATTTTTGCCTTTACAACCATATGATTGATTTCAGTTGTTTTGATGTCTGCACTACAGGATAAAACTGTTTGGCAGCTTACAAGGATTTTTAGAAAGTGCCTAGTGGTTCTACACTTATGATTTTTGTTTTCCTTCCATAAAGAGGTATCTTTGGTCACCTAACTTGAGTTTACTACAAAATGTACACTGAAGCTGTCAACTATTTAGTGAATATTTCTGAGTACTGCTTCTAAGTAATTTTAATGTCAGAAACTCTTTTCTATCTCTGTCCTTCATGTATCATTCCTATGTATCACATGGTTGCCTGGAGAATCCTATGGACAGAGGATCCTGGTGGGCTACGGTCCATAGGGTCACACAGAATTGGACATGACTGAAGCGACTTAGCGTGAATGAGCACAAACAAAGCCATTTGTTATGTGAAGGTGACCAATAGTCTGCACCTAGATATGAAGTGAATATGTGGCATATTGAGAAACCATAACTATATGTATTTCTTAAAATTATGTTTTTGGAATCACAGATGCATTTGGTTAATAAATAGTGTGTGTGTGCTCAGTCGTTCAGTCATGTCTAACTCTTTGCCACCCTCTGGACTGTAGTCCAACAGGCTCTTCTCTCCATGGAATTTTCCAGGCAAGAATACTGGAGTGGGTTGCCCTTTGCTGCTCCAGGGGATCTTCCCCACCCAGGGATAGAACCTGCATCTCTTCCATCTCTTGCATTTGGCAGGCAGTTTCTTTACCACTACACCATCTGGGAAACCCACTTAATAAACTAGTCACATATAAAAAGATCTTAACTGAGCGGTTTCTCAGAGCTTTCATTTCTGCAAAATGGAGTACTTCCAAGGCTGATTGTTTCCTCACTAAAGTATCAATACATTTTCAATGACAGGGAGAAGTATTTGGGTCAATTCCTTATCAGGGTTACAAGCTAAGTTTATTTTAGATCTTGCTTTCTAAGAATCAAAAAGAAAGAAGAACAGAAAAATGACCACATTTTGAAGGACTGAATATTGCTGCATTAATTACAGAATTGACAGTCCAGTTCCAGTAATTTAAATGAAGCAGCTGACATTGGCCTAGAAGTTTTAGCCCATAAAGATGTTATGTTTCTTGAGTTTAATGATTTCGTAGAATTCAGATAGAGATAGGAACATCAGAGGTACAAATGTAATGTAAATTACATGACATTACAATTCACGTGAGCAGGATCTATTTTTTTTTCCTAAAGCAGATCTACTTGACTGAAAACTTGTTCTCTCTCCTGTAAACTCAGTCAGCAACAAATCAAGGAATTTAGTCACCTGACAAATAGTGGTCTGGAAGCTATGTGAGACTATGTGTTCTTAAAAACTTTTAAATGACAGCTGTACTATTTTATCATCATAACAAAACAATGAGTATGAGTTTTATGTGGGAACCTTGCAATTCATTTTAAAACCACCTCAGCATCCTGCAGGTAAACATAGAGATTTGACAGCCAATGAGGACATTTGATGGCCTCACAGGGGTGGATTCAGTATGATATTTTATAGCAAAAGGGAAAAAATACCAAGCTGAATGCCAAGTATCACACATTCTGTAAGCAACCACAGAATGATAGAATTCCGTGTATTAAATACACATTTACCTGTGCTACTCAAAATCATGGCCCAGCTACTCTAAACATGAAGGACAGAAGGCTCGTGACTATCCTGCCTGGTATTTGCCTTGCAAAGCAAAGACTGAAGTGAGCCTAAACCACTACAGAACCTTTGGCTTCAGAATTAGACCTTAGAATCTTTGTGACCTTGACCAGTTTTCATAACCTGAGTCTAAGATTTTTATCAAAAATTAATACATTTAATCTATAAATTCCAGCTAGAATGTCATCTTTGGGGGGGGGACGGGAATGTCTAGGTTTTTTGCCTGGAACACTTGATAATTTCTTAAATAAACAAATAAATCAATAGATTTATTCATATTTACTTGGATATGCACAAAGGAAGGGAGAAGGCAATGGGCAACCCACTCCAGTACTCTTGCCTGGAAAATCCCATGGGTGGAGGAGCCTGGTAGGCTGCAGTCCACGGGGTCATGAAGAGTCGGATACAACTGAGCAACTTCACTTTCACTTTTCACTTTCATGCATTGGAGAAGGAAATGGCAACCCACTCCAGTGTTCTTGCCTGGAGAATCCGAGCGAGGGCAGAGCCTGGTGGGCTGCCGTCTATGGGGTCGCACAGAGTCGGACACGACTGAAGTGACATAGCAGCAGCAGCACAAAGGAACTCTGGAAACTTTCCTAAGAAAATAATTGTTACTGACACGACTGAGCGACTGAACTGAACTGAACTGAACTGAGGGCAGGGAAAGTGGAAGAGGTGGTCTGGATAAATTGAAGATGAGGTGGGAAGGAGATCCCAATTTTTGAGTTTTGAACCATATGAATTATACATATATATAATTGTATAGATATATAAATCAGACCTCACTGTTGTTAAAGTCACCTACCATCTCTGGCAGGTCTGATTTCTTTCTCTCCACTCTCTAAAGAGATTACTATCTCCTGTTTCTTTTTCCTGCACCTCCTTAATTTCTCCATGAAACCTCAAAATAACAAATTTTCTTCCTGCTTATCTGTTTTGTGGGAATAAATGTAAGAAAAGTATGAAATAGAACTTCAATTTCAAAACAGAGATACTCTACTCAAATACAGAATGTGATCAAGTAAAGATTTAATAAACAAAACTAACCACAAAAAATTGAACCGAAACAGAAAGGTCAATAAGGAAGAACGATGGTGACTATAGAGGGTTTGAGAAACTCATGGTACATGATGGCAACTGCTTTGTGGGCATTAGCCCTCGCTCCCAGGGGTCACGTGATGGATGTCCATGGTGAAGAAAGTGAAGTGACCTCTGGGCTAGGAACAGTGCTCTAGGATTCTCCCTGCTGAGCATCTCCCTAAGCCCAGATATCTGCTTCTAGGCTGCACTCTCCACTATTTTGATCAAAGGACTCCTTGGTGTTAGGGCATCTGAGGCAAATATCCCAGGGAGACCAAGAGAACACAAACAAGCAGATCTGCAGTGTGGTGAGAAGAAAACAGAAGAGGCACGTGAGTTGGCTTGTGTTATGTGCTATGAATTCATTTACACAGTCATCAGCAGAAGCAACATGATCCAAAGTCAAGATGAAGCCCAGAGCCTTGCCTTCCTTCAAATCTCCAGGGAGTCGGAATATAAGTCAAATTTTAAAACACAGAGGCTTTCTTCTTCCCTTTCCACCTCCCTCCTGTGTTTCCAGCTAGTTTTAGGCAAGTGAATTATTATTCTAGCCAAATTCCTCTAGGAAGGAAAGAACAAGCTTAATCCATCTTTATTTCTCTCCTCTGACAAAGTAGGTAAGACAATGATGATATCAGTCTTTTAACTCAAGGGATCTTGCTCACAGGGATTTAATGAATATTCGTTAATACACAGTGATAAGCAGTGCAAAAATATAAGGCACAGCAAAGTGATAAGGCTGTAAATTACAAATTCCTAAGCCCTTATTATGCAGAAAACTAATTTCTTCTTACTACATTAAGATCTGACCATCCCTAGACCCAAAAAAGTGCTTTTTATGCACTTCTTTGAATTTTAATTATGTATAAATGAAAACCAGAAGAAAGGAGTCATTTTAAATACAAAAGCCTATTTCTAATTTCTTACAAAATCATTTCTCTTTATGAAAAACTGCTAGTGAACATTGGTCCTCCAGCCTCAACAATTGTCAGAGTCACATGCCACAAAGACCTGTAAATACTGTATATCTAGATGAAGTCTAAAAAGATGCTTTAAATCCACTTGTTAGATTGTCCATTCTATTTAATCCACTCACCTAGAAAACTGTGTTAATGAAGTTGGAGATTGAAATCAACATTTTCGGAACTGCTGCTTGATATTTTTCAATGTTGGCTATTGCTTCTACCCTGAAGCACTATAATGACATCACCTCTTGAGACTCTCCCCGTCAAAACTGTGTCACACAAAGCCAGAGAAGCACATCATTCAGTTCTTTGTGTTTTCCCCTCGTTACTCACCACCATGGCTGTGGTTATGTTTCTACTGTGGGAGTCACACAATGGGAGAAAAGCAGGCCCATTACATCTCCAGGTTATATAAGCACCTACCCGAAAGGAGCAACCCAGATTCTCTGAGCGGCATCCGCAGAGAGAGGCTCAGACCCCAAATAGCAACTTTGCTCTGAGCAGCAAGAAGACATAGTTCCACTTATGATATTCAGAGACTGCAGCCGTCTATGAAATTGGACTTTCCTAGAGCACTAACCAGAAGTCACGCTTCACGGTCAAGGACTGGAGGAAGGGCTAAAACAGAAAGATCCAGCAGTTGCCATGGCAGCAGCAACAGGACTGGAAAGGTTTCCAGAAGCAGGTCTGTCTCAAGAGTTTATAATGCAATCACATGCTGTCTGTGTTTAACACAGGCCAAATGAAGACAAATACAGTGTGTTTTCCAACTCCCTCTGTCAGTTTGCATTACGATTATCTGGTGAAATTCTGGAAAGGCAAGTGTGATCATTCTCTGACCCAGGTCTTCAAGTTAACCTGCAACAAAGAAGGCTTAAGCCTTTCTCTCTGTCTTGTGAAGGGAATGCAGCACAAGCCAGTCGCTGACCTACGCTTAACCAGGTTGGCTGAAATTTCTGGTTCTACTGTCACATTTACCTGTTTCTAACTACAAAGTGATTAAGTAGCAAAGCTGTTTTGGCCTCTATAGTATTACTTGGAAATATTAAGAGTTAATCCAGATGGTACAGGGAAATATTCTTTGAATCTAAATTCATTTCAGAAAAAGCAATAAAGGGTTATTCCTTTCCCTCTTTATTCCCAAGTAATTTGCAGAGCAAAATTCAGCTCTGATTGCAGATGTCAACTCTTCCCTGGGACAGGATGCCAGACCCTCACATGTGGGTCCTTTCTCTGGATGAATTTTACCCTTCCCTCATCCCAGGGAGACCAATGTACTTTTTTATTATTTTGGTAACATGTGGGCTCCAAAATCACTGCAGATGGTGATTGCAGCCGTGAAATTAAAAGACGCTTACTCCTTGGAAGGAAAGTTATGACCAACCTAGATAGCATATTAAAAAGCAGAGACATTACTTTGCCAACCAAGGTCCGTCTAGTCAAGGCTATGGTTTTTCCAGTGGTCATGTATGGATGTGAGAGTTGGACTGTGAAGAAAGCTGATCACCTAAGAATTGATGCTTTTGAACTGTGGTGCTGGAGAAGACTCTTGAGAGTCCCTTGGATTGCAAGGAGATCCAACCAGTCCATTCTAAAGGAGATCAATCCAGGGTTTTCATTGGAAGGACTGATGCTAAAGCTGAAACTCCAATACTTTGGCCACCTCATGTGACGAGTTGACTCACTGGAAAACACTCTGATGCTGGGAAGGATTGGGGGCAGGAGGAGAAGGGGACAACAGAGAATGATATGGCTGGATGGCATCACCAACTCGATGGACGTGAGTTTGAATTGGTGATGGACAGGGAGGCCTGGCATGCTGTGATTCATGGGGTCGCAAAGAGTTGGACACGACTGAGTGACAGAACTGAACTGAACTGAATATATACACAACTTAAAATTTACTGTTTTAACCATTTTTAAGTGTACAATTGAGTGACGTTAGGTATACAAAAAATGCTGTGTAACCACCACCACCACCACCCATTTCCAGAAATTTTTCATGATCCCAAACAGAAACTCTGTACCCATTAAACAGTAACTCCCCACTACTCCCTCCCTTCACTTTCTGGCAACCACGATTCTACTTTCTGTCTTGATGAATTTGCCTATTCTAGATACTATATATAGCTGAAATCATATATTTGTCCTTTTATGTCTGACTTCCTTCACTTAATATAGTATTTTCAAGGTACATCCATGTTGTTGCATGTGTCAGAAGTTCCTTCCTTTTTAAGGCCTAATAGTATTTCATTGTATTTATATTCAATATACACATATTGTATACATATTTTGTTTTTCCGATCCACTGTTGATGGACATTTGCGTTGTTCCTATCTTTGGCTACTGTGAATAATGCTATTATGAATAATGGTGTTAAGTCCCTATTTGAGTCTCTGATATCAGTTCTTTGGGATATATACTAGAAGTAGAATTGCTAAATCATATGCTAATTCCATCTTTAACTTTTTGAGAAACCACCAAACTGGTTCCCCTGGTGGCTGTAGCATTTTACATCCCCAGCAAGTTCCCCCTTTTAATGCCTTTAAAAGTACATAAACTTTGTGTCACTTTCCCAAATTTTGAAGTGATGGGGGAAGATGGCCATCCCTGTTGTCAATACATTTCCCTGATGTCACACTGAAATCTTAATAAGTTAAAGTCAGTAAACGTTTGTTGAATGCCTGCTATGAGCCAGGAACATGCTAGGCATTAAAGATACAAAGACCTCAAAGCTTAGTGAAGAAGATAGACATGCAAATCCAAAACTGTAGTGTAATGAATCCAATAATTAAAAGGATATGCAAGTTAATAAGGGGCAGGAAAGCTCTGCAGAAGGGATGACTAAGCTGGGTTTTGAATGATAAACAGGAGTTTGCCATGTAGGAGGAAAGAGAATAGACCAAGTAGAGAATAGTAAGTTCAAAGAACATCCAAGAGAACAAGGCACTCTCAGGGAACAAGGGAGAGTTCACTGTGCTACAACTCACTGCCTACCTTCTGGTCCATTGGTGTCCCCACTTCCCTGGTCGCTCACAGGGTAAAGAATCTGCCTGCAATGCAGGAGACTTGGGTTCAACCCCTGGGTCAGGAAGATCCCCTGGAGAAGGGAATGGCAACCCACTCCAGTATTCGCTCCTCAGTATTCTTGCCTGGAGAATTCCGTAGACAGAGGAAACTGGCAGGCTACAGTCCACGGAGTCACAAAGTGTCAGACACAACTGAGTGACTAACACTTTCAGAAACTCTGTTGACAGGGGGTAAAGACATGCATATGTGTAAGCATGTGCTTGCATTCGAAGGTGAGCAGAGGTGGGACTTTACCAAGTGGTGTCTAGATTCTTGTGATTTGTAGATGGTAGAGAGGCTGAGCGAAGGAGATTTCAGGGTGATGCTGACACTTTGAGGTATTGAAGTGGTTGTTACCAAACAAAACTTTAAGACCTCCAGAGATAGGAAGTATTACTTACAACTTTAGAAAAATTTACTTTTGAGTGACCCAGTTTCATCAATATGGCAGATTAAGAAACCTGAAAACCCTCCCACTGCAACTCCTAGAAACGGTTTGTAAAATACAATTAAAATTCTTATAAATGAAAAGCCAAATTAACATATACACAAAATAGGGACACCCCCTGATGCCAGAAAGGAGGTCAGTGGAAGCCAGAGCAGTGACCTGAAACTGCAGCCACAGGAGTTCAGGGACAAGGGTGCAGGAAGAATGGTGAAGGAGTGGCAGAGTTTCCTTGCTTCTGTAAAGGCAGCAGAAAAGCAGAAGTGAGAGTCAACAACAAGGAGTGATCTGGTATAATGGAACACAGTCAGGGGACTGCCAGTCCGTTGCCTTTGCCGTATCTTGTCAGTTAGAAGCAGGTCCTGGGTCTCACTCACAAGAAAAGGGGTTTATACAGGCCATGAATACCAGAAGATGGGGGTCATGGGGGGTCAATTTAGGGTCTGTCCACCGCATGCGTACAGATGTTCAGTAGTGCCACATTCCAGGAGTATCTATCAAGACATTTCTACTAACAGCAGAGCAGGGTCCAGAATTCTCATGCCATATGTCAGACACTCGTGACATGCTTTGTCCCATGGCCATTGCCTATAAATGTTGAAGAATACAGGATTTCCCAGTTTTTGTTTATTTTATGAAAATACTACATGGCTATGGAAACACCTCAAACAGTGCAGATAAGGATAAGTACAAAGGACAGGTTCTCATCTCCTTTCCCATTCACAGACCCCCTACTACTACTCAGAAGTTATCTTTGGAGATGGTTTGTGGATAGTGTGAGTAATCAAAACCATCACCATTGCAGGAAAACAAGAGCGCCATCTGTCCAAGAGAAAACTAGAGTTGTCCTGGGCAAGTGCAGCTATTTTTTTAAGGTTTCCAAGTAAAAGTGAAAGCGTAAGAGGTTCATGAAGGGAGTGAGAGTGGTAACAGGGCAGCTGCAGAGGCAACCTCCAGTCTACCCTGACTTCCTGAGTTAAATAGTAAAGTTCAGTGGTTAAGGAGAGAACACAACCAAAAGGTTAATTACAAAATAAGAGAATTAAAAATTAAAAGGAATGAAATAAATAAATTTACATAGAAAAACACAAGAGATTATTTTGGAGTAAAGATGAAAAATACTAACATGAAAATAGTACAAAGTATTTTACAATACTTTTATAAGTAAATACTTATAAAAGTAAATAAAGGTCAAAAGTTAAAAGAAGATACACTGAAAGTTAAAAGCCAAAGAATTACAGAAACTAGACTTAATTTTATTTATTTATTTTTTTATTGGAGGCTAATTATTTTACAATATTATATTAGTTGGTTTAGCCAGACTTAATATTTTTTAAAAAATATGGGTGAAGAGATGAACTGACAATTTACAAAGAAACACATGTATGGCCTGTATGTGTGAAAAGATTATAACTTAATCTTCTTTATAACTAAAAAAGTAATAAAAATCATAAGATACTAT
The DNA here is from genome assembly GCF_049115385.1 of Moschus berezovskii. NCBI lineage: Eukaryota > Metazoa > Chordata > Mammalia > Artiodactyla > Moschidae > Moschus > Moschus berezovskii. The sequence continues at coordinate 60,494,958 of NC_142468.1, forward strand.
TTTTCACATATTAGATTAGCAAAGATTTAAAACTTTTATAACACCCAGTATAAATATGAGGGAAACAATCTCATATACTGTTAGTTCAGTTCAGTTCAGTTGCTCAGTTGTGTCAGACTCTTTGCAACCCCATGAACCACAGCACGCCAGGCCTCCCTGTCCATCACCAACTCCCGGAGTCCACCCAAACCCATGTCCATTGAGTCAGTGATGCCATCCAACCATCTCATCCTCTGTCATCCCCTTCTCCGCCTGCCCTCAATCTTTCATAGCATCAGGGTCTTTTCAAATAAGTCAGCACTTCACATCAGGTGGCCAAAGTATTGGAGCTTCAGCTTCAACATCAGTCCTTCCAATGAACACCCAGGACTGGTCTCCTTTAGGATGGACTGGTTGGATCTCTTTGCAGTTCAAGGGACTCTCAAGAATTGATGTTCAAAAGCATCAATTCTTTGGTGCTCAGCTTTCTTTATAGTCCAACTTTTACATCCATACATGACTACTGGAGAAACCATAGCCTTGACTAGACAGACCTTTGTTGACAAAGTAGTGTCTCTGCTTTTTAATATGCTGTCTAGGTTGGTCATAACTTTCCTTCCAAGGAGTAAGCATCTTTTAATTTCATGGCTGCAATCACCATCTGCAGTGATTTTGGAGCCCCCAAAAATAAAGTCTGACATTGTTTCCCCATCTATTTCCCCTTAAGTGATGGAACTGGATGCCATGATCTTAGTTTTCTGAATGTTGAGCTTTAAGCCAACTTTTTCACTCTCCTCTTTCACTTTCATCAAGAGGCTGTTTAGTTCTTCTTCACTTTCTGCCATAAGGGTGGTGTCATCTGTGTATCTGAGGTTATTGATATTTCTCCCGGCAATCTTGATTCCAGCTTGTGCTTCATCCAGCCCAGTGTTTCTCATGATGTTACAATGTTATACTGTTAGTAGGAAAATACATTTCTATGAACTGTTTAGATGACAATTTGATAATATCTACAAAAATTTATAAAGCTACTTGATTTAGCAACCCCATCTCTAAGATAGGATCTTATATTTGCATATTGTGTGTATAAATACACAAGATAGACCAATTCATAGATTCATAGATAGATCATCATTGATTGAAACAGAGAAATCGCAGAATAACCTACATAAGTTACTGTATCTCCATTAAATATGATTTATTCCCTCAATATAACATTCTCCTCCTTCAGGAAGACCTCTCAGGTTATTCCATATCCAGTCACTAATTTGGAGGGTTTTGTTTTCTTTCAATCTATCCCAGTTTCAACAACAGTTCAGGATCTTAGCTGACATAGAACCAGTTCCAAATTCAGGAGAAAGAGGTGTACCCACAATCATTACCCATGGTAAGAGAATTTAAAAAAAAAAGAGCAGGAAGTTTTCAGATTGGGATGAACATGCCTCTATTTTGATCTTAAAAAAATGTCAAACATTTTTTCCAGTGCTGTGTGACACAAATTGATTTAACCCACTATCCTCACTTTTATACTTTTAAAATCCTACAGAAAATAGATACTACAAAAGAAGATGCCAGTGTTAACATTTAAATCCCTAACTTTTAAATCCATCAGCTTTTCTTTCTGCTCAATACCTTTTCTAGAATCTCTGTCTTTTCCTTGCATTTTGTTCTTTTTTTTAAAACAATCTTCAGTTTTCTGAAACAAAGGAGTATTGATTGGGACCTTCACTCAGGCTTCAGGTGCCCCATTCTTGAAAGATGAAGTGCTTCTTCAAAAATCCCTTCTAAACAAGCATTTAAGTCAATTACTCTCCTCTTCTGGTGATATAAAACAAAGTGTACCATTAGTCATTTAGCAAGAGCAAAACATCTCCCTTTGTGAAAACCACCAACCATGTGGTTTTAAAAAACTAAAGGATAAATCACATTTACCTAATGGATAGAACTTGATATTTATCCGTATGTTATTACTAAAATTGACATGGCAGAAGTTGCCAAGAGGAAGAGATAAACAGTCACTCTAAAGAAAGAAAAATACTTCTTGAATCATCATTAAACATATCTTTGTTTTAAAGTTTCTTTTCTCACCATGAAATTAATTGACATTTTCACTTATTATTTTTACTTACAATTAAACAGCTCGAAGAGAATGGTTTTCAAAATAACTCTTCCCTAAGTCAGTCTGTGGAAAAGCCACATTCCCCAGTAACTTTTTTGTGACACCTGGGTTATCGAAGAAGCACATGCCCTTTTTGTACCTAACAAAGGAACAAAATGATGCCCACATCTGCATCATTTGTTTTCCATGATACTGGACCTGGGCATGAGTATCATCAATTACAAGAAACTAAAATCTCCCAGAGCAAAAGGACCTAAGTTTCCATCACTTTCTCTAAGTCCAGTCTGGATCTCCTGAGGTCATTGCCCATATTCAAAACATACCCTTCTTTTTTCTGGCAATTATGCTATATACCAATAAAAGTTCCTCTAAGAAGCTGAAAATTCTATTCATTTAATTCAATCTCTTTTTTGCTATGTAGCAATGGTTTCCCAAAAAAATTAATTGAAAGGCTATAATGGTAGCAAAACCAACTGTTACTCAATGACAGGATGTCATGATTTTATATATATAGGCCTCATTAATCTCCTTAGTTTTAGTTTTTAAATAGTTTTTTTTAACCTATCTGGACAGGTCATGGCAAAAGATTATTGTTTCTTTCACCATAAAATTATATTCATGCTGTGGTTCTTTAAGTTGTTGAAAAAGTCCCCTTTTATATCCACTAAAGAGAAGTGTGATTCAAACAGAGGGAAGTATAAACTAATTTAGGAGTACCCATGGGTCAGATGCTTTACACACGTTAGCTTATTTAGATGACTTGCCGAGACAACACATAAAGTTCAAATATGATCCCACCTGGGTCTGATCCCACAGCCAGAGATCTACCTCTTTCTTATTATCCAGTCAGATTGTAATAAAATCTATTTAAGTGAAATGGCAACCCACTCCAGTATTCTTGCCTAAGAAACCCCATGGGGTTTCCCACAGAGGAGCCTGGTGGGCTAAATACAGTCCACGGGGTCTCAAAGAGTCCGACATGACTGATCAACTAATACTTTCACTTAAATGATACTTACAAGAAGCCATCAAGATGCATCTAATTTAATTTCTGCATCTAGGATTATTTTCTCCTGTTTTTTTATTTAATCTACTACTTGCTTATATTTGACCCTTCTCAGTTGTCCAAAATATAAGTATAGTATTAAAGTACAGTCCCCTATTACAAAACCCAAAACTTCCATGACTCAACAGGCAAGAGAGGCAAGCTCTTTACATAGACTCAGAGGAAGCATTGTGGTTTAAATTCCTGGCTCTGTCATCAAGTAGGCCAATCAAATCCTCAGGGGTTGTTTGAGGACTAAACAAGGTCATGTATTAAGCACCTGATAGATGTACAATAAATAGAAACTTAATTTGAAACTTACAGAGTGGCCAACAAAGCTGACCCAGTTCCCACCCCCATTAGGCAGGCCATGGAAGGGAAGAAAGAGAAGGAGAGATGCAGAGACAAGAGTAGAGAAACAGGCAAGAGCCTTAGGGCCTGAGAGTTCAACCAGTTGAGAACACAGAGGTCAAAGCTTCCACTTTCCAAAGTCAAGGGCTATGACTTTTAATTATCTCTAGGGCTTGGTAAAGCTTTTTCCTCCCCTTAGAGAGCGTTCAAGTTGCCCCTTGAGAGAGAAACAATCAGGCTTGGCAGATAACAAGCCCCTCTGTGATGACAACAAGGCTGAGACATCAAGCCTGTTGACAGAACAAGCTGACAAGTTCATACCCTCTATGCGGGATTGCAAATTCCTCAAATGTGTTTTTGCCACCTTCAAGTATGGACAGATGTATTTGGGGGAAAAAATTACTTTATAGCAAAATAGATTTTTCATGTGTTGTTGAGCAGCCCTTACAGTTTTGACAGGTGCAGGAGAGGCGGCAGAGGTAGGTTTGCAAATCAAGCCTCAATGCCGCCCCCAACAGTGCGAGGTGGGTGATTAGCAGGATGTACGTGTAGGTTCCTGCCGGTATTTGTTCCATCAGGATGGAAGTGACAAGTGCTGCTTGGAAAAAGCCTGCTAGCTAAACTCACCCCACCTCCATCTTTCAGCCTTTATGAGTACATTGCTTTAGGGAGATTACTGTGTGCACACCCTGTTCTAAGCACTGGATGTGTAGTAAGTTACTGCGTCTTTACATCAGCCTGTGAGTAACCACTATATTATCCCTCCTTTACAAATGAGGCAACAGAAACACAGAGCAGTTGAATAACTCATTTACAGTCACACACGAAGGGGACTGAGGGGATGGAAGTGCTGGAATTCAATCCCAGCTCTCTGCCTCCTCATAGCAAAGGATATGTTCACCCAGTGCATGCTGTGGTCCCAGCCCTGGGCTAAGTAAGCATCTTCAGTACATTTCTAATTTAACACAAAACCTGTGGGGAAAAGGCATTGTTGTTATCCTTACAGATGGGGAAACTGAGGCTTAGAAGGGGTAAGGAACTTGCCCAAGTTTACAAAACTAGTAATAGTTGAAACCAAAAATAAAAACCCAATCTGTCTGACTCGAGTCCAAGGTCTTAACTACGACCTACCCTGCTTCTGCCCCTTACTAGTTGTCTTGAGTATTTGATCTCTCCCAGCCTCAGTTTCCTCATCTGTGAAATAGGGATACCACCAATAACTATCTCAAAAGACCAGTGAAAGGGTAAAACAAAGGAAGGTGTGGGAAAATGAACTAGGAACTACAGGCAAGGCATACAGTAATTCATACTCTTCTCCCAGCAAATGAATTTAATCCCTCCCAAAGTTGAAGATTTTGGCATGTGTGACCTCTCACTGATTTATCAACACAACACATTTAGAGGGTGAAAGGGAGAAAAGAGAAGGCAACTCACTTGCCTCTGTCTCCCCTATCAAGCGGTTTTGTGCATGGGAACTCCAGACAATTCTTGTAGCATGGCCATGTCTTTAGTCTTAAATGAGGTAATAGCAAATAGCTAAGCCTTTATCTTTCAAACATGGCAAGTTCCTTACATGTCAGGGCCTTGCAATTTCTGCTTCTTCTGTTTAGGGGTGCTTGTCCCTAGATTTCCATTAGCTCTCCTCTTCCCCTTTCTCAAGAGGCCTTCATCCCTGGCTAAAGTAATCCCCTACTCAGTCCCACCCTGTAACCCTGTTTAAGCATCTCCATCACAGTTATCAAGGTCTGAAGTTATTTAAGTTTATTGGCTGTTTCTCTCCACTTGGGCATAAGCTCCTTGAAGGCAGGAAACTGCTGTATCCCCAAATTCTTGCCACCGAGTAGGTGCTCATCAAATATGTGTGGACTTAACTAGAGAAAGACAAGCCCTTCTCTCCCAAACCCCACCTTTACCTCTGTATCCATCTACAAACCAGGAAGGCTGTATAGAGGACATACATAAGGAAATACACTCCCTGGCCCTTGCTGGTGATTGTCTAGCGATGATTGGAGCACCTCTGCTTGTGGCAGCCTCAGTTCAAATCCAAATCCACACATTTGGTGTACTGTTTCAGGGAGTCTATGTTATGACTGCCAGGGTGCTAATTCCTGCTCTGGTTCTACCTAGCCCGGTGATCTTGGGCTCATTACTTGATTTCACTATGCCTACATTTCTTTACCCTCACAAAGAGGCTATGTATCACCTATCCTGCAGAGTTGTGAAGATTCACTGAGATGATGAATGTACGGGGCTGAGCCCCATACCTGGCACAGGGTAAGCTCTCAGTAAATTGCGGCTCTGAATTGATTAATGATGGAAATGAATTTATATTTGTGCCACTAGTCTCTCTCCCAACAGTAAACCTCACTAATTGATTAAGCCTTTCTTTTTAAAAATGGCCTCACAACCTTCATATAACACCATCCTCTCCTAGATAGTCAGTAACAATCAATCATCTGGAGTTGGCAGGCAAACTGAAACCCATTAGTCCTTCCTGACTCAGGAAGCTCTTAACAGGCTGTCAGGCAGGGTTATTAACATTGAACTTGGTATCCAAGAGTAAATTGGTAGTTAATTTTGCCTCTGGAAAAGTGGCAGTTCCAGCAGGATGCATCCATAGGCAAACTCACTAGTGTGGGAGCCATGGGAAAACCTGCTCTTGACAGATGATAGACGGGAAGGCCCTGCCCCCTCCCATTAGGCTTGGCTCCCAGGAGGTTGCTACTGCTGCTGCTGCTAAGTCACTTCAGTCGTGTCCGACTCTGTGTGACCCCATAGACGGAAGCCCACCAGGCTCCCCCGTCCCTGGGATTCTCCAGGCAAGAACACTGGAGTGGGTTGCCATTTCCTTCTCCAATGTGTGAAAGTGGAAAGTGAAAAGTGAAAGTGAAGTCGCTCAGTCGTGTCCGACCCTTAGCGACCCCACGGACTGCAGCCTACCAGGCTCCTCCATCCATGGGATTTCTAGGCTGATAGAAATCAGGGCCTCTGGAAGGCAGGATGTGAGCAGTGCTCAGATTTACCCTCTGATATATTCTTTTCCATGAAACAGCTCTGATGGAAACTAGGAACTCACCAGGAAAACCTCATCCCTCCTGATTGGCTCCCTTTGAATTTATAGTAACTATTCCAAATACATCCTAACAACTTCTGAATTCCAATCAAATCAATGGAGGAGTATAATTTTTTAATAATTTACTTTTAAATGTTAGAGAATCTAGAAGATTATAACTGGTGTGTGTGTGTTTGTGTGTGTGTGTACACTATTTTAGAAGTGACAATGAGGTTATTGAGAAGCCTTTCCAAGAGCTGAGGAGCCTGCTGGCTTGGATGGGGAGCAGTGACACTTTCAGGAAAAAAAAAATGTTAGAAGCTAGAAATATGAAATATAGAAATAAAAACAGAAAGTAACACTTGTGTTTATTTCCATAAATCTGGCCCTACCAAAAATAGCAAATTAGGAGATGCCAGGTTTCTAATATCCCTGGGTCCCCTTTCTTGCTCATTTTTCTTCTTTCTTTAAAGGATCCAGTGCCCCAACTTTCTCCGTTAGTTTCATCATCAAAATCTTTCTTCAGGAAATTAGTTGTAGAAAAACAAGTTCATATGTATCAATGACTAGTGGCTTAATATTTCCTCTTATAGGCAATGCATAGTCTTTATGACTTAAAAAGAGATTAGCTGAATTGTGTTCCCCCCAAATTCATGTTGAAGTCCTGACCCCCAATAACTCAGAATATGACTGTATTTGGAGATAGGGCCTCTAAAGAAGTAATTAAAGTTATATGACACCATCAGGGTGGATCTTAATCAATATGACAGGTGTCCTCATAAGAAGAGGAGGTTAGGACCCAGACAGGTTCTGAGGGAAGATACAAGGAGAAAACAGCTGTCTGCAAGGCAAGGAGAGAAGTCTCAGAAGAAACCAATTCTGTTGACACTTTGATCTTTGACGTCCAGCCTCCAGAACTGTGAGGAAATAAATTTCTGTTGTGTAAGCCATCCAGTGTATGGTATATTGTTATGGCAGCCCAAGCAGACCAATACAAGTATTATTGGAGTATAGTTGATTTATAATGTCATTCACAATGTTTCAGCTGTACAGGAAAGTCAATCGGTTATACATATACATATATCCACTCTTTTTTAGATTCTTTTCCCATAATAGGCCATTACAGAACACTGAATAGAGTTCCCTGTGCTATACAATACATCCTCATTGGTTATCTATTTTATATATGCTTGCTCTTTTGCTCAGTAGTGTCCAACTCTTGCAACCCCATGGACTGTAGCCCACCAGGGTCCTCAGTCTATGGAATTCTCCAGGCAAGAATTCTGGAGTGGGTTGCCATTTCCTACTCCAAGGGATCTTCCTGACCCAGGGATTGAACCTGGGTCTCCTGCACTGCAGGCAGATTCTTTACCACTTCGCCACCCGGGAAACTCTCCATTTTATACATAGTAGTAGAAGGCACTGGCAAGCCACTCCAGTACTCTTGCCTAGAAAATCCCATGGACGGAGAAGCCTGGTAGGCTGCAGTCCATGGGGTCACTACGAGTCAGACATGACTGAGCGACTTCACTTTCACTTTTCACTTTCACACATTGGAGAAGGAAATGGCAACCCACTCAAGTGTTCTTGCCTGGAGAATCCCAGGGACGGGGGAGCCTGGTGGGCTGCCATCTATGGGGTCACACAGAGTCAGACACGACTGAAGTGACTTAGCAGCAGCAGTAGATGTATATGTCAATCCCAATTTTCCAATTTACCCCTTCTCCCTCTTGTTCCCCTGGTAGCTGAAAGTTTGTTTTTCTGCATCTGTGACTCTATTTCTGTTGTGTAAATAAGTTCATTTGTACCATTTTTTTAGATTCCACATATAAGTGGTAACATGATATTTGTATTTCTCTAAATTACTTCATTCAATATTACAGTCTCTAGGTCCATCCATGCTGCTGCAAAAGGCATTATTTCATTCTTTTTTTATGGCCAATATTCCAGTGTATGTATGTAAACACAGATGCTTTATCCATTCCTCTACTGAAGGGAATTTGGGTATGAGGATTAAATGAGACAATATACATTATTGGCTAGCACAATATCTACCTGGTACCTGGCACTCAGCACTTCATCAGTACAATTATTACTATTATTGAAGTAGAATTTTAACTAAATATAGATGAACAAAATGGGTACTTCTGTATATCACTTGTCTTTATACCACAGATACTCAAAAAGTATCTGTTACTGGATCACACTGCAATGGTGGCTTCTCACTCCTCAGTTCAGTTCAGTCGTTCAGTCGTGTCCGACTCTTTGCGACCCCATGAATCACAGCACGCCAGGCCTCCCTGTCCATCACCAACTCCCGGAGTTCACTCAAACTCATGTCCATCGAGTCGGTGATGCCATCCAGCCATCTCATTCTCTGTCGTCCCCGTCTCCTCCCACCCCCAATCCTTCCCAGCATCAGACTCTTTTCCAGTGAGTCAACTCGACGCATGAGGTGGCCAAAGTATTGGAGTTTCAGCTTTAGCATCAGTCCTTCCAATGAACACCCAGGATTGATCTCCTTTAGAATGGACTGGTTGGATCTCCTTGCAGTCCAAGGGACTCTCAAGAGTCTTCTCCAGCACCACAGTTCAAAAGCATTAATTCTTCAGCAATCAGCTTTCTTCACAGTCCAACTCTCACATCCATACATGACCACGGGAAAAACCATAGCCTTGACTAGACGGACCTTTGTTGGCAAACTCCTAAGGGGCCCTTAATTCCCATACAGTTGGCATCAGAAGCTACAGGTGTGGTCTTGATCTCCAAAATTTAGACAAGAATTATGGGAAAATATAAGGAAAATCCATCCCGCAATGAAACAGACAGATAAGAGTCTGTACCAACAAATTAAATAAAATTTAAACTTCAATAACTGAGTGATTATGTGAAAACCACTAGCATAAATTAAACAATTTATACTAATATGGAAGTAGCTTTTTCCTAATTTTCTGAGAAAGCCTCTTAAGTGAAGGGTCTTAGGTAAATGTCTTGACTTGGAGGACAGTTATTTAATAACTATGGTTTCAGGTCAGGCACATTAAATTTCAAGTAAACATTCTGCCTTTTAACATTTAAGTTATTTTTAATATAAATGATTCCTCTAGCAATCAAAACTCCCTACACAGGGAAGGAAGACAACATTAAAATTGGTACCATTCTCTGGCCCCACAGTTTTCAAAAAAAAAGGTAATGAAACAGATCACTTAAGACTATTTTTCCACAAAGCAATCTACACTGTCAACATGATGTGTCCTGATGCCTGGCATCCCTGCAGGAAGCAGGAATAGAGCCGTGTTGGACCTCTGGGTCCCGAGATTTTAGATGTAAGTATATCAGCATCTACTGCATATTTTGAGGTTTTTTCCTATGCTGAAATAAAGCTGACGTTGAAACACCGGGTACATAATGCCAAAATATAAAACCAGAGGCATCCTTCTGAGTCTTGTTCCCACTGTGCACAGTCTATGTTGGCCATTCCTTCTCAACAGCAGAGATCTGTCCTTTTCTGTCTCTCTACCCCAGTTCTGGCACAAAACGTCTCCTTTCATTAATCTTGAGTCCGTAATGCTACCCATCCCACAGTTCTGCGTTCTGTTTTGCCCTCCTCGTTCCTCTTGCAAGGCTCACTCATCTGTTCTCTGGTACTGAGGGCCCACTACACCTCCCCTCCTCAATGAGTTATCTATCTCTCATCTATTTCCCTGTGTAATACAGCTGATCACATTGTGCAAAGACACAGGAAATACTGAGTAGAGAGGCTGAAAGGAGGGGAGAACCAGGTCCCATTCTTAATATCAGGCCTCTGGAGCCTGGCTATTGAGTGTATCATTAGCCTAATAATTTAGCATCTCCCCAAATCTAAAATTCACCCGAAATGGGGCTTTCCTGGCAGTCCATCGGTTCAGAATACGCCTGCCAATGCAGGGGACACAGGTTCAATCCCTGGTTCAGGAAGATCCCACATACTGCAAGCCAATGAAGCCTGAACACCGCAACCCAAAGCCCATGCTCCTCAAAAAGAGAAACCACCTCAATGAGAAGCCTGTGTACCATAACTAGAGAGTAGCCCCCACTCACACCAACGAGAGAAAGTCAGAGCTCAGCAATCAAGACCCAGAGCAGCCAAAATAATAATAGTAACAAAATTCACCCAAAATGAATATACATTAAAATCCTGGAAGAAGTAACCTAACAAAAGAAAAAATAGAGAAAGATTTTATATTCTAGACTTCTATTTTCTTCTCAAGAAGAGGCTAAGCAAGTAACCTTTGAATTCAAGTGAAATTCTCAGTTGTAAATAATTCTTTACATGAGCTGCACAGAAAACCATTTCTCAACATCTCCATTGGAACAGAAATTACCACAATGACATGTTCCCTAAACTCCTGTTAGCCCAACATCTCCCCCTTGTCTAGCAGAAGAGTGAAGAAAAATTAACTTGTAGTTTTTATAAATGCTATAACTGAAATCTTACTGCATATATATTTTCGTTCAATTGCTGAACTCAGTAAAGGTGTATTTGTTTTCTGCTTTTCTTAAGTAATGATGAATCAATAGGTCCACTTAGCTCATCCTCTCTACGTTTAAATCTTATAGTGAAACATGAGGGTGGAAGACAGGACCATGCTTGATTTTCTCTGTGTTACATCCTTTGGTCTCTAAGAAGCTTCCCTGATCATTTGAGTGACCTCACTCCCTAGACTACCTTAGCTATGCATGGGTAAATTTGGTTTGCAAGTGCACAGTGATTCAGTGATTCCCTACATCACTGATTTTGTGTGTTATTCTGTACCGACTGGCTCTCCTTTCATCACATTGTAATTTATCAGTCAATTTGATCAACCATTGAGTGTATTTTTATTTTTTAAATTCTTTTAGGTTATACCTTATGAAAGGAGACAAAAGCTGATAGTGATGTAATCCTCTGAATTTTTTTAGTGATTCACAGAGGAATTTGGATTGATATAACTGGATATGACAGCTGCCATGAATGTCCTGCACTGTCTCTTGCAGGACCTGATAAAATCTTCATATGCTCTCACAGCAGATCTATTATATTATACAGGCAAAAGAACCCACTAGAGAATGTAATTATGACTAGCTCAATCACAGAATTCCCTTAGAATAGTAACTAAAGGAATAACACGAAATTAAAAGCAATGAATATAATGTAATGCTCCTGATAAGCAATTAGTAGATACTCATTAACAGACTATGAGACAAGGGAGACGCCAAAATGTGACTCTGGTTTGCACCTTCAAAGACGTGCTGCTGCTGCTACTGCTAAGTCACTTCAGTCATGTCCGACTCTGTGTGACCCCATAGAGGGAAGCCCACCAGGCTCCCCCGTCCCTGGGATTCACAGATGTGCAGTCACTGACAAACCACAGACACTTATGATGCCCGGCTTAATCAGTTTCCGCAGCAGGTGATGGAGACTTAAACTAGGGAAGTATCATTGAAGAGGAATAGTTCTTCTTTTCTTTAGCCATGGAACAGATTTTTTTCATGAAATTCTCCAAACTAAGCAAATACTCATCTGTGTTTGGTAGAAAACCGCCTTGTCAGCATTAACCAGAATGCACATAATTCCAAATGAGATGTTCATTGTTTGGTTTAATAATGTATTGGGTCTATCTTTGCCCTTACTAGCAGGGGAAGAATTTTTTTTTTTTTTCCTATTTATGCCTAAAGGGAATGGCTGCCTCCCTGTCAGTCTCTAGAGACAGGAAAGAACAGCGCACTGCCAAGCATCTTTGAATACGAATGGAGGTGGTTCCTGCAATAAGTGTGGGGAAGGACTTCTCCTTTCTCTAGAGCCAGAGGTTGACCTGATCATCTAAGGTATGGTGATAGATTTTAATTTTTAAGCTTGAGTTAACCTATTACTACTCAGAGGCCTATCCAGTCATGGGCCTAACTGTAGCCACTTTTGTGGGCATATCTTAACTATTCTCAGAGGTCGTTTGACCTACACAGGCAAAGCCTCACTATTTCTTCTTTGTCACTTGCTAGTCTTATCCTGAATCTGAAAAAAGAATGAAGTTTCTTATTTGTCTTTGTATCCCTAGCATCTAGCATAGTTCTTGGCCCGCATTTTATTGGATTGAATTTTCGTAAAATTCAATGGAATTATTAGTATAAGAGTCTTATCTATATTGAATACAAGGAGCTAGTCCTTTAAGTGACTTTTTTCTGACTTGAGCTGAATTAATGGACAGTCTAGATCAACTGGCCTGCTTTCATTTTTGTAAAACTAAATTCATTGTTCATGTCATTGAAAACCACATATTTTTAAAAACCAGATATACAGTCATAAAAATCAAAAAGCAATTAATTAATGAAAGATACAGTTAGTGCATCTCGATCTGAAGATGTAAAGAAAGTTATGTTTAGAAACCCGGTACATGAAATATATACTGTATTAGAGAATTTCCCCTACATTTTCTCATTTAATTTCTTAATACAATTCCTTAAGTTAGGTTTCCCAATATGTTAATAAGGAAACTGAGGTTCAAAAAGATTGTTAATTTTATCCAACAAATATTTATGAAGCACACATTATATCCCAAGCATTGTTCTCATGCTGAGGATATATAGTAATGAGAAAAATGGTGTCCTCATGGAATTTATGCCCACTTTCTTTTGGCTAGTAAGTGGGTCTAAATCTGTATCCATCTGATCCCAATATTCATGGTTTTTTTTTCACCACACATGGCAGTTGGAATGGAGATACTCAAATAGAAAAGACTACAATATTTGAATAACTTGAATAAATGCTATGTGACCCTGCCTTGGCCCTACAATAAAAGGGAAAGGGAACCCCAAAAGTAAGAGTACTTCAATTCTTGGTTCTAAGTTATTTATTCTTTTAAGCAATTAACCTATATTATTTTTTACTTAAATTCCACTTTCCCTGTCTAGACTCTGGATATAATCAGATTTTTGTTAGCTAGCAAGGAATTATTCTGAGTCTTTCAGAGGATGCTAAGACTCATGGACATGTTTCTGCCCTTTCAGAAAAATCCCTCTCCTTCTTTCATTCATATGTTTTTGTGTCCTATACACTAAAATAATGACTCTGGGTTGATCCCCTTCACTACAAATTTTATGTTCAAAACCCCAAACTCCAACTTCTCTGCTTACTATGTTCCCCACTTAATGTTCTTCCCCATCCAAGCTGTTTCTTCTGAAATCCAGCCCATGAAGGCTTCCTAACCTCACCCACACATGCTCCCTCCTTTGACCCCCATGACACTATGGAATCCTTTCACAGCACTCATAGCCTCATACTGTGATCTTGAGCGATTCTGTCTTATTCTCTAGTAAACATTCACTCGGAAAGGATACGGAGGTCTTTCTTTTGTCTCTCATAATCAGCAAGTGAGCAATAAATATTTTAATTGATTGTGTTATTTTAAAAAATTAAGCCCATAATTATCTCTACTCAGATTTTTTTTTAACTGTCATTTTAGAGAATCAGCTATTTTCAAAACCACAAAGAAACATGCCACTCAAATAAAAGCCTGTATTACAGTTACTGAATCTGTAAGAATGTAAAAGAGGACTTTCATTCAACCCATAGATAATTATTTGTCATCTACACTGCACAAATAATTATTCCAGGATAATTGGAGGTCTCAGTGAAGAACCAAACATACATCCAAATTTGTGAAGTGTTATAAAATAATTTAACAGCCAATCAATTAAGAGGTGATTTCAAGCAATTCAAAGAGATTGGAATCATGGATTTGGAGCAAGAAAAATGATCTTGCTCATTCAGGCTCTCCTCAGAAGCAGATCAGTAAACTGGAAAATCCGGGGCTCAAAAACCAGCAGTAAGGAGAACTATCCCAGAATCTACATAAAAGTATTCTAACACAGTATTCATTGGCAGCATCAAAGAAGAGAAATATAGAGCAATAAATATTAACCACTTCATAAAAACTGGCATCTCAATGTGACTACCCTATAAATGTTACTGAAGCTAAGAAAACGTTGCATAGTAGAATGCTATTAGAAATTAAACCAACAAAATATTATCTTACCAGTTTGATTGGCTACTCCTGTATATGAACTGAACTATACCCCAAATCCATCTGCATGAAGTTGGGCACACCAAGATGCTTAACCGTTAAGTATCTCTGTGTCTATAAAGTCACTTATCAGGGTTATGCTCAATCATGTCCGACTCTTTGTGACCCCGTGGACTAGCCCGCCAGGCGCTTCTGTTCATAAGATTTCCCAGGCAAGAATATTGGAGTGGGTTGCCATTTCCTTCTCCAGGGGATCATCCTAACCTGGAGATCAAACCCAGGTCTCTCGCATCTCCTGCATTGGCAGGCAGACAATACAGACAGTGTTGGTAAAAAATAGGTACCATACCCTATGTATTATTCTGTTTTATTCTCTGCTTAAATATTAAATCAATATGGTTGTTATATTAAACTTTTATTTTATTTTAAGGCATAAATATTTTCTTCTCGACATTTAAGTAAAACTTCATATCAAAGAACAGAAATTAATAATGTCTAGTAGTACTACAGCCATATTTTAGCAACTTTCTTCTACCAAATGAGTCTGAACTCTATTTTATCTTATTTAGATGTCATCATGTAACAAGTGGTTCTTACTTTTCACTTATTGCAAAAACTTGTACAGGATGCTTTAAGTGTCCCCCAGAGCCTATTCTCATTATCATTCTTATTCAGCCTGAGGAGAAAATGATCTGAAACATTTTTTCCTTGAAGACTATAGGGCATGTGCTCCTCCTCCTCCTCTCTCCCTTCACCCCTCCTCAATATACTACTTCTTCATTCCCCTCTCTTCTCTTTCCTTCTTCTTCCCAGAAATTTAATGTGGATACTAGAGCCAGAGTTTCATAGAGCTCCAAGGAACCATCTAGGCATTCTTAAGACTTGGGAATTTAGGACCCACACAGTGTAGGACATGCACAAGATCATATAGCTCATACAATCCTGAGAAATCTAATTTTGGAAGTGTAATCTGCTTTATTCTTCAAGGAGCAACCAAGTTGAAAGAATCAGTACATCTAGGTCTTTATATTTAAGTCCAAGATCTTTACAAATTGCCTTACATTGTTCTTTCCCTTAACCAACATTTAAAAATATATAAACAACAAACAACAATTCTGGCTTTTCTGCTAGCTTAACGTAGGGGAAAGAGAACTGAACCAGATGCAAAAAGTCCTGACTTAAAAAAAAAAAAAAGTCCTGACTTAACGTCCTGGTTCTGCTCCATAACTTTGGATAAGTCACCAGGGTTTTTTTAAATCCCAATTTTTGTAAAATTAAGATGCCTATCTGAATTACTTTGGGGAATTTTAATAATTTAGATAATGAATGTGCGTATCTTCTATTAAATCATTTAGTTCTGAGTGAACAGGCACTTTTATTATTCTGTAAGCTCCTGAAAGGTTTTTAAGGATTAAAAGCAAAAATTATATGGGGTAGAAATATAAACCAGTTAAATTCTATTTTTAAAATGTAAGATAAGAATGACATCAGAAAGATAACAGAATAGGAAGCTCCAGTTCTCATTCCCACACAGAGACTCTGACTCAACAACAATATATGGACTCAAATGCCTTCATGAAAACTCCAGAAACAAGTTAAGAAGTTGCAGTACTCTGGGTGAGTGTGAAGCCAAGAACAGCCTTGTTGAAATGGGTAAGGAAAGCCATTGCATCCTTTCTGCAGTCTCACTTCACTTCATCTGTCACAGCTTAGCTCAGTAGGGAGGAGACACCAAACTCATGGCTTCTCTCTTGGGAGGGAAAGAAAGGCATGGAATGTACATCTAACATTCTGAGTTCTCAAGGCTGCCCAAGGGACTTGCTCTGTCTTCCTGATATTTTGGATACCTGGGGCTCATGCAGAACAAGCGAGAACTCTGGGACTTGTTGCAGCACCAAACCTGCACTACCACAAACAGAGCAAGAGATTCTTGCTGTTCTTTAGTCACTAAGTCATGTCTGAGTCTTTTGAAACCCCATGGACTGTAGCCCACCAGATTTCTCTGTCCATGGGACTTCCCAACCAAGAATACTGGCGTTTCCTCCTCCAGGGGATCTTCCTGACCCAGGGATCCAACCTGCATCTCCTGCGCTGCAGGCAGATTCTGTACCACTCAGTCACCTGGGAAGCCTGAGCAAGTGATTACAAGCTCCTAAACAGTAAGCCAGCAAGCCTCTCTTATTGGGAAATTACCTGCATAAACCCACAGAACATGAATTCCCTGTAAATGTTTGAGAGGTTCCCAGAATCTCTGGTCAGTGTGATTGGAAAGTTCTTTCCTTGTACAAAACTGTTCCATGGAGATTAGGAGAGGTGGCTGTTTTTTCAAATATCCAACTCTCAGAGGGAAAAAAAATTACATGGCATACAAAAAAAAAACCAGGGAAATATGGTCCAATCAAAAGAACAAAATAAATCACCAGAAACTGACCCTAAAAAAACCCAGACATCTATGAATTACCTGACAAAGAATTCAAAGTTAGTTCACTGCGCATAGAACACAGATAAACAATTCAAGGAAATCAGGAAAATGATGTACGAACAAAACGATGCATAAACAAAGATAGAAACTAAAGAAGAACCGACTGAAGTTGAAATTAGGTAATAAAAAAGGAAGAATGGCCTAACTTCACAAAAAAAATGGAGTAAGTGACAATTTCATGAGATGAGGCTTCCCTTCATTCCCTACTTATGCACACAAAATGGTTATTTTGGTTTGGAAGCACATCTGGAGACATGAATTTAAGTGCAAATATTTTATTTAGGGGATGATCCTAAGAAACACTGTTAAGGAAATGAAGTAAGAAAACAAGAAGCTACCCACTAAAGGGTGAATTTTTAAGCCACTTTGGGCAGGTAGGGCTTCCTTGATAGTTCAGTTGGTAAAGAATCCGCCTGCAATGCAGGAGACCCCATTTCAATTCCTGGGTCGGGAAGATCCACTAGAGAAGGGATAGACTACCCACTCCAGTATTCTTGGGCTTCCCTTGTGGGTCAGCTGGTAAAGAATCCACCTGAAATGCGGGAGACCTGGGTTCGATCCCTGGGTTGGGACGATCCCCTGGAGAAAGGAAAGGCTACCCACTTCAGTATTATGGCCTGGAGAATTCCATGGACTGTATAGTCTATGAGGTGGCAAAGAGTCAGACACAACTGAGCAACTTTCACTTTCACTTGGGCAGGTAAACTGATCCAACTGGAGACCTCTTAGAGACAGTGTGAAGCAAGTCTCAAATGATCTCAACCAAGAAATGAAAGGAACCTAGATATTTATCCACCAACCCCTCACCCACCCAGCATCACTTGTTGGGGCTGCTTCCAGGGGCATTAATTCCCCAGCCTTCCCCTGTGTCTCAGCTGAGCATGCTCCCTTGGCTAGAAAAATCTCTCAAAAGCTCACAGGTTTCTGCACCAAGTGTCTCTTTCAAAGGCTACATTCATGACTTGTCTCTGCCTGTCTCTTCCATTCATCTCTCTTCACTGCTGTATTAGTCAGGTTAGGCTGTGCTGTGTGACAGTCACACACAACTCTCACATCTCTGGCTTAACACAGCAAAAGCTAAGTTTCCTTAGCTGTTCTTTAGGCAGTGAATCACCAATTCTGACGGCTGTTTTCTGTTTAGGCAGATTCAGTGATCCAGGCAGCTCTGATCCATGGTTCAATAACATCTCAACACATTTTCCGTAACTTTGTGTGGGAGCTTTTTATGAACTCAGTCTGAAAGTCACACATATCACTTTTGCTCATATTTCTTTGGCCAACAAAGTCTTGCCTAAAAACAAAAAGTTTCATAGTCTCCCCTATATCCAGGAAGGAAAAGGTATTGCTAAGCACTGGTAACATCTGCTCCCCCAGACAAGTTCCTTTACACTAGCTTCCATATAACTGTATTGGCTGATCTGGCCTCTAGTACACTTCATGACCTTTCTGTTTAGCACCTCCAATTAATACACTCAGTCTTTTGGTTTCCCAAATTCAAAATCCTAACAGAAGAATTCCTATATCCTATATTCTCCTGTATTGGTCCTCCAGCCTGGAAAATGCCATGGATGGAGGAGCCTGGTAGGCTACAGTCCATGGGGTCGCTAAGAGTCGGATATGACTGAGCGACTTCACTTTCACTTTTCACTTTCATGCATTGGAGAAGGAAATGGCAACCCACTCCAGTGTTCTTGCCTGGAGAATCCCAGGGAGGGCAGAGCCTGGTGGGCTGCCGCCTATGAGGTCGCACAGAGTCGGACACGACTGAAGTGACTTAGCAGCAGCAGCAGCATTACCAAAAATGGTAACAGCTAAACGTAAAGGAAATTGTGAATGACTTCTGACTTTGAGGCTTAAAGAGAGAAGAGCTTGGGGCAGTGTTTATGAACACCTAAAGAAAAAGTCTATGGACAAGTTGATTTTCCTAGCAAAGTATCTGCTTCTTAAAGACAGGGGTAAAATATTTGAAAACTTATTAAAGGTAGAGAAATTATCCAGGAAGACACCTCCAGAGAACATCACAGGGAACAATGGCATTAGAACTATATTAGGCACTTTGGCTGCTGCTGCTACTAAGTCACTTCAGTCGTGTCCGACTCTGTGTGACCCCATAGACGGCAGCCCACCAGGCTCCCCTGTCCCTGGGATTCTCCAGGCAAGAACACTGGAGTGGGTTGCCATTTCTTTCTCCAATGTGTGAAAGTGAAAAGTGAAAGTGAAGTCGTTCAGTCATGTCTGACTCGTAGCGACCCCATGGACTGCAGCCTACCAGGCTCCTCCATCCATGGGATTTTCTAGGCAAGAGTACTGGAGTGACTTGCCATTGCCTTCTCCGAGGCACTTCAGAGAAAATATTAATATCTCTGATTTCTAATTAGGATACAGTAAATGATATAAAGTCAGATTAATACTGTAACAGCATATGTAAAGCAGAATTCCAAAATTTGGCATCACCAACTCAATGGACATGAGTTTGAGTGAATTCCGGGAGTTGGTGATGGACAGGGAGACCTGGTGTGCTGTGATTCGTGGGGTCGCAAAGAGTCGGACACGACTGAGAGACTGAACTGAACTGAACTGAAGATCATAAACATGAGATTTTTTTTTTAACTCTGGCATGTAACAATGAAGACTAGATAGGAGAAAGGGAATTCCAAGTAATAGTGCTTACACTCCTTCAGAAATTATTTTGAACTTCTTCTAAGAATAATTTTTTAGATATTTTTCAAGTTATAACACATGCTTGTTATAAAAAGTGAAATAACCTAGAACAGTACATAAAGACTAAGCTAGCATCTCTCCTCACTTCAAACTTTTTAACTTTATTGATGTTTTTAACTTAAGTAGATGTTTCCATAAACTTATTTATAATCTTTATTTACAATTAATTGACCATATATATGAATCTACTTCTAAACTCTATTCTGTTTCATTGCCATATATTTCTATCCTTAAGCCATTAACACAATAGTTAATTACTGTAGCTTCATAGTAAGTCTTAAAATTAGTTAATATAAACCTTCAAGTTGTATCTTTTTCAAAATACTTTTGGCTCTTCTAACTTCTTGATATCTTCAAGTAGATTTTAGAAT
Organism: Moschus berezovskii; assembly: GCF_049115385.1. Taxonomy (NCBI): domain Eukaryota; kingdom Metazoa; phylum Chordata; class Mammalia; order Artiodactyla; family Moschidae; genus Moschus; species Moschus berezovskii. The sequence continues at coordinate 60,515,117 of NC_142468.1, forward strand.
CAGCTTGTCAGTCTCTTACCCCAAAAAAGGTCCTCTGAAAATTTTCATTGGAATTACATTGACTCTATAGATCAATTTAGGGTAAACTGCCATCTTAACAATATTGAGTCTGCCAATCTATGAATATGGTATATCTCACCATTTATTAAAGTTGCTTTTAATTTATCTCTGAAATGTTTTGTAGTTGTCAGTGTATAGATCTTATACATTTCAAAATTCAAATTCATGATTTTTAATGCTGTTATAAATAGTATAGTTTTAATATCAATTGCTAATTGTGCACTGCTAATATATAGAGATACAACTGATTTTTTGTATATTCAATGAGTTCTCTTCATTCTGGCTGAAGAGAATATGAATGATACCTGGTTCTGTGTGTGCTCTGAGAATTGTTTACATTACAACTCCAATAATTGCTCTTTCCTCAGAAGTTGTCATTGCCCATCCTGGTGGAGATTCACCCTGTACATCCACATAGGTTATCCAAACACCAAGCAAATTCCCATGCAGATTCCTTGAAACTTTGTCTAGCTCTTTCCTCTCTCCAAATTCTAGCTTCCTTCACCTTCTTGAAATCGAATCTCTTGTCTTCTCAACTCAGGGAGATTGATGGGTTTTGTTAGAATTCCTCCTCCTTGTGTCAGTCTGGAATTTACAGTCTGGTAGAAAGTCTGATTGAAGGTAGGACTTACCTCTTTGTTTGCCTTCTCTCAGGAATTATAGTCCTACACTGTCAGTTATCTAGTGTCTGACCATAGTTGATTCCTATAGTTAATCCTGCTTTTTAGGCATTTAAGGAAGGAGGATTATTCTCATATAGCCAAAAGAGGGAATTTTGCTCCTGTAACTAAAGATTGATGACTCTAGAAGAGAATGTGGGGAGAAGAGAGAGAATTCTTTCTCTTCTGAGTATTCATTCTTTAGAATCAGAGACTCTTGTGTTAATAATCAAGCACTGTAGTCAAAAGTAAACAGGAAAGCCCCTAAATTTTTCATTGAAAAACCTTTGTCTTAAAAAAATGGAAAAGCCACCAGTACAGCTTAATTTGCTTGACTTATCGCTAAGGAACATCATTTGGGTGAAGGACATAGTAAGTTTCAGAGGCATTTTACACAAATGAGAACATCTACAGTCAACCCTATCAATCCTTGTGCTTCAGGGCATGGGCTGATCACCAGCTGGAAGACAGAAGATATTCCCTGTAGTACTTCTATAGCATCAACTACATTCAGGTCTTTATTTCCTTTAAACACAATTCACTGGAGGGCTATAAGTACATTATGGCCAAATACTGCAACATGAAGGGAAAATATATAATATTTTAGAGAAACAAATTCAAGAAAATGATTAAATTATCAGGGAAGGTAAGCAGAATAAGTATGTGTGTTCGTTGCTCAGTCGTGTCTGACTCTTTTGACCCCATGAACTGTAGCCCACCAGTTTCCTCTGTCCATGGAATTTTCCAGGCAAGAATACTGAAGTGGGTTGTCATTTGCTTCTCCAGGGAGAATAAGCATAGAAATTTTTTTATATAAAGGACATTTTTTGTATCTATTACACACAGGGCCTGCCAGAGAGTGAAGATCAGCATTTGTTGAACGAATGAATGAACAAAGAAAGAAAGAAATCCTAGCCTCACCAATATTTGACCTTCAGTACTTTGCTCATCCTCAGTTTACTCTTCTTTAAAAATGGGGATATTTATACCCATCTCTTCTTGTTATCACAGAGACAGAAGTAGATAATACACATAAATTAACTCACTGATGTGAGTTAATCAATCACTGAGTCAGTAATATATTTGTAGTATATATTTGTAATGTATTCATAAATTCTTTTGTGTTTGTGCTGTTGAGCAAGAATTTTCTTTTCCTTTCTACTCAAATCACTGACTGTTCATTTTGAATCTTGTCTCAAATGTTTTTTCTCTCTTACCTGTTCTTAAACAAAGATTTCCAATTTAAACATTTTAAAATAAGCCATCAGTTTTTAACTCACTGCCTGGAACAGCATGAAAACTAAACAAATGATAGTCATTTAAATCTCCTGGGTTTGACTAAGCTAGTCCTGACCAAATAGACCTAACAAATCAATGATACATAATCAATATTTCTAGCAATGAAATCTTGATATATTTCATATATATCTCTCACAGGTCTGAAGACTGGGAAGTACAAGATCAAGGTATTGGCATATTTGGTAACTGGTGAAGATCTGCTTCCCACCAGATGGGAGTGGGCAAGGGAGCTCTCTTGGGCTACTTTTTTAAGAGCACTAATCCCAATCATGAAGGCCCTGCCAAGGGCCATACCACCTGATACCACCATCTGAGATATATTCAATGGGTAGCAAATGGTGATCTGTGATAAGAAAGTTCAAACTCATAAAAAGAGTAACAGCTGCTTACCTTGAAATGTCAGAAGCACTGGGCTAAGGCTGCTCAGTTCAGTTCAGTTCAGTTCAGTCGCTCAGTTGTGTCCGACTCTCCGCGACCCCATGAATCACAGCACGCCAGGCCTCCCTGTCCATCACCAACTCCCGCAGTTCACTCAAACTCATATCCACAGAGTTGGTGATGCCATCCAGCCATTTCATTCTCTGTCGTCCCCTTCTCCTCCCACCCCCAACCTTTCCCAGCATCAGAGTCTTTTCCAGTGAGTCAACTCGTCGCATGAGGTGGCCAAAGTATTGGAGTTTCAGCTTTAGCATCAGTCCTTCCAATGAACACCCTGGATTGATCTCCTTTAGAATGGACTGGTTGGATCTCCTTGCAGTATAAGGGACTCTTAAGAGCCTTCTCCAGCACCACAATTCAAAAGCATCAATTCTTTGGCGATCAGCTTTCTTCACAGTCCAACTCTCACATCCATACATGACCACAGGAGGCTGCTACAATTGACCAAATGCATATAAAAGCCATTTGAAGGGCTGTTAATTATGAGTGGCACTAACACTCCTTTCTAACAATTTACTAATCACTCCTTCCCTAGTAGCTCAGATGGTAAAGCCTCTGTCTGCAATGCAGGAGACCCGAGTTCAATCCCTGGGTTGAGAAGATCCCCTGGAGAAGGAAATGGCAGCCCACTCCAGTATTCTTGCCTGGAAAATCCCATGGACCGCGGAGCCTGGGAGGTCACTGTCCATGGTGGACACGACTGAGCGATTTCACTTTCACTTTCAACTGCTTGTTATTAGCAAATTCTCTTGGGATTTATAAATTAGATGTATCCTGCAAATAGATAATGTTCCAAACTCACATGAAAATGGTTCAATGTCTGTAAACAGAGTAAGTAGGCCTTTGGATGCTCTGGACTCAACTAATTAAAAGCTAAAAATAAATCACATAGAAATCAACTATACTCCAATAAAAAAAATCACATAGCATTTGTAGTTCAGTTCAGTCGCTCAGTCGTGTCCGACTCTTAGCAACCCCATGAACCACAGCATGCCAGGCCTCCCTGTCCATCACCAACTCCCAGAGTTCCCTTAAACTCATGTCCATCGAGTCGGTGATGCCATCCAGCCACCTCATTCTCGGTCGTCCCCGTCTCCTCCTGCCCCCAATCGCTCCCAGCATCAGTCTTTTCCAATGAGTCAACTCATCGCGTGAGGTGGCCAAAGTACTGGAGTTTCAGCTTTAGCATAAGTCCTTCCAATGAACACCCAGGATTGATCTCCTTTAGAATGGACTGGTTGGATCTCCTTGCAGTCCAAGGGACTCTCAAGAGTCTTCTCCAGCACCACAGTTTAAAAGCATCAATTCTTCGGCGATCAGCTTTCTTCACAGTCCAACTCTCACATCCATATATGACCACGGGAAAAACCATAGCCTTGACTAGACGGACCTTGGTTGGCAAAGTAATGTCTCTGCTTTTTAATATGCTATCTAGGCTGGTCATAACTTTCCTTCCAACTTTAAATAACAATGAGAACTTTTTTCCCCCAAACAATGATCAGGTGCTCTTTTTATTGCAATTGAAGAAAGGTGTTGGAAAGATAACCTAGTTTATTGGACTATTTCCCCAGGGGCAGGGTTATTAAAAACTCCTCTTTTTCCCCCCTGCACAGTAGAGTGGTTTAAATGAGCTACAATCAAGTCATCTTTTTGGAAGATGGAAAATTGAAAGATTTGTTAAAACTTGGAAAGAAATTTTGTCATTTACTTCACGAATCATTCAGCAAAAGGCAGCCATGTGCTACTTGAAATAAGTTACTACCTCAGCATATCACCATGTCACTTAACCTAAAGGTGGATTTGGGGGTGTTTTTGGATTTTTTTTTTTTTTTCCTCCATCATCAAATCAGCAGTTCTGCAAGCAAGGGACAGGACCAGTTATCTCCAGCGATGACCGGGGAGAGAGAGAAGAGTGCTTAATATTTAAGGACTGGCACTAGAACTCCCTGCACCCCCCACCCCCATCACCATCACCTCATGCACTTCACTGGAAGAAACAGGAAGAACCCACCATCCCGGAAGCTGTGGTAGAAGCTATTTGGTGTCACACAATGAGACTCTTCAGTGACACAGCGATCCATTTACTGAACTGTGGGCACTCAGAAATAAGCAACCCAATCCTGCCTCAGCTGAACCAAAGATTCTGCTGCTCTTGTGGAAGCTCAGCCAGGTGCTGACAGCCTGGTGAGAGGAAGGCTTTGAGGGAACGGGGACTGAAGTGGGGATATAGGGACACACTGGAACGGGGACTGAAGTGGGGATATAGGGACACATTCACATCACACGGTAAGAAGCCTCTGGGCCGTTGGTACTGAAAGCGTGAAATGAAGGGGCCATAGATTTTAACTAGTATACTGAGCTTTACGTGGGTCCCTAGTTTAAGTCACGCAGCAACACTAGGAAATCGATATTGTCTCCTTTTAGACAGCAGGAACTGGGACAGAAGGAAGACAAAGAAGAGTTGACTCCTGCCAAGGGTCACGGCCTGCACCATCGGGTCCCCGGAAGCTGGAGCGCAGGGACCGGCTTCCGCGGGTTCCTCAGCTGGGGAGAAAGTCCCCGCTGCGGTACAGAAACCGAGGTCCGGGTGAGGCGCCAGCGGCGGAAGGAGAAGGGCGGTCTCCTCTGTGGTGCAGCACACGCCGAGGGGAGGTCGGCGCGGAGACCATAGCTGCAAGCCAAACGCAAACGCCGGCGATAGGCACCAACCCCTCCGCCTGCCCCCTCGCTGCGAGGAGGGGTTTCTCACGCTCCGTTCTCGGGCGACTGAGCCGGAGGTCGGAAGGAAGCGGGGCGAGGGATGAGTCATCCCGCCTAATTCCTCGTTCCCGGTCCCTTCGCCTCCGCATGCCGGCCGCCTCCCGAGATCATACAGCCGGGAGGGAAGACTCCCCTCATCCTCAGAATCCTCCACCAAACCCCCTGTGACCTGCAGAGGAGAGGAGAAGGATGGAGCATGTGGCCAATAAGAGCTTCGCTCTCTCGCTCTCCGTCCAATCGGCCGCCGTTTACAGGCTGGGGCGGGACTAGGGGGCGAGGAGGGGGCGGTCCCAGGCTGGCTCCGAGCGCTGAGGTTCGGTGGCTCACAGAGAGAGCGCCTCGCAGGGAGTCGGCGCCTAAGCGACGCGGGAAGGCGCCACTGCCAAAACCACCGCCGCCACTGCTGGCCAAGGTGCTGGACACGACAGGCCAGCAGGCCACCTCGTCAGCTCAGGCGCCCGTTGCAGCCGCAGCTGCTTCGCTCCCAGCCCGGTCCCCATGGAAGAGATGGAAGAAGAGTTAAAATGCCCCGTGTGCGGCTCCTTCTATCGCGAGCCCATCATCTTACCCTGCTCTCACAATATATGTCAGGCGTGCGCCCGCAACATCCTGGTACAGACCCCGGAGTCAGAGTCCCCCCAGAGCCGACGGGCCTCGGGCTCCGGGGTCTCTGATTATGACTATCTGGATCTGGACAAGATGAGCCTGTACAGCGAGGCGGACAGCGGCTATGGCTCCTACGGGGGGTTCGCCAGCGCCCCTACTACACCGTGCCAGAAGTCCCCCAACGGCGTCCGTGTGTTCCCCCCGGCTATGCCGCCACCGGCCACCCACCTGTCACCGGCCTTGGCCTCTGTGCCCCGCAACTCCTGTATCACCTGCCCCCAGTGCCACCGCAGCCTCATCTTGGATGACCGGGGGCTCCGCGGTTTCCCCAAGAACCGCGTCCTGGAAGGGGTAATTGACCGTTACCAGCAGAGCAAAGCGGCTGCCCTTAAATGCCAGCTCTGCGAGAAGGCACCCAAGGAAGCCACCGTCATGTGTGAACAGTGCGATGTCTTCTACTGTGACCCGTGCCGCCTGCGCTGCCACCCGCCCCGGGGTCCTCTGGCCAAGCATCGCCTGGTACCCCCGGCCCAGGGCCGCGTGAGCCGGCGGCTAAGCCCACGAAAGGTCTCCACCTGCACAGACCACGAGCTGGAGAACCACAGCATGTACTGCGTGCAGTGCAAGATGCCCGTGTGCTACCAGTGCTTGGAGGAAGGCAAACACTCCAGCCACGAAGTCAAGGCTCTAGGGGCCATGTGGAAACTGCACAAGGTAAGTCCTAAGAAAACCCACCCCTAACTCCCCGCGCCTCCGATCCTCCAGTTTTGCAGCAGATGACACTCCCGCCCCTTCTTTTGCGCACAGTGCATCCCAACGGGGTGCAATGCAGGTGCCTCCGATATCTGCTTCCCCCGTCTGGTGCATTGCAGGAAGCGCAGGGGGGACCTTAAACGGCGCACAGGGGAGTTGAACGTCTCCAGAGAGTTGTTTCGGGGATGCGTAGAGCGGGTCTCCCCGGGCACGCTGACGGCGAACCAGGCGCAGGGCGCCCCCTCCCCGCCGCAGATGTGCAACTCTGGGCCGCCACCAGCGCGTGGAAAAGCGATGAGTTACTGGGCCGACCCGCGGCTGATCTCAGGGACGCTCCAGGGCAGAGCCGGTGTGGGGCTCCGGCCGTGATCCCCGAGGAGCAGGTGGGGGCGGTTGGGTGGCGCGGACCGCTGGGTGCCGAGCTGCTGAATAGGCTGGCGCCTGCAGTCGCGGCGGGGGCGGGGAACACGCCGCGAGCGGAATACTGATAAGTAGGCGCTGGCCCAAACCCAGCGTCCGCGCTGGAAGGATGCGGATCCGGGTGCTTTGCGCTCAGGAGGTATATGAGTGGGGAGTAGGGTGGAAGAAGGGGCGGGGGGAAACCCTGTAGTCGCCATGGCAACACGGCCAGAAGGCCCTCGCGGAGAGGACATGGGCTGGAGGAGCAGGACTGGAGGTTTCTGCGCGGTCGCGGCCTGAAAACTAGGCAGGTGCATCTTCCAGTTTCTCAGGGTAACCCCTCCTGTTGACACCCGTTTGTCCAGAGTTCAACCGTTTTCCTTTATCAGTAGTTGTCTGTGCAAACTTTGAGACACCTGTTACCAAATTTTCTTTCTGATGTCTTTTGATGGCACCGCCGCCAAAGCTAGCCTCAAGAACAGAGCCTTTAACAACTTGTTAGGTCATGCCACTCCCCTGTTCAAAGTCCTTCCGTTGCCCCCACATTTCTTAGACAGTCCTTAGGAAGGTCCGCCAGGACCTCACATGACCTGTTTCCTTTGGCCTCACCGACCTTATTTCCTCCCACTCCCTCTGCTTGAGCCAGCTGTCCCTCTTGCTGTTCCTCCACAAACACCAGGCCCCCCTGACCCCAGGGCCTTTGCATCTGATATTCCTTCAGCTCCAGACCAAATACCCTGTATCTTAATAGTTCATTCTCTTGCCTCCTTCAGATCATTGCTCAGATGTCACCCTTGCAATGACACCTTTCTGATTCCTTTAGTTCCCTCTCTGCTTTATTTTTCCCAGTAGTACTTACCACTAACTGGCATGCTATATATTTTAATTAACATGTTACTTTTGTGTTTATCTATTGCTCCCCCAACACACACACACAAATAAGCTTTAGGAAGAAAGAGATCTTTATAATGTTGCCCACACTAATTAGGAGGAAGAGAACCACTCTTTGAGATATATATGAATCTGACTTTTACTTTTTTAAAAAATCCACAAAGGTGCAAAGGTCACGGCAGGGGTTCAGGACTGTTATAAGGAGGTTTTCTTTACACCATTGAGTTGCAAGCTCAAGAATGAGGCAGGGCAGTAAAGATGGTCTTCAGGCATCAGCTGTGGGCCCCCCCCCCCACTCAGGGTTTCTTGGCACTCCCTGGAGACCAGAAAAGCTAGCCTTTGAGAAAGGTTAAGGGGTAAATATTGATAATTTATTTAAAGCAAGAAAAAAATAAAGCATCACCATTTTCAGCAGTCAGGGAGCTCAGCTCAGTATTGACTGAATGTGATCCGTGTTTACAGTTGTTTGTGTTCTCACATATAGCCTGCTGAACTGTATTAGTACTGATGGAGACAGTTCAGCACAAATTTTAGCTCCGCCCCACCCCAGACACCTGCCACTTTTTAAACATTTCAATTTAAATTGTTTAAATGATGTTTAATTTTGAAGGTTTTCAAAACTTTTATTCATGGCCAATGTTTTATTCCTATTATGATTTCACTCCAAAACTGCTAACTATAGCCTATGTTGAATTACCCTATAAATTACCATATCGTTGGGGCTAAGAAATTAATCACCCTGTCTGGGAAAAAGGACTTACAGGCATACACTAATTAGGATGGTCAAACCACAGCATTATTTTTCTGTGAAGAAGAACCTATACTTTATCCATTAAGACCAAAGCAGCCTTTAAATCTTCATCAAGCCCCATGTAGATTTGAAATGTTTAATCATTTATCAGTAATGGAGGCTGTGAATAGACATTGTGGTGTAGACAAGAGTTGAAATTTGGATGTCTGCTAAAAAAGAATAACGTAAAGCCCTTAAGACATGACTTAAGTAGACTAGGAAGGGAATATTGGTTCATTTAAAAAAAAAATTTCTTCTCTGATCTTTTGTATATTTCTTCAAAATAGTAAATACAGTTTTTGTTCTGTCAATATCACAATAATTAAACTGCCAAGAAATATAAGGCAAGAGGATGACAGATTTTAACATTCATTTATCAACTGTTAGATGAACAACAAACATTATTCCCTCACCATGTCTGCTTAATAAGATAGTTAATGTGTTAACATTTGATTTTCTCATATAGTCTATCTTCCATCATCACAAAAACTCATGAGCCAGAACTCCTAAGTCCTTCAGAATATAGGAGAGCAAAGAACTATACTAAGTAGTTCTCCCAAATTTGGACAGTTAGTTATCAGCACAGGTTATCACTAGATCTGAAAGTTGTCATTAATATTTAGTCATTTCCAGTGACAAAACTGTGTGAATAAGTGTTTCCCTCAGGAAACAAGACAAAATGGCTGAAGTTTATCTTTTAAATGCTTTTAGAAACAACTAGTTGAAACTCATTAGTTGTCAATTGACTAAATTGATCTACTTTTCAGATATCTATGGCCTTCAAGATCCATGAAAAATAATAATACAGGAAGTGTCCTTGTAGGAAAAATATCTGGTGACATTTTTTATTTAGTATCAGTACTTTCTCTATTCCTTATCTAACTTAGGTTGGTATAAAAAAATGCTGTGCACACAAAGCAAGATTTTGTAGGTAGTTTAATATAGGCAATTGGAACCATTATTATTACTTTGTAATTTTAGCAAAATTTCATATTTCTAAATCTAACATTATTCTTGAATTCCTGATGTATTTTATCAATCACTGAATCAGTAATATATTTGTAAATTCTTTCGTGTTTTTACTGTTGAGCAAGAATTTTCTTTTCCTTTCTACCCTAATCACTGTTCATTCTCAGTCTTGGCTCAAATGTTATTTCTCTCTTAGCTTCTTTTTCTTAAATAAAGATTTGTAATTTAAGCATTTTAAACCATCAGCTATCATGCATTCATCTTCAAGGCATTCTGGGAAAGAAATACCTACTTTGTAGTGTGGTGGCATCTCATCAAATATTTGCATGATGAATGTGTTATTTAATGTAACTAAAGTGGTGTTCAGTTAGATATATACATCAGCAGTAAACACAGTATAACCTGGATGTTCCTATGATAAATGCAACAGGTAACATATGTCTACGTTTTTAAATTTTAAAAAATTTACTTCAAGTATAATGAGAACATTCTGTGAACAACGTAAACATTCTTACAAACATTAAGGTGAATGTTACAGAGGAGTAAATTGTTTCTCATTGTACTGAGGCAAAAACAGAAACAGATGAAGTTCTGGCTTCCAGACCTGATTTTTCCACTTACCTGCTGGTAACTTTAGGCAAATCTATAACCTCTCTGTGCTTCCTACCCACAGGATGTAAAGCAGCTAAAAAACTATATTTATGACAGTATTTTGAAAAAATAATGTTTGTAACTTAGTAAATTTAGTTTGCCAAAATAGAAAGTTTTTGCATAAAACAGAAGATATTGTCTCATTAGTCAACTGTTGTTGTGTATATGTATATGTGTTAGTCACCAAGTTGTGTCCCATTCTTTGTGACCCCATGGACTGTAGCCTGCCAGGCTCCTCTGTCCATGGAATTCTCCAGGCAAGAATTCTGGAGTGGGTAGTCGTTCCCTTCTCCAGGGGGATCTTCCCTGACCCAGGGACTGAAGCCGGGTCTCCCACATTGCAGGAATATTACCTATCATCTGAGCCACCAGGGAAGCTCTGAGCTGTTACTGCATAGAAATCCTGTCCCCCAACTTGGGATACTTTGATTGCTCCTGAAAGAGCACAGGGTGCACTCTAAAGACTATTCTTAAAGATGGTCTCAGAGAGTGAACCAGATCCTAATGGGCCCTGATAGAATAGTCAGTTGAATTAAACCCAAGGAACAAGAACACTACACAAAGATTTATTTGTGTATAAACAAAGGTATTTTGTTTTTCAATTACAAAGCTAAAATGATAAGTGATATGACTCATTTTTTTCAGATGCACAGCTTCAAGTTCAACTTCTTGAACTTAGGCTTAAAAAAAACATGTTTGGAACATGCCAGCCTTATGGCAGAGAGAAGGAAGCAAAGCAGATCCACTCAATGGCACTTAAAGTTTCTATTCAGGCATGGCATGTCACTTCTGCTTACATTCCATTGGCTAAAACAAACCATGTGGCCAAGACTGACATCCATGCTGTAGGAAATTCACTCTTCCAATAGAGAGACACCAGAGAAGGGCCTTGTAGAAGAGGGCAGAAAATATTTTGAACAAATAATACAACATGGCACATGCCTAATTCTCTCATGCCCACTTCTCGCTCTGAATGAGATTCCTTGGCCTGCGCAAGACCCAACATGACTCCTTCAGCTCCAATGCAGCATCACTTTCAGTTCAAGTGTCCACTCTCATCAGACTAGTGTCTCTGTGTCTCTTTGGCCACATTTTCAAGTTTAGAGAAAGAATGTGTTTGACTCAGCTTGAGTGAAGGGTTTGCTGATGACTGCCTATCCCTTTGGTGAGGTGGGTGCAGAAGACATGAATGAGACAAGTAAGGCACTCACCTTGGATGAAAAACATAAGGGAGTGCCAAAACCTCAGTAATCAGGATAAAAATGTTGTAAGGCGATATCTTTGTTTCTTTTTTTAAAAAAGCAATTATTTATTTGGCTGTACCAGGTCTTAGTTGTGGAACGGGGAATCTTTAGTTGCAGCCTAAGAACTCTTCTCTGTGACATGTGTGATCTGGTTCCCTGACCAGGGATTGAATCCGGGCCCCCTGCATTGGGAGCACAGAGCCTTAGCCACTGGACCACCAGGGAAGTCCTGTAAAGCAGTATCTTAAAAAACAAAATGAATGCAAAACAATTCACGATGAGCAGAATATCAACATTTTAAATGTTGATCAATGACAGTGCCATGCTGAGCCATACTGGAGCCTAAGTCAAAAAGGAAAATCAGTAGTATTGATCCTGTCTTTAAGATTTTGGTCTTTTGTTCATCACAGGTTTTTTGGCATTCATTTTTATTTTTAAAAAATATCACATTAAAATATTATTTATGTTGACTACTGAGGTTTTGGCACCCCTTTCAATTCCACACCTGAGGAAAGTGCCTCACTCCCCTCACCCTAGTCCTGGCCCTGAGGAGTCATGAGTGCAAGGAGGATGGTAAAAGGTGCAAAAATATGATTTTTCATTCACTTCAGGTGTCTCTTTTAAAGTACGTGGTTGGGTTGAGAGTATAAGGAACTGTTTAGTTTCATTTAATAATTCCATCTGTTTAGAAGAAAAGAAGAACTTATGGTAACCATGGAATTTAGTGTTTTGTGATTTTTATATTTGGGTCTCATAACAGTAGTGTTCTTCTTCCTTAGTTAAGTGCTTCTCCTCACCATCAATTCCTGCCTCAGCCTAGTCCTTGTGACTCTGTGAGGCTGCCAATCCAGGACTCTGCCTTACCCGGCCAAGTGGGAAAGCATGTCACATAGGCCTGGCAAGCCGTCACACCCTACCCCTCTGGCCAATTGATAATTCAAAGGGTGAGCATACGACATGAGCCCATCCAGTGAGAATCCTTTTCTGAGATTTATAGATACCATATATAGATAATAGAGTCAGGGACAGAAAAGCCTTGCTTTCCTCTGACTTGTTGCAACTAGAAGACAGGAGCTATCCGTATCCCTGCCTCTTCCTCTTCCTCCTATATTAGTAGAAGAAAGTAAGGCAACCCACAGAGATACAGCAGGAAGAAACAGAGAATTCGGAAAACACTATTTGAACCTCTGGAAGCCTTCATAACCAAGGCCAGCTACCCACTCCTGCCTTTCCAGTTTTGTCAATCAACAAACCTCCCCCTTCTTTCTGCTTAGCTCGTTTGTATTGGTTTTCTGCCACTTGCAACTGAGATTTATCACATATAAACAATTATATCTGAGGATCATGAATAATATCCCATTGTATGCTCTCCCTGGATCTTCAGCATTTTAACTACAGAACTAATCGCTTGAGATGCTTTAAAAGTGGAGCAACAGAGTTGTGATTATATAAATGCATCTATATCTCATTTGCTTTATCCATTCATCTATTGATGAACATTTAGGTTGTAGAAGTTCTTTTTGCTTCAACACAAGTTTGGGAAACACCATTCTAGGCAGTGACTAGCCAATAAGTCAGTAAGGAGGTCGGTTTTCTTCATTTCTTATGTGTGCAGAGTAAACTACTCTAAAACTCCAGCCTGTGGATAAATGTCCCTACTCAGCCTATCCTTAAATTTTATGTTAAACCTTTTGATAAAATATTAAAAGTTACATTTATCTTATTTTTTAAATATTAAAGTCAAAGACAAAGAGATAAAGCAATTAATTTAAATTTTATAGTATTTATATACATATATTTATTATAAGTTGCTTCTCTTTCTGTTTTAAATAACTGAAAGATGATTTTGGACATCAGTAATACTAATGTAATATAATTTAAAATTACTGCTTTGATTTACTTCTGACTACTGCTAGGTTTTATATACATGATGCCAAATGACTGGCTTGATTGGGTTTTTCATTCAGTTCAGTTCAGTTGCTCAGTTGTGTCCGACTCTTTGCAACACCATGAATCACAGCACGCCAGGCCTCCCTGTCCATTACCAACTCCCGGAGTTCACTGAAACACACCTCCATCGAGTCGGTGATGCCATCCAGCCATCTCATTCTCTGTCGTCCCCTTCTCCTCCTGCCCCCAGTCCCTCCCAACATCAGAGTCTTTTCCAGTGAGTCAACTCATCGCATGAGGTGGCCAAAGTATTGTAGCTTCAGCTTGAGCATCAGTCTTTCCAATGAACACCCAGGATTGATCTCCTCTAGAATGGACTGGTTGGATCTCCTTGCAGTCCAAGGGACTCTCAAGAGTCTTCTCCAGCACTACAGTTCAAAAGCATCAATTCTTCAGCGATCAGCTTTCTTCACAGTCCAACTCTCACATCCATACATGACCACTGGAAAAACCATGGCCTTGACTAGACGGACCTTGGTTGGCAAAGTAATGTCTCTGCTTTTTAATATGCTATCTAGGTTGGTCATAACTTTCCTTCCAAGGAGTAAGCGTCTTTTAATTTCATGGCTGCAGTCAGCATCCACAGTGATTTTGGAGCCCAAAAAATAATTGTGATAAATAGAAACAGATTGTTTTGAGTCCTTTTACAAAGCAAAAAAAAAAAAAAAGGACAATATTAAAAGGTCAAAACTAATTCTGCTTTTGTGACACCAGATCAGAACAAAGTGTCAAAAGAGTAGTACACTGCCTGTTACATCCCAAGCTTTCTAATATTACCACAGTGACCTTCAGGATCAATTTTTAACCTTGGAAGAGAAGTTAGTATAAAATGGCCACCATCAGTGAACCCAGATTATCAGAGACCCTCTAGGTTTTGTCAACAGCATGTCTGATTCATCCCGAAAGATATCTCAAAGCGAAAAAAAACACTGTACTGAGATGTTGTCACAGCAGTTTTATCCTAACCTGAAACTGAGTCCCTATCTTAAAGTATGAACTATCTCAGAGTGAGGTTACCTAGAAAACCCAAGCAGAATTCACAGAATATACTTGACATCACCAGCAAAGTTGGCATTTCATTTCACTTCTGTTTGACTCAGGCTTCGCCATTTTTTTAACTTTTCTGGTTTATGTTGCAGATCCAGCCATGGTCCTGTCTGCCTATCTAAGTTACCTCTTCCTTCTTGACCTTCCTGGCCTTCCAGCTTCCTCACCAGCCCTCTCCCTGCCCACCAGGCCTCCCTCCGCCATTTTCTTAGACTAGATCGTCACCTCAACCCCACTAAGCTTGGCAGGCCCAACTCCTGGGAGGCCGCCTCCACAGCCTTGCCCCACTTTCTATACCCAGAAGACGTTTTTAGAAGGTTTGTTTGATGGGAAAAAAGAATCAGAAGATTAATGATTAGCAAATAAATTGGCTTCCCTGGTGGCTCAGATGGGAAATAATCTGCCTGCAATGCAGGAGACCTGGGTTTGATCCCCTGGTTAGGAAGATCCCCCTGGAGAAGGGAATGGCTACCCATTCCAGTATTCTTGCGTGGAGAATTCCGTGGCCAGAGGAGCCCAGCGGGTACAGTCCCCGGGATTGCAAAGAGTCAGACACGAATGAGTGACTAACACACACACAATATATATCCCAATATTTTAAGTTTCTCATATGAACCTGACAGTAAGAATTAAATTTGAAAACCTGTATTTCACACTTTTTGTTAAAAATATACTGAGCACCTACTGCATGCCAGCTACTGTTCTGGGCCCTTTACAGCCACTTTTTCATTTAATCTTCAGGATTCACATATCTTCCTGCACAAAAAGGTTATAAAGTCATTCTGATTTTAAAAGGCAAAGCCAGAGTTTGAATCCAGGCTGTCTGACTCCACAGCTCCTGTGTGGAACTGCTATTCTGTCCTACCTTCTGATAATCACAGGAAACATATGATCTGCAAAGCACAATTTATGGTCTTATAAATTCAAGGACATAACAAATAACTGAGATCTTTTAGTTCTCATGTATGAAAATGAGTGAGAAATTAACAGTGATTTGTCTCCTAGGTTTTCTTGTGACAAAATAAATTTAATGAGGAAAATACAGGGTGGAGGGAAGGGAGAGACATGTATGTTGAGTATTCCTTAGACCAGATCCTCGGAAGTGTGCTGCATACCTCTGTCTTCTTGTCAGAACCAAGCAAGCAACAGATAGGCAATAAAGTTCTATCAGCTCACCTAGGGATTCACCGTCCTCTTCTAATAAACTAATCATCTTAAAATTTATAGGCAAAAGTGATATAAAATAAGAAGTAGGTTTCTTTGGCATGTTAAGCATATTTCTGTAAATCTAAAACATTTGTAAGTCTATCCTGTGGGAAACATAAAAATGCATTCAGACCTGTAAGCAGTAACTCCACGTTGACTTTCAGTTTAAACTCACTCTTTTTGTACCTTTTGCTGAGATGGTTTAAAAAAATAAATGTATTTACCACCTCACACCAGTTGGAATGGCCATCATCAAAAAGTCTACAAACCATAAATGCTGGAGAGGGTGTGGAGAAAAGGAAACACTCTTACATTGCTGGTGGGAATGTAAACTGAAACAGCCACTATGGAAGATGGTATGGAGATTCCTTAAAAAGCTAGGAATAAAACCACCATATGACCCAGCAATCCAACTCCTAGGCATATACCCTGAGGAAACCAAAACTGGAAAAGACACATGTACTTCAGTATTCACTGCAGCACTATTTACAATAGCGAGAACATGGAAGCAACCTAGATGTCCACTGACAGATGAATGGATAAAGAAGCTGTGGTACGTATTACAATGGAATACCACACAGCCATAAAAAGGAACACATTTGAGTCAGTTCTAATGAGGTGGATGAACCTAGAGCCTATTATAAGGGTAAAGTAAGTCAGCTACTGCTGCTGCTGCTAAGTTGCTTCAGTCGTGTCCAACTCTGTGCGACCCCATAGACGGCAGCCCACCAGGCTCCCCCATCCCTGGGATTCTCCAGGCAAGAACACTGGAGTGGGTTGCCATTTCCTTCTCTAATGCATGAAAGTGGAAAGTGAAAGTGAAGTCACTCAGTCGTGTCCAACTCCTAGCGACCCCATGGACTGCAGCCTACCAAGCTCCTCCGTCCATGGTATTTTCCAGGCAAGAGTACTGGAGTGGGGTGCCATTGCCCTCTCCAAAGTAAGTCAGAAAGAGAAATATAAACATCGTATACTGATATATATATATATATATATATATGGAATATAGAAAGATGGCACTGATGAATTTATTTGCAGGGCAGCAATGGAGAAACAGACATAGAGAACAGATCTATGGACGTAGGGGGAGGAGAGGAGGGAGAAAGGGAGATGTATGGAGAGAGTAACATGGAAATTTATGATACCATATGTAAAATAGATGGCCAGTGTGAATTCGCTGTGTGACTCAGGGAACACAAACAGGGGCTCTGTGACAATCTAGAAGGGTGGGATGGGAAGGGAGATGGGAGGGAGGCTAGGGAGGGAGGGGACATGGGTGTACCTATGGCTGATTCTTGTTGATGTATGATGGAAAACCACAAAATTCTGTAAAGTAATTATCCTTCAATTAAAAAAATTTTTAAGAAAGTATATTCCTATTCAGGAATATATGACATGCCTTTTACCATAAATATTAAAAGGAGTATATGACCTGGAAAAGTCCATTGTTTAAGAATGGTTTAAAGTCCAGCCAAATAACATAGTTTTCCATAAGCCTTGCATAGAACCAGCACTGCACATTTTATACTAATAGCTGTGATCAAAGAAGGAACTGTTCCTTAGAGAATTAGCTTTGGAAGCAGAATGCTGAACATTGTGCTTTGGTGTGGGAATACACATTCTGTCGTTAGCTAATACACGTGGATGGTTAATCCTCATCTACCACTGATTTATTCATTGAAGCTGACTTTCCAGCCAGATAGCATCTATTCAGCTTTATTGAGCTTTTTCTTCATCCTCTCTTTTCTCTTACTTTGCTTGCAGCTTGCATTTTAAGAAGCAACTGTTTGACACCAAATACTTATCACACTCTGCCACATTCCAGGAAGAGCTGTGAGAGGGCCATGCCACTCTGACCTGTGCTGTTCATCAGTCTAAGACATTATCTAGTCTCTGAACAAAACCAGTTGCAGAGAGAAGTAAATGTGAATGAGGGATTAAACAGTTTTTCTACCCCAGGCAGGTCTTCATAACAGGTTTTTTGACCTGGTAGGGAACAAATGCTCAGAAGGTCAAATATATACAGATTCAGTTATAACTCACTCAAAGCTGAAGGGAAATGACTTTATAATATAATCTACTATTTTTTATGCAAACAATCAACAGCTGACTTTAGTATAAAGGTGTGTAGTCCATTATATTATGCTACTGATATTTATGCCATCACCTAGATGCACCAGTTCATGAACTTGATAAAATGGTGTCACTTATGCTATGCCACCCCCTCCACATCTATGAAATGTTATCCAAGCGCATTATTCACAGAAACTCAAATGTAGAATTGGACTTCCATTCAATCTAATAAATCTTACATGGCACAGATAAATCCATGGTGCTTTTAACAAGCAGTTGTTGATTTTATTGACTATCAATCATCTGGCCAAGACTTAGCAAGCAAATATGATAAACAGCTTTCAGCACACAGTCAATGCAGTATGAAGAAGCTGCATGTTTACATTCAACTCCTGTTATCTGGGCACCTTGTACCATTGTGGAAGCAAATCTGCCATTTATGGAACTAAAATATTATTCAGAATTTAATAAAATTTTCTGTACATTCTACTTTGTGGAACAAAAATATAGAATATATATACTTGTATGAATACTAAATTTCCAAGCTAGCTTTAACAAACATGATAAGCAAGTATACAGAGCATAACTACCATCCCCTTACCATTCAAATGTGGTACCTCTCCACCTGAACAAAGAATGGTTGCTCTGGTCACTGCATATAGAAATTTTGTGGAAAGGTTTGACTTGATATAAGGTCCTATTATGTAGGTAAAAACATATTAATAAATATTGGTATTAGTTGGCAAATCACATAAATATTTTATAGTAATTTTAAAAATTATCAAGCCAAAGATAAAGTTAATGCTTCCAGCATGGAGCATATCCTTGATTCTTGTTTTCCAAAGAGGTTGCATCATCTTACATTCCTACCAGCAATGGATGAGGGTTCCAGTTTCTCCATATCCTCAACACGTGTTAATATCTGGCTTTTTGACTAGAGCCATCCAAGCTGATGTTGGAAACGTGTCTCATTGTGGTTTTGTCTTGCAATTCCCTAATGACTAGAGATGTTGAACATCTTTCCATGTGTTTATTGGCTAGCTTCATATCATTTTTAGAGATTTTGCCCACTTTTAATTTGGATAACTTCTCTTTTATTGTTGAGTTGTAAGAGTTCTTTATAGTCTGATATTTATTCACTGTTTGAATGAGAGGACTAGAAATGTGAGACTCTCATCCTTCAGAGACACAGGAAATAAAAAGCCAAAGTGGAGATGAGAGGAAGAAAAAACTGCTCAAGACTGACCTTCCAGAACTCCTACTGCTCCCTTACCCAGTAACCTCTATCACCCAAGTCTGAAGCAGAGCTCAGATAAGCTCTACCAGGATTGGCTCATGACAAATAGGAAACATGGAAAAATCCAAAAGCAGGAGGAGGAAATATTTTCATTATCAAAGTCCCGGAATATGGTGGCTGTGCCTCCTCTTTGCCTTAGTTTCCACTCTTCCTGACTTTGTTACTGGAGTTCACTGGAGTTCAATATTATTAAGTTTCAATGGTGCTGTGGTTCTGTTACTTGCAGGTTACCGTTGTGGTGTTCAAAAAAGTTACTTAGGGTGTCAAAGTGGTGGGCCCTTCCCCTTTATGTGAGAATTATAAATTGGGAGAATTGGAATACTGGGTATTTGAGATTATTTGCCTCAGTTCAGTTCAGTCGCTCAGTCGTGTCCGACTCTCCGCGACCCCATGAATCACAGCACGCCAGGCCTCCCTGTCCATCACCAACTCCCGGAGTACACTCAAACTCATGTCCACAGAGTCGGTGACGCCATCCAGCCATCTCATTCTCCGTCGTCCCCTTCTCCTCCCGCCCCCAACCTTTCCCAGCATCAGCCTAACCCCCTCAAAAGTCAGAAAAATAAATCCCCAAACACTTCAGTAAATTACCAGATTCACACACTTTGATTTCTTAGAACTATATTAATTATTCTGAACATCCAAGGACCTATTTTCAGTTACTTCTGTGTGTGCTGTGTGTGGAAACACCTTTTATCTCTTTTGGGGCTTCCCCGATGGCTCATATAGTAAAGAATCTGCCTTAAATGCAGGAGACCCAGGTTCAATCCCTGGGTCTACCCACTCCAGTACTCTTACCTGGGAAATCCCATGGACAGAAAAGTCTGGTGGGCTACAGTCCATGGGGTCACAAAGAGTCAGACACGACTGTGCAACTAACACCTCTTTTTTAGAGGCTCTCTCATGCCCTCAGACAAGTATAATCACAGTTTTTTCTACATTCCATGACTGTAACTATAAAAGTTTACCTTAACCTTGTTGTTCTCTCTTTAAATTGAATTGAAGTCTCTCAGTTGTGTCCAACTCTTTGTGACCCCATGGACTATATAGCCTGCCAGGTTCTTCCGTCCATGGGATTTTCCAGGCAAGAATACTGGAGTGGCTTGCCATTTCCTTCTCCAGGGGATTTTCCCAACTCAGGGATCGAACCCGGGTCTCCCACACTTCGGGCAGACTCTTTACCATCTGAGCCACCTGGGAGTCTTCGTTCTCTCTTTAAGGAAATTATATGTCTGTTGTTGTTGTTGTTGAGTCACTCAGTTGTGTCCTACTCTTTGTGACCCTGTGGACTGCCGCACGCCAGGCTTCCCTGTCCTTCACTATCTCCTGGAATTTTTTCAAACTCATGTCCATTGAGTCAGTGATGCCATTCAACCATCTCATCCTCTGTTGCCTCCTTCTCCTCTTGCCCTCAATCTTTCCACCATCAGAGTCTTTTCCAGTGAGTCAGCTCTTTGCATCATGTGGTCAAAGTATTAGAGCTTCAGCTTCAGCATCAGTCTTTCTATACTATTGAATAATGTTCCTCTATTATAAATAAGGTAGTCCTTTTTTTTTCTTTTTCTTTTTTTATTGAAGGATAATTGCTTTACAGAATTTTGTTGTTTTCTGTCAAACTTCAACATGAATCAGCCATCAGTTCAGTTCAGTTCAGTCGCTCAGTCGTGTCCGAATCTTAGCGACCCCATGAACCACAGCACGCCAGGCCTCCCTGTCCATCACCAACTCCCGGAGTTCACTCAAACTCATGTCCATCGAGTCAGTGATGCCATCCAGCCATCTCATTCTCTGTCGTCCCCGTCTCCTCCTACCCCCAATCGCTCCCAGCATCAGAGTCTTTTCCAGTGAGTCAACTTGTCGCATGAGGTGGCCAAAGTATTGGAGTTTCAGCTTTAGCATAAGTCCTTCCAATGAACACCCAGGATTGATCTCCTCTGGAATGGACTGGTTGGATCTCCTTGCAGTCCAAGGGACTCTCAAGAGTCTTCTCCAGCACCACAGTTCAAAAGCATCAATTCTTCGGCGATCAGCTTTCTTCACAGTCCAACTCTCACATCCATACATGACCACGGGAAAAACCATAGCCTTGACTAGACGGACCTTGGTTGGCAAAGTAATGTCTCTGCTTTTTAATATGCTATCTAGGCTGGTCATAACTTTCCTTCCAAGGAGTAAGCGTCTTTTAATTTCCTGGCTGCAATCAGCATCCGCAGTGATTTTGGAGCCCAAAAAAATAAAGTCTGACACGGTTTCCACTGTTTCCCCATCTATTTCCCATGAAGTGATGGGACCAGATGCCATGATCTTCGTTTATCCCCTCCCTTTTGAACCTCCCTCCCATCTCCCTCCCCATCCCACCCCTCTAGATTGATACAGAGCCCCTGTTTGAGTTACCTGAGCCATACAGCAAATTCCCTTTGGCTATCTATTTTACATAAGGTAATGTAAGTTTCCATGTTACTCTTTCCATACATCTCACCCTCTCCTCCCCTCTCCCCGTGTCCATAAGTCTGTCCTCTATGTCTGTTTCTCCACTGCTGCCCTGTAAATAAATTCTTCAGGACCATTTTCCTAGATTCCGTTTGTATGCATTAAAATACTATGTTTATCTTTCTTTTTCTGACTCACTTCACTCTATATAACAGGTTCTCAGTTCATCCACCTCATCAGAACTGACTCAAATGCGTTCCTTTTTATCAAGCTGGAATCAAGATTGCCGGGAGAAATATCAATAACCTCAGATATGCAGATGACACCACCCTTATGGCAGAAAGTGAAGAGGAACTCAAAAGCCTCTTGATGAAAGTGAAAGAGGAGAGTGAAAAGGTTGGCTTGAAGCTCAACATTCAGAAAACAAAGATCATGGCATCTGGTCCCATCACTTCATGGGAAATAGATGGGGAAACAGTGGAAACGGTGTCAGACTTTATTTTTTTGGGCTCCAAAATCACTGCAGATGCTGACTGCAGCCATGAAGTTAAAAGATGCTTACTCCTTGGAAGGAAAGTTATGACCAACCTAGATAGCATATTAAAAAGCAGAGACATTACTTTGCTAACAAAGGTCCATCTAGTCAAGGCTATGGTTTTTCCCGTGGTCATGTATGGATGTGAGAGTTGGACTGTGAAGAAAGTTGATCGCCGAAGAATCGATGCTTTTGAATTGTGGTGTTAGAGAAGACTCTTGAGAGTCCCTTGGACTGCAAGGAGATACAACCAGTCTATCCTAAAGGAGACCAGTCCTGGTTATTCATTGGAAGGACTGATGCTGAGGCTGAAACTCCAATACTTTGGCCACCTCACGCGAAGAGTTGACTCATTGGAAAAGACCCTGATGCTGGGAGGGATTGGGGGCAGGAGGAGAAGGGGATGATAGAGAATGAGATGGCTGGATGGCATCACCGACTTGATGCACATGAGTTTGAGTGAACTCTGGGAGTTGGTGGTGGACAGGGAGGCCTGGCATGCTGTGATTCATGGGGTTGCAAAGAGTCGGCACGACTGAACAATTGAACTGAACTGAACCACAACTTCTTTATCCATTCATCTGTCAATGGACATATGCTTCCATGTTCTAGCTGTTGTAATTAGTGCTGCAATGAACAATGGGATACAAGTGTCTTTTTCAATTTTGGTTTCCTCGGGGTATATGCCTAGGAGTCAGATTGCTGGATCATATGGTGGTTTTATTCCTAGTTTTTTAAGGAATCTCCATACCGTCTTCCTTATTAGCTGTATCAATTTACATTCCCACCAACAGTAAAAGAGCATTCCCTTTTCTCCACATCCTATCCAGCATTTATTGTTGGTAGAGTTTTTGATGAGGGCCATTCTGACCAGTGTGAGGTGATATCTCATTGTAGTTTTGATTTGTATTTCTCTACTAATAAGCGATGTTGAGCATCTTTTCATATGTTTGTTAGCCATCTGTTTGTCTTCTTTGGAGAAATGTCTGTTTAGGTCTTTTTCCCACTTTTTGATTGGGTTGTTTGTTTTTTCTGGCATTGAGTTGTATGAGCTGCTTGTATATTTTGGAAATTAATCCTTTGTCAGTTGTTTCATTTGCTATTATTTTCTCCCATTCTCAGGGTTATCTTTCACTTTGTTTATAGTTTCTTTGCTGTGCAAAAGCTTTTAAGTTTAATCAGGTCCCACTTGTTTACTTTTGTTTTTATTTCCGTTACTCTAGAACGTGCTTTTGAACTGTGGTGTTGGAGAAGACTCTTGAGAGTCCCTTGTACCACAAGGAGATCCAACCAGTCCATTCTGAGGGAGATCGATCCTGGGTGTTCACTGGAAGGATTGATGCTAAAGCTGAAACTGCAATACTTTGGCCACCTCATGTGACGAGTTGACTCACTGGAAAAGACTCTGATGCTGGGAAAGGTTGGGGGCAGGAGGAGAAGGGGACGACGGAGAATGAGATGGCTGGATGGCATCACCAACTCTGTGGACATGAGTTTGAGTGAACTCCGGGAGTTGGTGATGGACAGGGAGGCCTGGCGTGCTGTGATTCATGGGGTCGCGGAGAGTCGGACACGACTGAGCGACTGAACTGAACTGAACTCTAGAAGTTGGGTCACAGAGGATCTTGCTTTGATTTATGTCATCGAGGGTTCTGCCTATGTTATCCTCTAAGAGTTTTATAGGTTCTGGTCTTACATTTAGTTCTTTAATCCATTTTGAATTTATCTTTGTGTATGGTATTAGGAAGTTCTAATTTCATTCTTTTACATGTAGCTGTCCAGTTTTACCATTTATTGAAGAGGCTGTCTTTGCCCCATTGTATATTCTTGCCTCCTTTGTCAAAAATAAGGTACCCATAGGTGCATGGGTTTATTTCTGGGCTTTCTATCTTGTTCCATTGGTCTGTATTTCTGTTTTGTGCCAGTACCATACTGTCTTGATGACTGTAGCTTTGTAGTATAATCTGAAGTCAGGAAGATTGTTTCCTCCAGGTCCATTCTTCTTTCTCAAGACTGCTTTGGCTATTCAGGGTCTTTTGTGTTTCCATATGAATCGTGAAATTTTTGTTCTAGTTCTGTGAAAAATGCCATTGGTAATTTGATAGGGATTGCATTGAATCTGTAGATTGCATTTGGTAGTGTAGTCATTTTCACAATATTGATTCTTCCTACCCAGGAACATGGACTATCTCTCCATCTGTTTATGTTGTCTTTGATTTCTTTCATCAGTGTCTTATAATTTTCTGTGTACAGTTATTTTGTCTCCTTATGTCAGTTTATTCCTAGATTTTTTTGTTGCAATGGTGAATGGGATTGATTCCTTAATTTCTCTTTCTGATTTTTCATTGTTAGTATATAAAAATGCAAGTGATTTCTGTGTATTGATGTTGTATCCTGTAACTTTGCTAAATTCACTGATTAGCTCTAGTAATTTTCTGATACTATGTTTAGGGTTTTCTCCGTACAGTATCATGTCATCTGCAAACAGTGAGAGCTTTACTTTTTCTTTTCCAGTCTGGATTCCCTTTGTTTCTTTTTCTTCTCTGATTGCTATAGTTAGGACTTCCAGAACTATGTTGAGTAATAGTGGTGAAAATGGACACCCTTGTCTTGTTCCTGATCTTAGGGGGAATGCTTTCAGTTTTTCACTATTGAGAATTATGTTTGCTGTAGGCTTATCATATATGGCCTTTACTATGTTGAGATAGGTTCCTTCTATGCCCATTTGTTGAAGAGTTTTAATCATAAATGGGTGCTGAATTTTGTCAAAGGCTTTTTCTGCATCTATTGAGATGATCATATGGTTTTTATCTTTCAGTTTGTTAATATGGTATATCACATTGATTGATTTGCGTGTATTGAAGAATCCTTGCATTCATGGAATAAACCCAGCTTGATCATGGTGTATGAGCTTTTTGATGTGTTGCTGAATTCTGTGTGCTAAAATTTTGTTGAGGATTTTTGCATCTGTGTTCATCAGTGATACTGGCCTGTAGCTCCTGTTTTGTGTTGTCTTTGTCTGGTTTTGGTATCAGGGTGATGGTGGCCTTGTAGAATGAGTTTGGAAGTGTTCCTTCCTCTGCAATTTTTTGGAAGAGTTTAGAAGGATAGGCATTAGGTCTTCTCTAAATGTTTGATAAAATTCTTCTGTGAAGCCAATTGGTCCTGTTTTGGGGGATTTTGTTTTGGAGGAGATTTTTGATCACAGCTTCAGTTTCAGTGCTTGTAACTGGATTTTTCATAATTTCTTTTTCTTCCTGGTTCAGTCTTGGAAGATTGAACTTTTCTAAGGATCTGTCCATTTCTTCCAGGTTATTCATTTTATTGCCATATTGTTCATGCTGCCAAGTCACTTCAGTCATGTCCGACTCTGTGTGACCCCATAGACGGAAGCCCACCAGGCTCCCCCGTCCCTGGGATTCTCCAGGCAAGAACACCGGAGTGGGTTGCCATTTCCTTCTCCAATGTGTGAAAGTGAAAAGTGAAAGTGAAGTCGCTCAGTCGTGTCCGACCCTTAGCAACCCCACGGACTGCAGCCTACCAGGCTCCTCCATCCATGGGATTTTCTAGGCAAGAGTACTGGAGTGGCTTGCCATTGCCTTCTCCGATATTGTTCATAATAGTCTTATAATCCTTTGTATTTCTGTGTTATATGTTTTAACCTCTCCTTTTTCATTTCTAATTTTGTGGATTTGATTCTTCTCTCTTTTTTTCTTGATGAGTCTGGCTAAAGGTTTTTCAATTTTGTTGATCTTCTCAAAGAGCCAGCTTTTAGTTTTATTAATCTTTACTATTGTTTCTTTCATTTCTTTTTCATTTATTTCTGCTTGGATCTTTATGATTTCTTTCCTTCTACTAATTTTGGGGATTTTTTTGTTCTTCTTTTCCAGTTGTTTTAGGTGTAAAGTTAGGTTGGCTATTTAATGTTTTTCTTGTTTCTTGAGATGGGATTGTATTGCTATAAACTTCCCTCTTAGAAGTGCTTTTGCTGTATCCCATAGATTTTGAGTTGTCATGTTTTCATTGTTGTTTGTTTCCAGAAATTTTTTGATTTCCCTTTTGATTTCTTCGGTAACCTGTTGGTTATTTAGAAATTTGTTGTTTAATCTCCATGTGTTTGTGTTTCTTACAGTTTTTTTCTTATAATTAATATCTAGTCTCATAGCCTTGTGGTCAGAGAAGATGCTTGATATGATTTCAATTTTCTTAAATTTACTGAGGTTTGATTTGTGACCCAAGATGTGGTCTATCCTGGAGAATGTTCCGTGTGCACTTGGGAAGAAAGTGTATTCTTCTGAATTTAGATAGAATGTCCTGAAGATATCAGTGAGATCCATCTCATCTAATGTGTCATTTAAGATTGTGTTTCCTTATTAATTTTCTGCTTTGATGATCTGTCCATTGGTGTGAGTGGGGTGTTAAAGTCTCCTACTATTATTGTCACTGTCAGTTTCTCCTTTTATGTCTATTAATATTTGTCTTAGGTATTGAGGAGCTCCTATGTTGGGTGCATAGATACTTAAAATTGTTATATCTTCCTCTTGGATTGATCCCTTAATCATTACGTAGTGTCCTTCCTTATCTCTTGTAATCTTCTTTATTTTAAGGTCTATTTTGTCTGATATGAGGATTGCTACTCCAGCTTTCTTTTGCTTCCCATTTGCATGGAATATATTTTTCCATCCTCTCACTTTCAGTCTATATGTGTCTTTAAGTCGGAAGTGGGTTTCTTGTAGACAGCATATATGTGGGTCTTGGTTTTGTATCCATTCAGCCAGTCTGTGTCTTTTGGTTGGAGCATTTAATCCA
This sequence comes from Moschus berezovskii, assembly GCF_049115385.1. Classification (NCBI taxonomy): domain Eukaryota; kingdom Metazoa; phylum Chordata; class Mammalia; order Artiodactyla; family Moschidae; genus Moschus; species Moschus berezovskii. Next base: position 60,541,983 of record NC_142468.1, read on the forward strand.
TTTACATTTAAAGTCATTGTCGATATATATGTTCCTATTGCCATTTTCTTAATTGTTTGGGGTTGATTTTGTAGATCTTTTTTCTTCTTTTGCATTTCTTGACTATATAAGTCCCTTTAACATTTGTTGTAAAGCTGATTTGGTGGTATTGAATTCTCTTAACTTTTGCTTGTCTGGAAAGCTTTTTATTTCTCCATCAATTTTGAATGAGATCCTTGCTGGGTACAGTAATCTTGGTTGTAGATTTTCCCCTTTCAGTACTTTAAATATATCCTACTATTCCCTTCTGGCCTGCAGAGTTTCTGCTGAAAGATCAGCTGTTAAGTGTATGGGGTTTCCTTTGTATGTTACTTGTTGCTTCTCTGTTGCTGCTTTTAATGTTCTTTCTTTGTGTTTAGTCCTTGTCAGTTTGATTAGTATGTGTCTTGGTGTGTTTATCCTTGAGTTTATCCTGTATGGGTCTCCTTGTGCCTCTTGGACTTGATTGACTATTTCCTTTTCCATGTTGGGGAACTTTTCAACTATAATCTCTTCAAAAATTTTCTCATATACTTTCTTTTTCTCTTCTTCTGGGACCCCTATAATTCAAATGTTGGTACATTTGATATTGTTCCAGAGGTTTCTGAGACTGTCCTCAGTTCTTTTCATTCTTTTTACTTTATTCTGCTCTTCAAAAGTTATTTCCACCATTTTATCTTCCAGCTCACTTATTCGTTCTTCTGCTTCAGATATTCTGCTATTGATTCCTTCTAGAGTATTTTTAATTTCAGTAATTGTTTTGCTTGTGTCTGTATGTTTATTCTTTAATTCTTCTGGGTTTTTGTTAATTGATTCTTGCATTTTGTCTTCAAGGTTTTTGATCATCTTTACTATCATTATTCTGAATTATTTTTCTGGTAGTTTGCCTATTTCCTTTTCATTTATTTGGACTTCTGTGTTTCTAGTTTGTTCCCTCATTTGTGTAGTATTTCTCTGACTTTTCATTATTCTTTTTAATTTATTGCGTTTGAGGTCTCCTTTTCCCAGGCTTCAAGGTTGAATTCTTTCTTCCTTTTGGTTTCTGCCTTCTGAGCTTCCCTGGTGGCTCAGACAGTAAAGTGTTTGCCTACAATGCAGGAGACCGGGGTTCAGTCCCTGGGTTGGGAAGATCTCCTGGAGAAGGAAATGGCAACCCACTCCAGTATTCTTGCCTGGAAAATCCCATGGATGGAGGAACCTGGTAGGCTACAGTCCATGGGGTTGCAAAGAGTCAGACATGACTGAGTGACTTCACTTTCACTTTTCAAGGTTGGTCCAGTGGTTTGTGTAAGCTTCGTATAGAGTGAGATTTGTGCTGAATTTTTGTTTGTTTGTTTGTTTGTTTTTCCTCTGATGGGCAAGGCTGAGTGAGTTGGTAATCCTGACTGCCGATGATTGGGTTTATATTTTTGTTTTGTCTGTTGTTTAGATGCGGCTTCCCTGGTAGCTCAGACAGTAAAGCGTCTGCCTACAATGCGGGAGACCCAGGTTCCATCCCTGGGTTGGAAAGATCCCCTGGAGAAGGAAATGGCAACCCACTCCAGTACTCTTGCCTGGAAAAATCCCATGGACTGAGGAGCCTGGTAGGCTACAGTCCATGGGGTCGCAAAAAGTTGGACACGACTGAATGACTTCACTTCACTTCTCTTTAGATGAAGAGTCCTGCACAGGGTGCTACTGGTGGTTGGGCGATGTCTTGGTCAGCCAACCTGGTTGGCCAGGTCTTGTATACAAGTGGTTTCCTTTGTGTGAGTTCTCACTATTTGATACTCTCTAGGGTTAGTTCTCTTGTAGTCTAGAGTCTTAGAGTCAGTGTTCCCACTCCAAAGGCTCAGGGCTTGATCTCTAGTCAGGAACAAAGATTCCACAAGTGGTTTGTTATCGCATTCAGTTCAGTTCAGTTCAGTTCAGTCGCTCAGTCGTGTCCGACTCTCCGCGACCCCATGAATCACAGCACACCAGGCCTCCCTGTCCATCACCAACTCCTGGAGTTCACTCAAACTCATGTCCACAGAGTCGGTGATGCCATCCAGCCATCTCATTCTCTGTCGTCCCCTTCTCCTCCCGCCCCCAACCTTTCCCAGCATCAGAGTCTTTTCCAGTGAGTCAACTCGTTGCATGAGATGGCCAAAGTATTGGAGTTTCAGCTTTAGCATCAGTCCTTCCAGTGAACACCCAGGATCGATCTAGTGAGATTAAAACAAATATCCAAAAACCAGAAATTGAAGATGAACCTGAGACAAATGGCAGTTACAAAATCAGGCAAATAGTAATTAAAATAATGGAAAATACACATATACATATACATCCACAAGGAAAATCAAAACAGTCCAACAAAAAATAAAGTACAATAGATTGACCTGGTGAACAAAGGAAACCAAAAATTATATCTACCAGAACAGAACTAACTAAAGCACAAACTGGAAAACAAAACTAAAGCAAGGTGCCAATTAAGGAATAAAGCAATGAAAATAAAACTAACAAAATATTGAGAGGAAAGGAAAGAAATGAAAGATAGAATAGATATGCAAAGTTAAATAGAGGTAGGTGAATAAGACTTATATACATTAAAGATTAACTGGAAGGGGAAAAGAACAGTAGGAAAGGCAAACAAGGAATAAGTGTAGAAAAAATATAATAGGTTAAAAAAATTAAAATTATGAAAAATAGAAAAGAAAACAGAAGAAGAAAGAAAGAAAGGGAGGGAAAAAGGAAAACTCCACAGAACTGCAAAAGCCCAACATAGAGGGGGGGAAAAAAAGAAAAAGAATCCAAAAGAATCTATAGAATCTTATGTTTTGACTTCAGAACATAAGAATAATTAATGTTTTTCTTGAGTCACTGCTGTCAGAGTCCTTCCCCTCACTGGGAGTCACAGTCCACTTCACCTCCAGGATGTCCTCCAACAATGTGCTGATCTCTGGACCTGCTGTGGGGACAGCTCAGATTCTAATCTGGCCCTACGCCTATGTGTTCTTGCCTCCAATGTTCAGAGCTATCAGAACTAGTGTGTTTTCTCTTGTGGGAGCTCTCAATGACCTCTTATATATTCTGTGGACACAATCTTCCTAGTTGATCATGTGGATTTAATCTGCAGCTTGTACAGCTGGAAATGTACTCCACATCCACCTACTTCTGTGCCATCTTGTGCTCCCTCCACCACGTAGTCCTTTTTTATTTTTTAACATTAGCCTTCAGTAACAGTGACTTTGCTCAAAGAATCTATCTAATGGTAGGAATTCAGCATAAAGGCTGGGAAAGGAAAAATCTGTAGAAACAGGCTTTCCTTTGTCCCTCGAAGGGAGAACTGCTGCATTGCAGCATGGCTATTCCCTGATTGGTTCCTCCTCTGGCCAAAAGCACAAAAGAAGTTTATGAGGTGCAGCAAAAGAGTGTCTTGTTGCTCCTCTCCTGCTTCTGGTGCACTGCTTGCCGTGTTGTTGGCACCTTACTGACTACCAGCCCTCTCTACTCCTCCGCTCCCCTCCTGCTGGGTTCTCCTGTGAATCTCCTGGTTTCCTGCCTACCTGTCTGCAGGCCCAGCTTTGGTTGCAATGACTGTGCCTTCCTTCCTGGTTATCTCCATGCCTTGTTCTGACCAGTGTGTGTCAAGTCTGCTCATCTAGCACCTTGACCAGTAACTTCAGGGAGTCTTTGGCTTGTGCACCCTCTGCCTCCAGCCTGACTCTGACCTTCCCAGCCGTGGCTTCCGTCCCAGTGCTGACAGCTCCTCAGCTCATACCTCATGGATTGCAGCCTCAGGGCTGGCACCGATCCCAGCAATAGATTACTGTAATGTACTTGGCCGATCACCTGTAATGTTAAAATAATACTACGACATATACATCTGGGCTGTATAAAAATGAACTCACATAACACTTTTCTTTTGAAACATGCCATAAAATGATTTAACTAAGTATAAACACAGAATTCATTGACTTACAGTCACCACTGAAATGAAATATGGCAGATATTTAGTAGAACCTGGAAGCTCTGCTTACATTGAAGGCAGGAATTAAAGCATAATTTATAATTTCATCTACAAAACTGGAAAGGAATGAATTAGTAGGTAGAAGATTATTACGCAATTTGGAGGCTAGCCAAAAACAGGTCAATTCCTCTCCTCTGAGTGGAGACAAATAGTTCAATTATATTATAGTTTCACTCCCTTAGGTCTTCTATTTACTTTTATGAAAACAAAGTCATCAATTTACAATTTACATCATTTAATTTGAGTGTTATGATGGTTTGGGGTTATGGTTGATTATTAAGTTTTTAAAACTGTATGTACAAGAGGTTATTATTGTGAAAGTTAGCCATCAAAAATTAACCCAGTATTTTTAGAGAAATCCAATCTGAAGCAATTGGTATAAAATTTACATAAATTTTAGATTTGAAAATTAATTTCATTTCATATTTGTTCATATCACATGATTTTTCTTCAGGGATTAAACCATATTTATCAGTGGTCTACTACATCCCCTATGTTCCTACTGTTCTTTAGTCTTCCCAGCCATGTTAAGGAATTTAAATGGTCTGTTTTCATAGTGCCATCCTCACTTAACTTCTTCAAGGCCTAGTGTGGGCTGAGTAAGGACTTTACTGTTGTTGAATCAAGTTTAGGGCACTGATGTTATAGCGTGAGACCACTGGCTGTTTAGTCAGCACCTAACTCCAGGTTTATTCGGCTACTCAACTTGAAAAATTCATACAGTGAGGGGTATTTCCAGTTTGATCATATAAACAAAGCACTTTTATACACCAGAAAGAGGACTGGATAATGGTTACACAGATAATGGTATGTGACCATTTTAACTCCCAAGCACCTCTGAGAAGAACTGGTTCTGGGTGATGTATTAAAACCAACATCATGCAACACTTGTTGCTAGAACAGGATTTGTTGTTTGAACTGTGCTATGAGATGTGATATCATATCAGTGTCTTTTCCACAAGGAACTGTTTCTTTGATTTAACAATGATCATCATTAAAATTGGCTTAGGAGGGTTTCATGCATGTTGAAGTTGAGACTTGGGGCCAGGACTGAAGTCTGACAGCTCATGATCACTTTACTTCAAACCTTAAAATACCCTATTGAGGCCACCATATCACCTACAGGAAACATGAGACTCCTTCCTTTCTGCTCCTAAAAGCAGTTGATTTTATGTGCCATTGTGATGTTGCTGCATCAATGCTTCGTTGTCTGAGAACAAATGATGACAAGCATTTCAATACTAGATAAAAGCTAGAAGAATCTGAGAGGAACAGTGGGAATCCAGGTAACAGACAATAAAGTAGTCAGGAGGAACAGGAAACAGAATGAGCTTGACAGAATGTAAAAACTGGTCTCTAGTTAAGCCCTTATTATGTGTGTGTGTGTATGTGTGTGTGTGTGTGTGCACACCCGCACACGCTTAGTTGCTCAGTTGTGTCCAGCTCTTTGCAACATCATGCACTGCAGCCCACCAGGTCCTTCTGTCCATGGGATTCTCCAGGCAAGAATACCAGAGTGGGTTGCCATTCCCTTCTCCAGGAGATCTTCCCAACTCAGGTATTGCACCCGGGTCTACCTACATTCCGGGAGGATTCTTTACCATCTGAGCCACCAGGGAATCCCTAAGCCCTTATATAGCAAGCGCTATAATGAGAGTTGGAGCCAAAGAACTAGAGCCCAGCTGGAGAGGCCCTTTCATGAAAAAGCTATGGTGGAACTGCCTGCATGGTACTGGTCCAGAAGAGGTGGCATAGAGTCAGAAGAGCTGAGTTCTGTTCCTGGGTCTGCCATTATTCAGGGAACACAATGGAGGGCTTAAGAACTTGGACCTTGAGGCAGACTATCTGGGTTTAAACCCTAGATTTTCTACCATTTAACTGCATGAGCTTGGGGAAGTTACTTGGCCTCTCTGTGCCTTGGTTTTCTCATCTGTAAAATGTAGATAATAATCAGATTGATCTCCAAGGACTGTTGTGAAGATGAAAGGAATGATAGATACAAAGCCCTTGGAACAGAACCTGACCAGAGTGTGCATGATTAATGTGAGCTCTTGTTTCCTGTTAAATGGGACCGGGAATAAGTCATTTATACATATGACTTATTTTTAGGAATTGGCTCACACAGTTAGAGGCTATCAAGTCCTAGGATCTGCCATCTGCAAGCTGGAGACATGGACAAGCTGGTGGTATTGTTCACCTTGAGTCTGAAAGCCTTAGGACCAGGAGAGCTGATGGTGTAATCCCCAACCTGAGGGCAGGGGAAGAACCAAGTCCCAGCTGGGGCAGTCAGTCATAGGGAGTAAACCCTCCCTTCTTCCACCTTATTGTTCTGTTCAGGTCTGCAATGGACTGGATGATGCCTGCTCACACTGGGAAGGGCAATCAGCTTTCTCAGTCCACCAATCCAAATGCTAATCTCATCCTAAAAATCCTCACCCAGAAATAATGTGGAGCCAAGTATCTGTGATCCAGGCACACTGACACACAAAATTCACCATCACATTGGGTTAGTCAGGAGCGGGCAATGAGAAATTCAGATAGATGAGACCCCACCTCCAAAAAGGCTTGAGAGCACGGGCAGCTGGGCCATCGCACTGCTGTCTGTTGTTCCCCAGTGGCTGCTCCAAGGCTTCTTGACTCCCACTCACCTCTGGGTGTTTATGAGGCATTTGGGCCGTGACTTCAAAGAGGACTGCAAAATTGGGAAAAAAAAAAAAAAGATTGACAGGCAAAAAGCTACTAAGGAGTGCTTCCAAAATGCAGCCCCAAGTAGGCATGTGTTCCTGAAAACTTCGTGTAAACAAAATCATATTTTAAACGTACAAGAGACATTTCCTACAAAGAAATCTTCAGTATATATTTTTCAAATGTAAATGTTTCATAGATTCCAGGACACCAACGTTAATAACAGGCTTCAACTTTTTTCTAGAAAAAAAAGTGATAAACAAGAAAAAGAATTTTAAAGAGAATTACAAGGTACATCCAATTTCAGAAATAATAGCATGGAATAAGAGTGGGGGAGAGGGTCCACTGGGAATTGAGAAAAGTGGCAGCAAAGTATATTAGAAAAAGCAAGAGACAAAGAGATAGAGGCCCCTGTTCTGACCTTGTGTCTACCTCTTGGGCAACCCACTTGGCTTTTCTGGACATCCAGCTTACTATGTATAGAATAAGGATGTAAGATGAGATGAGAGCTAGAGTCACCATCAGTGTCAAGTTTAATTGGGATCTAGATTTATTGATGTCTCTCTGTCAGTTCCTGACCAGAGTTTCTTGGATAAAACTGTCTGCTACCTGCTGTTTGTGCCTTTGTGAAGAGACACTTTAATTTTCCTACTGTTTCAAGTTTCTCAGTTGGGGCTTCTATATCTGGGGATCAAAAGAAGATGGACCAGATAGCTGCAGCATCTTCCGTTCCCCTCCTATTAACCTGGCCTTGGGAGTGCCCCAGGGACGCCAGTGCCCTGTGAGAGGGAGACTGGCAGTGTATGGAGGAATGGGCAGAGGTTTCCAGGTGGAGAGAGGGGAGTACATGCTACCCAGTTTTGACCTCTGCCCCCCTATACCGGGTAGAACAGCCCACCGGTGGGTCTATAATGACCTTTGTCTTACAGATGACACTCATTGTTGCCTCCTTGCAGAGAAAGAAAAGGACAGGGTGGAGAGGAATGGTTTAAAAGGAATAAAAAAGATGCTTTATTTACTTCCTAAAATGAGGGTTAAGATTTGATTGAGAGAGATAGAAGGTGAAAACAATGGATGAATATGCTGTTGCCTTCTCACTTCTCCATCATGAGGATTTTTAAGTTTGAGTCTTGATGTGGATTCCTTATCTCAGGGCAAGAGCAAATTTGATGCTGATCCTCTAAGGATCATGTTCATTTTAGATGCCAAATTTCTTCAATTTCAAGTGATTATTATTTATGCAGAAGAAATAGGTATTTGGTTTTTGTAGTGGTCATCACTGTGATTCAGTAGTGCACTGGGAAAAATGCAAAGCACTGGTGTGCAGCATTGCTATGCCTGACTTCAAGCTTCCCTAACGTTGAAAGCGCTGACCTTGGAATTGGGAAGAGAGTCGGAACAAGCCAGCTCCAGCACATCACCACTCATTGTTAATGCTTCTGCTCTGTGTCAGACCCCAGAGGAAGTGCCAGATTGAAAATCTAAAATTATTTCTAGATCTAAAATTATTTCTAGAATTGTTTAGGCCTGCAGCTGCAAAAAAAAAAAAAAAAGAAATGTTACAGAAATTTTTAGTGCCGAAATTGTGAATGTACAGCTCAATGAATTTTCACAAACTGATCACATCTGTAAAATCAGCACTAAATCAAGAAACAATATTATCAACTACCAGAAGGCCTCCTTGTACTCCCTTCTGGTCAATACCTCCACCTGCCCCTGCCGAGGATAATAAGCATCCTGGCTTCTAATAGCATATTAATTGTGCCTGATTTGTATTTCACATGAATATAATCAGACAGCACACACTCCAGCATGGCTTTTATACTTATCTTTACGTTTGTTGGATTCATTCATATTGTTGCATGTAGTTTTAAATCATTCATTTTCATTGTCTTATAGTATTCCATTTTAGGAATCTTCCACAATTTATCCATTCTACCATTGACGGACATTTGGCCAGTTTCCAGGTACTGGCTATTACTAGTAGTGCAGCTATAAACATTATTGTACATGTCTTTGGATGCACACACATAAACAGTTACATGAGTTATCTCTGTAAGAGGGGAGCTGCTGGGTCAGGTACACATAAGCTCACCATTAGCACATGCTGCCACGCAGTGTTCCCAAGTGATGGGGCCATAGTACATTCCCACCAGCAAAACTTCACATCCTCACGGTTCAATTCAGTCGCTCAGTTGTGTCTGACTCTGCCACCCCATGGACTGCAGCACGCCAGGTCTCCCTGTCCATCACCAACTCTCGGAGTTTACTCAAACTCATGTCCATTGAGTCAGTGATGCCATCCAACCATCTGTTCCTCTGTCGTCCCCTTCTCCTCCCGCCTTCAATCTTTCCCAGCATCAGGCTCTTTTCATATAAGTCAGTTCTTCACATCAGGTGGCCAAAGTATTGGAGTTTCAGCTTCAACATCAGTCCTTCCAATGAACACCCAGGACTGATCTTCCTTAGGATGGACTGGTTGGATCTCCTTGCAGTCCAAGGGACTCTCAAGAGTCTTCTCCCACACCACAGTTCAAAAGCATCAATTCTTCAGCACTCAGCTTTCTTTTTAGTCCAACTCTCACATCCATACATGACCACTGGAAAAACCATAGCCTTGACTAGATGGACCTTTTTTGGCAAAGTAATGTCTCTGCTTTTTAATATGCTATCTGGGTTGGTCATAACTTTTCTTCCAAGGAGTAAACATCTTTTAATGTCGTGGCTGCAGTCACCATCTGCCGTGATTTTGGAGCCCAAAAAAATAAAGTCTGTCACTGTTTCCCCATCTATTTGCCATGAAATGATGGGACCAAATGCAATGATCTTAGTTTTCTGAATGTTGAGCTTTAAGCCAACTTTTTCACTCTCCTCTTTCACTTTCATCAAGAGACTCTTTAGTTCTTCTTCAATTTCTGCCATAAGGGTGGTGTCATCTGCATATCTGAGATTATTGATATTTCTCCTGGCAATCTTGATTCCAGCCTGTGCTTCATCCTCACTCACACTTGCTATTAATTGTGTTTTCACTTTAGTTATGCTAGTAGATATATAGAGGTATGATAAAGAATCTGCCTACAATGCAAAAGACCCCAATTCGATTCCTGGGTCGGGAAGATCTCCTGGAGAAGGGATAGGCTACCACTTTAGTATTCTTGGGCTTCTCTCATGGCTCAGATGGTAAAGAATCTGCCTACAATGCAGGAGATCTGAGTTTGATCCCTGGCTGGGAAGATCACCTGGAGGAGGGCATAGCAACCCATTTCAGTATTCCTGCCTGGAGAATCCCATGGACAGAGAAGCATGGTGGGCTACAGTCCATGGGGTCACAAAGATTCGACATGACTGAGCAACTAAGCACACATGTATAGTGGTATCAGTGTTGTGATAGCCAGTGGTATTGAGAACACTTTCATATGTTTTCTAGTCATTTTAGTATCCTCTTTTATGTGTAGTCAGCTAAGTAATTTGCCCACTTATCCACTGAATTATCTGCCTTCTTATTACTCACTTGTCTTTTAAATATTTCTTCTTCTATTTTAACTCACAGATACTAAAAAGTCTGAATTCTGAAATAAGCTACTTTTCCTTGGGGCCCAGAGGTGCTAGTTAGAAAAGATTTGCTATCTCTGCTTTCTCTGCACTGTACATTGCTCTTTGTCAAGTCATCAGATTTTATACAAATTTCATAGTGTCACTTAGCAATATTAGGAAGCAATTTAGGGAGAAGGACTTTTTAAGAGCAAACACTTAATGCAAATGCAAATACATTTTAAAAAGAGAACAATTCTTTCTTAAATGAGAGTAAGAGCTGTTGAAATAGTCTGTAAGAAAGAAAGGAGTTGAAACCTCAGTAACCTGAAAAAAGTCATTCTGATTATGTATTAAATATGAATTTTTTTAAAGTTTTCAGAGGTAAGGCTTCTTTTTTCTTTGTATTATCTCAATAGAAAAGCTTTGTTCCATATCTATGGTTGTTTTTTTTTTCAGAACCTTATCCGCTAAAAATTGAATTCCTCCTATTTGCTGGGTGAGCTGTCTTATTTTTTAAATCCTTATTTAGATACAGGGGTACAATCTGTTAATCCATAACTGATTCTATGGCAAGCATATAGAAAATTATAAAGAATAGTTTACTATTTCAGAGGTTAGGGAACTTTCCTTGGATGGCTGGATGGGGGTCAGACATACCAAAAAGATTTGTCATAGAAGTCTAATTATTTTATCCTCCTTCAGTTTTTTTTTTTCTCATATAATAAGACAAAGTATAAAGACCACTATTTCAGGAGTGAGAGTTAAGTTTCCCCATAAGAAAGAAGAAAGAAATTTCCTAAATGTTCCAGAAAGAATTGAGGATATTCCCAGTAATTTAAATGGGATCATAGACCTAAAAGTATATGTTGGAACCATAAAGCTTCTAGAAGACAACATGGAAAAGTATATTTTCAGTTTTGAAAAAGCAAAAATTTCTTAAAGAGGACACAGAAAGTGTTAACCTTAAAAGAAAAAAAAATATAGAAATTAATTTCATCAAAATTTAAAATTTTTTCTATAAGCCAAAAGGCTTCAAGATACAAAACATATATCAGAGAACTTGAGTCTGGTATATATATTCCATCAATAAAAAGCAAACAATCCAGTGTTAAGATGAGAAATACTTGAACAGACACTTTATCAAAAAAAGCAGAGGAATGGTCACTAAGCACATGAAAAAGTACTCAAAAATTATTAATCATTAAATAAATATGAGTTAAAACCACAATAATATATCATTTTATGTTATGTGCTCAGTTGCCTCAGTCTTTTCCAACTCTTTGTGACCATATGGACTATAGACCACCAGACTCCTCTGTCCATGGGCTTCTCCAGGCAACAATACTGGGATGGGTTGACATGCCCTCTTCCGGGAGATCTGCCCGACCCAGGGATCGAAACCGTGTTTCCTGCATCTCCTGAACTGCCGGTGGCTTCTTTACCACTGAGCCACTAGGAAAGCCCCACTTTATATTATACATTATAATTATTTTTACATTATATTTTATACATTATTTATATAATTAAAAAGACTGACAGTATCAATTACTAGCAAAGGTGTGAAGCAACTAGAAATTTCATCCATCACTGATGAGAGAATAAATGATTTCTGGAAAATTGACAATTTCTCATAGATTTAAACATGAATCAATAATGAATTGATCACTATTACACTATGAATCAAAAATACCACTCTTGGGTATTTACCCAAGAATAATGAAAGCATATGTTTACAAAAGACTTGTGCAAGAATATTCATAGTAGTCATGTTCATAATAACTTAAAACTGTAAACAGCCCAAATGTCTGTGAGTAGGAGCATGGATAAACAATTGTGGAATATCCACATAGCGGAATACTACTCATCAACACAAAGGAATGAAAATGTAACAGTATGAATGAATCTCAAAAACTTGATGTTGAATAATAGCAGCTGTATCAGTTCAGTTGCTCAGTCGTGTCCAACTCTTTGCAACCCCATGAATCGCAGCAATCGCAGCACGCCAGGCCTCCCTGTCCATCACCAACTCCCAAAGTTCACCCAAACTCATGTACATCGAGTCAGTGTTGCCATCCAGCCATCTCATTCTCTGTCATCCCCTTCTCCTCCTGTCCCCAATCCCTCCCAGCATCAGAGTCTTTTCCAGTGAGTCAACTCGTCTCATGAGGTGGCCAAAGTATTGGAGTTTCAGCTTAAGCATCAGTCCTTCCAATGAACACCCAGGACTGATCTCCTTTAGAATGGACTGGTTGGATCTCCTTGCAGTCCAAGGGACTCTCAAGAGTCTTCTCCAGCCCCACAGTTCAAAAGCATCAATTCTTCGGCGCTCAGCTTTCTTCACAGTCCAACTCTCACATCCATACATGACCACTGGAAAAACCATGGCCTTGACTAGATGGACCTTTGTTGGCAAAGTAATGTCTCTGCTTTTTAATATGCTGTCTAGGTTGGTCATAACTTTCCTTCCAAGGAGTAAGCGTCTTTTAATTTCATGGTTGTAGTCACCATCTGCAGTGATTTTGGAGCCCAAAAAGTAAAGTCTAACACTGTTTCCACTGTTTACCCATCTGTTTCCCATGAGCAGCTGTATAGTTCTGTAAAAATAAGAAAAGTATGATATGTGAAAAGAATGTTATGATGTTGACCTAAGAAGTAATGAAAGAGTAGAGGTTGGCAAGATGACAGCAGGAAGATTAGCCAATGTAGGACTTCAAAAGTAATCTAGACAGTGAGAATTGACCAAATAAAATAATAATATTTAGACTCTAGTCAAATAAATAATATGATATAAATGCTTTCTGACTATCCCCCTGGTCAATTGCATTTTTTTTTTTTTTTTTACAGAAGGAAGAAACAGGAAGCTAGAAAACCCATTACAAATTCTGAAGTTTTCCAAGCAGGAGGTGATTCATCCCTGTATTCCAGTTTAGTGGAATTTTTTTTAAGTGAAAGCCATAAAAATCTTGAAACTAGGACAGAACATTTCTTTTTACAGAATTTATTCCACATTTTCCACTTAATGAATTATTTGGAACCTGGTTTTAGGGCCTTGCTAGTCACCAGTATTCTAAAGAAGCTATACTGATAGTTAGATGTCCACAGCCATAGTAGAGAAATATTAAATTCCCTCATATAACTGTATTTTTCCCCTTTCTTTTCATTGTGTCCTCAATTCTGTGTCCCTGCTGCTGCTGCTGCTGCTGCTAAGTCGCTTCAGTCGTGTCCGATTCTGTACGACCCCATAGATGGCAGCCCACCAGGCTCCTCTGTCCCTGGGATTCTCCAGGCAAGAATACTGGAGTGGGTTGCCATTTACTTCTCCATCTGTGTCCCTAGTTTGTGGTAAACAATCAAAAGTAATGTTGAAAGACAAAACTATCCCATCATGTGTATTTTTAGCAGTTGGCCTGTATTTCCTATTCTTAATGAAGGCTCGTGGGTAAATGCTATGCTTATCAGTGTCCACAATTGCTGTTTCTGTAGAATTTAACTCAAAAGTCACGTGGTAACCATGGTAACATCAGAAGAAGTTGTAGAAGTGGTATTTAGGGAAAATGAAAAAAATCTCTGCCTTCTCCCTCTCTCTGATCTGTGCTCCACTGTTTCCATCCTTGGAGGAGAGAACTGATTTCCCAAGAGCCATTATGGGGAGGAGGGGGCTTTGCACTAATATTGGGCTAGTCCCAGGCCTGTCCAACTACGCTTCCATCTCATCACTTTTTCCTTAAAAACATATTCTGACCTGCCCTAGAAAACTTGGAGAACTATATAGTCAGCCATGGGTTCCAAAATCCTTGTTTCCTACTACAGTGTCTGAAAAAAAATATAGACCATCATGAGAATTTTTACTTGTATGTGGAGGGATAAGAATATAATTTTTAAGTTTGAGAAACAGCCATGTTTTTCTTACTCTTCAAAAATAGCAAATCCCATCCAGAATTCACAGGTCATCCTGATTTAGTGTGATAGAGACACGCCACATGCAGCTGAATTGAAGGCATTTAAACATGATAGAAATTTGCTTCTTTTCCATAAAAGTCTGGGCTGAGTATATCTGAGCATATCATCAGGAACCAGGCCCCTTTGGTCTTATTGCCATTGTCCTCTTAACCCAGGCTTGCTCATCACTGCACCTGCGTTCTCACCATCACACCTGCATTCTCACCCAGAAGTGAGTTCTAGGGCTACACACAGCTGCAAGAGAGGCTGAGAAATACAGTCTTTATTCTGGTGGGAAGAATCCACATGCAGCCGAATCAATAACCTCACTAATACAAGCATGCATGCCAAGTTGCTACAGTTGTGTCCGACTCTTTGCAATCCTATAGACTGTAGTCTGCCAGGCTCCCCTGTCCATGGGATTTCCCAGGCAAGAAGTCTGGAGTGGGTTGCCATTTCCTTCTCCAGGCAATCTTCCCAACCCAGGGATTGAACCCACAATCTATTATATCTTCTGTATTGGCAGGCAGGTTCTTTACCACTAATACATACTGTGATCTCATTTAGTCGTCCCATCCTGTTCATTGATAGAGTAGTCAAGGCAGGAATAAGTCTTCCAATTCTGTGCATGTGAGGCTCACAGCACCTCAGTAAGTAGCTCACGACACTCAGATAATCAGTGGTTATGTTTGGACTAGAGATCAATTTCAGGTCTGAGTTCTAGTGCAAGACTGTGTTGTGTGTAGTACAAGGACCCCTCAACCCTACTGAAGGAGGTTGAGATATGCTCTCCCAGGTCCCTAGGTTACTGTGGAACTTCTCTCCATTTTCACTTTTCAATCTCTTTACTGAAAGGTTATCAGCTGTTGCCTCTTGCTGAAATCTGTTTATAAAAATGTTACTTTCAATGAGTTGTCGACTTCGAAAATAAATAATGGAAGTTGTTAGAATTCAATTTAAAATCAGACTAATTTGTCTTGGAATCAGGGCCCAAATTTCTCTCCTTTAAGCAAATTATCTTGAATTGATCTTTTAGTGGATAATCTTATGTATCAACTTGACTCTGTAGACATCTTTTCCACCTACCTCTTCTTTCTTACCAAATTCCACAGAGATGGTTTGCTGCTGCTGCTAAGTCACTTTAGTCGTGTCCAACTCTGTGTGACCCCATAGACGGAAGCCCACCAGGCTCCCCCGTCCCTGGGATTCTCCAGGCAAGAACACTGGAATGGGTTGCCATTTCCTTCTCCAATGTGTGAAAGTGAAAAGTGAAAGCCTTATACAAATGTTTTGGTCTCAAAAGCAGTTTTTTTAATTGCTGGATTTTCTAAGCTTGGCGATTTATTTTTTTAGTCAACAGATTGTATTACTAGAAGAAAGATAAATTCAGATTAAAAGACCATGATTTTTATTTTATAACAGAAATAAAACTTGATTTTCATATCTTCTGAAATATGCTGATATATTATACAATGCTATTCTCCCCATGTATGTCATATTTTCAGTGGGTCACAAACAAACAGTTGGCAAGCAGATTTAAAAGATAAAATCTAAGAAAAAAATGTTAAATGTGACAAAGCAGTTATGTTAAATTTAATGTATTTTATTTTAGCAGATAGAATATTACTATTAGATAGGTGACTCAAGTTTTAATATTAATTTTGATGAGTTCCAGAAAACAAATTCCTTCATCTTCAAGAGGAAATAATATGATTTGCATGATAACCTTATTGAGGAAAATGAAAAGAATATTTGTAAATTTCTTTGGGTTATTTTTAGAAAACAGAAACATCTTAATCCTGTAAAATGAGCGGCGCTTCTAATAATCAGGCTAATAACAATAATAGAACAATTCATTAGTTCAGTCATTTGCTGCTGAGACTACACAAGCAATTTACTTCCCATTGAAAGTATGAGCAGCAATTTCTGTCAAAGAATGGGGAGTTTTAGGGTGATTAAATAAGGATGGGAAGACATAGAGCCCAGCATCTGTGGCCATGCAGATATAGTACGTCTAAAGCGATATGCTGGCTACCCAAAGAGCCTTATCAATAAATGCTCTGAAAAGTGAAAGTCTCCAGAATAATTCTGTTAATGAATGGTAGGTGGGCTCATTTATTCCTTTTTTTAATCTGATGGGCAGAAGCTTAGCCAAGTCAGGTGAATATTAAGGTAGAAAATATTGCCTTAAATCTCTATTTCACCTTAACAATATTTGCTTCTTGATCCCAGAAGCTGGAAACAGTGACCTTCAATTTGAAGGAGATCAGGGAAAGACTTGGGCAGATTACATAATGTATGACAAGACAACAATGATAGAGAAAACAAAGAAATAAAAAGAAAACCCTATTGGCCAGGAAAAAACAAGATCTTGGACCAGCTACATACAATTAAGATCCTGGGATTATGAAACTAGAAAGAAGGATAGTGGCATAAGGATACAAAACAATAATTTTCTCTGGTAGTTTGCTGAGCTGTTGCTGTAAAACAATGCCTAGGTCATCTATTTTGTATTCAGAGTACTATGCCCTCTGAAGGCTAGCTCACTGTGCCCATGTGAGGTGACATTTTCAAACTGCCAGGAAAATGTTGGACTTATTTGTTTAATGTCAAGTTTTTTACATGAGATTATGAGATCTGGGATCTGGAGTGTAGTATATCTGGTGCTGGGGGTTATTCAAAGATATATTTGTTTATTTTGTTTTGTTTTTATAAATTCAGCTTTGGATTAGTAGTACCACTGCAAACTATGCATTTGTACAGAATGAATGTATTATGTGATAGACTGAGGGCTAACACAAAAAATTTTATTTTAAAATGTTGAAACCAAATAAATATCAATTAATGTTTTTCATTCCATTATATAATAAAGATTTGCTGACTAAAAACTAATTTCTGATCTGGTTAGAAAGGTTTCAATACTCTGAAATATTCTAATTTTTCAGTTGGATCAGGGATTATGAATGCATAGGCATTATTTTGTCCCGTTGTAAAAGTTTGCTGTTTCATGTCTGTAATAAATAGAAATGAGCAAAACGTCAGAGACATAAAATGGAAATCTGAGTAATGAAACTGGTTTCTGGACATATTTATCTGAATTTATACACCCTAGTGAAGATTGTCCCCTATGGCAGAGGAGTGCATAATTAAGTTTTTCAGTCTTGTCTAAAGTTGTTTTATTAATAACAATCGAATAAGTCTCATAGATTTATATATCTAGTAAAATATAAATATTATAATCTTCAAATTTGTACAAGTTATAGTCATGGATTCTAAGATGTACATTGTATTAGCTGCCTGTCCCTGCCATAAAAAAATTATGCAAAGTTTATGAGTTGAACCATCACAGATTTATTGCCTGCTACAATTCTATGGGTTAGAAATCCAATACAGATCTCTCCCAGCTAAACCAAGGTGTCAGCAGGGTTGCATTCCTTAAGGAGATTCTAGAAGAAAATCCATTTTCTTGCCTTTTCTAACCTCTAGAGCCCACCACACTGCTTGACTTAATGTCCCTTTCTCCTTTCTCAAAGCAACCTTGCTCCTCTCTGACAGTTCTTCTGACTCTGCTGCCTCTGTCTTCTACTGCAAAGACCTTTGTGATTATAATCCAGAATAATCTCCCCATCTTCTGATTAACAACATTAATTCCATCTGCATGTATTCATCTATATGAATACCTAACATATTCATATATGAAGCAGGATGTGGACATGCTTGGGGGCCATTATTCTGCCTACCACACACATTTTTCCATTTCCACAATCAGGATATGACTTATAGTCAGTATCATTTTTTTAAAAAAAACTGCTTCATAGTTTAACTGGCAATGCTTTTTTTCCTTCTTGGAACATAAAATGATGGTGCTTCCTAGGATTGATGACATTTAAACCTAATGGAATAACTTAAGGTAACTTCAAAGTAATAAGCCAAATGAGTACAGTCTTTTCTGTGTGAGTTGTAAATCATACTCTCAAAACGATGTCAAAATTATTTCTAAAGAAAGATTAACTAACTCTGAGATGCTCCCTGAACTTCAGTTACTAAACTTTAAGATAATGAATTTTTATAATTCAGGTTGAATCACTAATTATTAGAGAAATGCAAATCAAAACTAAAATGAGCTATCACCTCACACCAGCCAGAATGGCTATCATAGAAAAACCCATAAACAATAAATACTGAAGAGGGTGTGGAGAGAAGGGACCCCTCCTACACTGTTGGTGAGAGTGTAAATTGGCCACTATGGAGAACAGTATGGAGGTTCTTTTAAAAACTTAAAATAGAGCTACCATATGACCCTGCAACCCCACTCTTGGGCATATACACCAGAGATAAACATGATCTAAAAGGATCCATGAACCCCACTGTTCACTGCAGCATTGTTTACAATAGTCAAGACATGGAAGCAACCTAGAAGTCCACTGACAGAGACTGGATAAAGATGTGGTACCTGTACACAATGGAATATTACTCAGTTCAGTTCAGTTCAGTTCAGTCGCTCAGTCATGTCCGACTCTCCGCGACCCCATGAATCACAGCACGCCAGGCCTCCCTGTCCATCACCAACTCCCGGAGTTCACTCAAACTCATGTCCACAGAGTCGGTGATGCCATCCAGCCATCTCATTCTCTGTCATCCCCGTCTCCTCCCGCCCCCAACCTTTCCCAGCATCAGAGTCTTTTCCAGTGAGTCAACTCGTCGCATGAGGAGGCCAAAGTATTGCAGTTTCAGCTTTAGCATCAGTCCTTCCAATGAACACCCAGGATTGACCTCCCCTAGAATAGACTGATTGGATCTCCTTGCAGAGACTCTCAAGAGTCTTCTCCAACACCACAGTTCAAAAGCATCAATTCTTCGGCAATCAGCTTTCTTCACAGTCCAACTCTCACATCCATACATGACCACGGGAAAAACCATAACCTTGACTAGACGGACCTTGGTTGGCAAAGTAATGTCTCTGCTTTTGAATATGCTATCTAGATTGATCATAACTTTCCTTCCAAGGAGTAAGCGTCTTTTTATTTCCTGGCTGCAGTCAGCATCTGCAGTGATTTTGGAGCCCAAAAAAATAAAGTCTGACACTGTTTCCACTGTTTCCCCATCTATTTCCCATGAAGTGATGGGACCAGATGCCATGATCTTTGTTTTCTGAATGTTGAGCTTCAAGCCAACCTTTTCACTCTCCTCTTTCACTTTCATCAAGAGGCTTTTTCGTTCCTCTTTACTTTCTGCCATAAGGGTAGTGTCATCTGCATATCTGAGGTTATTGATATTTCTCCCAGCAATCTTGATTGCAGCTTGTGCTTCTTCCAGCCCAGCGTTCCTCATGATGTACTCTGCATATAAGTTAAATAAGCAAGGTGAGAATATACAGCCTTGACGTACTTCTTTTCCTATTTGGAACCAGTCTGTTGTTCCATGTACAGTTCTGACTGCTGCTTCCTGACCTGCATACAGGTTTCTCAAGAGGCAGGTCAGGTGGTCTGGGATTCCCATCCCTTTCAGAATTTTCCACAGTTTATTGTGATCCACACAGTCAAAGGCTTTGGCATAGTCAATGAAGCAGAAATAGATGTTTTTCTGGAACTCTCTTGCTTTTTCCATGATCCAGCGGATGTTGACAATTTGATCTCTGGTGCCTCTGCCTTTTCTAAAACCTGCTTGAACATCTGGGAGTTCACGGTTCACATATTACTGAAGCCTGGCTTGGAGAATTTTGAGCATGACTTTACTAGCGTGTGAGATGAGTGCAACTGTGCAGTAGTTTGAGCATTCTTTGGCATTGCCTTTCTTTGGGATTGGAATGAAGACTGACCTTTTCCAGTCCTGTGGCCACTGCTGAGTTTTCCAAATTTGCTGGCATATTGAGTGCAGCACTTTCACAACATCATCTTTCAAGATTTGAAATAGCTCAACTGGAATTCCATCACCTCCACTAGCTTTGTTCGTAGTGATGCTTTCTAAGGCCCCCTTGACTTCACATTCTAAGATGTCTGGCTCTAGGTCAGTGATCATATTATCGTGACTATCTTGGTCGTGAAGATCTTTTTTGTACAGTTCTTCTGTGTATTCTTGCCACCTCTTCTTAATATCTTCTGCTTCTGTTAGGTCCATACTATTTCTGTCCTTTATTGAGCCGATCTTTGCATGAAATGTATAATCACTGAAATCATAATCACAGGAAACTAGCCGATCTGATCACATGGACCACAGCCAAATGTGGTCCACTGGAGAAGGGAATGGCAAACCACTTCAGTATACTTGCCTTGAGAACCCCATGAACAGTATCAAAGGGCAAAATGATAGGATACTGAATGAGGAATTCCCCAGATCAGTAGGTGCCCAGTATGCTACTGGAGATCAGTGGAGAAATAACTCTAGAAGGAATGAAGGGATGGAGCAAAAGCAAAACCAATACCCAGTTGTGGATGTGACCGGTGATAGAAGCAAGGTCCGGTGCTGTAAAGAACAATATTGCATAGGAACCTGGAATGTTAGGTCCATGAATCAAGGCAAATTGGAAGTGGTCAAACAGGAGATGGCAAGAGTGAACATAGACATTCTAGGAATCAGTGAACTAAAATGGACTGGAATGGGTGAATTTAACTCAGATGACCATTATATCTACTACTGTGGGCAGGAATCCCTTAGAAGAAATGGAGTAGCCATCATGGTCAATGAAAGAGTCCTAAATGCAGTACTTGGATGCAATCTTAAAAACGACAGAATTATTTCTGTTCATTTCCAAGGCAAACCATTCAATGTTACAGTAATCCAGGCCTATGCCCCAACCAGTGACACTGAAGAAGCAGAAGTTGAACGGTTCTATGAAGACCTACAAGACCTTTTAGAATTAACACCCAAAAAAGATGTCCTTTTCATTATAGGGGACTGGAATGCAAAAGTAGGAAGTCAAGAAACACCTGGAGTAACAGGCAAATTTGGCCTTGGAGCACGGAATGAAGCAGGGCAAAGGCTAATAGAGTTTTGTCAAAAGAACGCACTGGTCATAGCAAACACCCTCTTCCAACAACACAAGAGAAGACTGTACACATGGACATCACCAGATGGTCAACACTGAAATCAGATTGATTATATTCTTTGCAGCCAAAGATGGAGAAGCTGTATACAGTTAGCAAAAACAAGAGCAGGAGTGGACTGTGACTCAGATCATGAACTCCTTATTGCGAAATTCAGACTTAAATTGAAGAAAGTAAAACCACTATACCATTCAGATATGACCTAAGTCAAATCTCTTATGATTATACAGTGGAAGTGAGAAATAGATTTAAGGGACTAGATCTGATAGATAGAGTGCCTGATTAACTCTGGACGGAGGTTCATGACCTTGTACAGGAGACAGGGACCAAGACCATCCCCATGGAAAAGAAATGCAGAAAAGCAAAATGCCTGTCTGAGGAGGCCTTACAAATATCTGTGAAAAGAAGAGAAGCGAAAAGCAAAGGAGAAAAGGAAAGATATAAGTATCTGAATGCAGAGTTCCAAAGAATAGCAAGGAGAGATAAGAAAGCCTTCCTCAGCGATCAATGCAAAGAAATAGAGGAAAACAACAGAATAGGAAAAACAAGAGATCTCTTCAAGAAAATTAGAGATTCCAAGGGAACATTTCATGTGGTCAGATGTTAGTTGATGTCAAAGTCATCTGCAGGCTTGTGCAGGTTTGGAGAATGCTATCCCAGGAGGCTTACTCGTATGGCTGGTTGTTTGCAGGAAGCCTCTCAGCATCAGCTTCTCCAAGTGGTCTGGGCTTCCTCACAGCCTGGCAGGTGAGTTCCTCTGGTGGGTATCAATGGAGAGAGCAAGGGAGGAAAGGGGAGAGAGAGAGATTGGAAACCACATGGAAGGAAGCTTTGTCCTCTTCATGGCCTAGCCTTGGAAGGTATAGAAGTTCCCTCTGTCAAAATCCAGTGACTGGGACAATCCCAAGACCCTCTCCAACTTTAAGGAGAACAAACATAGACCACTTCTCTTGGTGGGTCACACTGTTAGAAGTACATCTAGGAAGAGATAAATATATAGATATGGCCATCTTTGGAAAATATGGTCTTCCGTGGGGAGAATTTCTTGTGGTTATAATAACTGTTTTATGTAATTGATAAATCAGGTAATATCAGTTTGTCTAATGGCTTTCCATCAGTTACTTTCAAGAAGTCCTTACTTTTAAAGCCTTACATGTCTGGGCCCTTCCCTGTGAAGCCCTCTCCTACCCCCACACTCATCTTTTTGCCACTTCTCAAACCTACTAAGCACATTCCCTCTGCATGGATCAGTTTTCTCCAAGATAGTCACCTGATTTGCTTTCATGCTTTATTCAGGTTTCTACTGAAAGGGTACCTTCTGAGAAAGGCTGTCCCCCTGAGTCCTCACTGTTTGCCCATGGAAAGACTCACTCTCTCTCTCTCCTCTCTACCTCGCTTTGCTTTTCTTCAAGGCTCTTGTCACCACCTGACATCATGGGTAGAAAGATAGATGGATAGATGGCTGGATAGATAGATGGGTCAAAAGAGATGGAGACATATATATATATATTTCAGTTCAGTTCAGTTGCTCAGTCGTGTCCGACTCTTTGGGACCCCATGGACTGCAGCACACCAGGCCTCCCTGTCCATCACCAACTCCCGGAGTTTACCCAAACTCATCTCCATTGAGTCAGTGATGCCATCCTACCATCTCATCCTCTGTCCTCCCCTTCTCCTCCTACCCCCAATCTTTCCCAGCATCAAGGTCTTTTCAGATGAGTTAGCTCTTCGCATCAGGTGGCCAAAGTATTGGAGTTTCACCTTCAGCATCAGTCCTTCCAATGAACACCCAGGATTGATCTCCTTTAGAAAGGACTGGTTAGATCTCCTTGCAATCCAAGGGACTCTCAAGAGTCTTCTCCAGCACCACAGTTCAAAAGCATCAATTCTTCGGCGCTCAGCTTTCTTTATAGTCCAATTCTCACATCCATACATGACCATTGGAAAAACCATAGCCTTGACTAGACAGACCATATATCTAATGTCATATATTAGATACAGATATAGAGCTTTGTTCTTTTGCTCTCAGCAGTATATGAATTCTATGAGGGCAGTAACTCATTCTGTTCACCACCTGTCTCCAATAGACAGAACAGTGTCTACCCTAGAGTAAGTGCTACTGTGTGTGTATGTGTGTGTTGAATGAGCAAATGAAAAAAGCAAAGGGATATTACCTCTTCCTGAAGGCCATTCCCAAGTTGTTCTGACCAGTACTGGCAGTACTATAATGAGCGTGTCTGGGAGGATTAGGAAGGGCAGGGCCCTACAATATGTATACCTGCTAACTGCAAAGTCACAGTGAGACCAAGTATAATCAATCTTTTCAATCTTGACGAAAGAATAAGAAAAGCCTATCACAGTACTTAGCTAAACTAGGTAGAGTTTGCTGTGATTTGTGAATTCAAGCGTCCAGGCCAGTCCTTCTTTACCTTTGTTGGTTGATTGTGCCAAAATCAATAATCCTTGAGGCTTTCTGAAATAGTGGAGCATTGCCTTAATGATATATCAAACAGTTAAAACTTAAGGGTAAATAGGATTCTGTAATGGATTTAAAAGAATTTTTTTTTTGGCTGGTCTGCTGAGTCTACTGTCATTGCAGTGCAGGGGCTTCTTACTACAGTGGCTTCTTTTGTTGCAGAGCTCAGGCTCTAGCATGTGTAAGCTTCAGTAGTTGCAGCACACAGGCTTGGTAATTGTGGCTGGAGAGTCCCAGTGCGCTGGCCCAGTAGTGTTGCCCATGGGCCTAGTCGCCTCACGGCATGTGGGATCTTCATGGACCAGGGATTGAACCTGTATCCCCTGAATTGGCAGGCAGATTCTCAACCACTGGACCACCAGGGAAATCTTATAACTAATTTTAAAGGACAGCTTGCCTTACATAT
This sequence comes from Moschus berezovskii, assembly GCF_049115385.1. Taxonomy (NCBI): domain Eukaryota; kingdom Metazoa; phylum Chordata; class Mammalia; order Artiodactyla; family Moschidae; genus Moschus; species Moschus berezovskii. Next base: position 60,566,075 of record NC_142468.1, read on the forward strand.
TAATGGGTTCAAGAGAAATTGTATTGCTAAGGAGATGAGATTTCAGACCTTTTCTCCTGAAAGCCAGGAGAATAAAATCAAGTAATGCCTATGCTTACTCATTTAAGAAATTTAGCAACAACTTGAGCAGTGATGGCTCTGCTTACTACAGGAAGCAGAGAAAAAACATCAAGACATCTCTGGACCACGTCTCCTCACTGCTATGCTACAGCCATGCTGAGCAACTCACAGTTCCCAATCAAACCAGGCTGTCTTACCCCTCCACAGCCCTGCTGGCTGGGAATGCTACGCTCTTGAGCTTTTACCTCCTGGTGCTCTCTTAACCTACACCTGCCACAGGAGAACCAAGCGCTGCATTCTGTTAAGTCCATGGTACACCGCTCACAGCACCATAACACTTTTTGGCATTCATGCCTGCCCCCTGTCCTAGGGGCTACCCTGGTGGCTCAGCTGGCAAAGAATCCACCTGCAGTGTGGGAAACCTGGGTTCCATCCCTGGGTTGGGAAGATCCCCTGGAGAAGGGACTGGCTACCAACTCCAGTATTCTGGCCTGGAGAATTCCATGGACTATATAGTCCATGGGGTCACAAAGACTCAGACACGACTGAGTGACTCTCACTTCACTTCACTTCCAGCTTCTCCAGAGCAGAGTCTGGGGTCATGTTGGTATTTGTTTCCCTACTAACTAACCAATGACCTTGACATAGGACACACTGAATAGAAGGATTTAATGGATGGACAGGCAGACAGACAAATGTGTGAACTGTCTTATCAGTGCTCTGTTGAGATCACTTAAAAATATGGGGGAAGACATGCTCAGCACCCTGCTAGCATTCTCACTGGGGAATAGCACTAGTGACTCTCTTCCTAAGCCTTCATTCACATTGCACATGACTCCTGTCTGTAAAGTCTGTGAGATGAGAATGCTCAGGACAGGTGTGGTATCCAACCTGACCTCTGCAGTCAAACATTCACACGGCAGGGACAACGTATGTGATGATCCTTCCATAAGTTGCCAGACATCCAGCTGAACCCTGAAAACCTCTTAATCTTCAATGACTAGGGAATCCAACTTGGTAGAGCTATATATTCACTGTGCTAATATTATGAAATGACAATTCCCTCCCTCTTCCAAATCTCCCTCAAGGATCTCCCTGTGGCCCACTCTAACTGGACATCCAGGGAAGGGAATTCTAGTGAATGTCATTCTACCCTCCTTGACACATTTCAGAGCCACCACCTCTTCTCAGTTTCATTCTGTAAGCAGAGAACTAAAAAGCAGTCATAGAATTAGTTGGAGGTCTATTAATTCTGTATCCACATCTAATAAAAACAGATAAAAGTTGTAAATCTTAATATTTGCTTTCCTGCCCAAATTTCACATAAAACTTCTATAGATGGAATTGGCCAAGAGAGCTTATGAGTTAACAAGCGTTTCAGCACTGCCCCCAGATGGTCTGGTGTTTTGATTCTAGCTTGTTCTCTATCTTTTCTCCACAAGGCTTTACCTTTCTCTTCTCTCCATTGGCCCCACCATTCTCTGCCTTCCCCTCTTGGATACCCCTGCCATCTGTTTGATGTCTCTGCTGTGCTCTGCCCATGAGACCACATTTTCTACCCCAATACCTCTCCTCTCTCCATACTTAAATCTATTAGCCATCAGCATACTGGAGTTCTGTCATTTTAAATATATAACTGGAAATAGAAGATTATATTCTATATAGAAGACATTAAGACAATTCCCATAAAGCTGATTTTTTATGGGACATTCTGTAATGACATTCTGAATTCTTTGTGAACTGAGACATAAAGAATCTTATCTTCATTAAGTCCTGAGACCAGATATGTGATATCAATTAAAAGGCAGTGGGTTTGAGTCCCAGCCCATGCGTTCAAGTCCCAAACCGAGTTCTGGCTGGGTTCAAGTCCCAAACCGAGTTCTGGGTGGGTTCAAGTCCCATCTGAGGTGTGCAGTCTCAGGCGTGTGTGTGCTTAGTCACTCAGTTGTGTCCAACTCTTTGCGACCCCAAGGACTGTAGCCCACCAAGCTCCTCTGTCCATGGGATTTCCCAGGCAAGAATACTGGAGTGGGTTGCCACGCCCTTCTCCAGGGGATATTCCCACCTCAGGGATTGAATCCATATCTCCTATGTCTCCTGCTTTGCAGGTACGTTCTTTACTGCTTGAGCTACCTGGGAAATCTTAAGTAACCACATTCTTAGAAATTCAGAGATAGAAACATTATAGGAGATATAATGCATGCATGTTGGGACCTCATATAAGCAAGTTAAGCCATTAACCTTATTAACAATGAGCTAAATGTTTTGTGCCAGGAATATATAGGTGGAATATTTACATAATTAAAAGTGGCAGAGGAGGAGGCTAGCCCTGTGTTCACCCCGAGAAGGTTAAGGCCAGGTCTGGAAGAAGCAGGCAGGTCTGTAGCAGAGCAGTCTCAGCTCCTGGGAAATGTTCAAGATGAAGGGACACCAGTTCCTCCATCTGCACCTGCCATAGGAACAGGCCTCCAAAGGCCTCAGAGAGCTGCAATCACCCTAAGGAGGAAGTTGTCCAATGGGAGGGGTGGGAGGAGAGAAATTTTATCCTATAAAGATCATTTCAGCTTTGCCTTTGTGGCCAAGAACATTTATAAAACTAATTTCAAGGTCCCTTTTGCTCACCAAAATTATTCCCACTTTCCTCAACATTACCAAAAATTTCCCTAACTACAAAGTCTTCCATTTGACAACCAGAAATAAAAGATTTAAAATGGAAATCTTTAGTTTAGATAAAATTTTAATGTGAATGAATTTCAATGAAAGGATAATGGGGTATTTGGCCAATCACTCCTAAGGATCAGACTAGTGTCTGATCCTTCCTGGCTTTGAGAGGAGAAAAGAGAAGAAGTAGCATCAGGGGATAGGCTAGGGGGACAAGGAAGATGCACAACACAGAAAGGCAGACTTTACCAGATTTAGCCATAATTGTCTTCTGCTGGGTGGGGACGGTGACAAGGTGGGGTGCTAAGGAATTGCTATAGGACACTTTCAATGGCGTTTGAAAACCAGCTCGCTTAGCATCGTGCACCCCAGGCTGGGGAGAGAGGGGTTGATTAAGCTATCAAATTCTCACTCTGCAGAGGGTTCTCATCGCAGTCTTGAACAATCAGCATCCTTATTCAAAGCCTCCTACCCATTCCCTCTTCAATTCTCTGCTGAGGACACCACCTCACTCCACAGAACTTGCTGCTCCAGCAGTAAGTCCCTGTGTTCAGAAGGAAATGTGGCTTAGTGGGCTCAGGAGTGAAATTTACTTTGTTAATTACATACTGCTTCCCCAATGGCTCAGCAGGCAAAGAATCTTCCTGCAACAGGAGACATAGGTTCGATCCCTAGGTCAGGATAGTCCCCTGGAGGAGGAAAATGGCAATCCACTCCAGTATTCTTGGCTGAAAAATCCCTTGGACAGAGGAGACTGAGGGTCACAAAGAATCAGACAAGACTGAGCGACTAATGAGATTAGTGATTTTTTCTTACAAATTGGAATTAACCATTATGATTTGTATAAATGTTATTAGGAAAATGTTTATAAAACCTGATTTGAAACACATAACGTCATGTTAAGTATTGAAATGAAAATTAAAAACCTGAGAATGTTTCTTTATATTTCTAATATATATAATAAGTAATATATTTAAGTTATTTTTAATTGATAAAACATATTACTAAGAAGGGGAAATCACAGTAAAAGATAAAAGCGTATTCTTAGACAAAAGCAGCACCTAATTTTACAGAGAAATAGAGAATAAGCGATTAAATTCATATCATACTTAAGAACAGCTCTGGAAATCTCTTCTTTTCAAGGAACTAATAGTTTCTGGGAAAAAGAGGAAAGACATTTGGGGGTGAACACTTGTCATTTGCTGTGAGGTGCTCTCAAATCTGTTCCCTCTACCTCGGATGAAAACATCATTGAAATTCACAGGAGGGCCAGGCTGTGCAGCCCACACTTGGCGGATACAGAATGGAGCAAACTGCAGCTCTGAATAGATTTTTCCGTGCACGTTGCTCTGTCTGTGTGATGCCAGTGGCAGATTCAGCAGTCACCTCACATAACCCACCCTTGCTTGCGCAAGCTTTTAACAGGCTTTTCTTTGGAAATGATTGCACAGTTATTTAGTCGTTTATAAAATCAACCAATTTCCATGGTGAGATTTATTTCTGTGGGAGTCAAATCTTAGATTCTAACTAGCGGAGCAAAAATCTGTTGTCATGGAAACCATTCCCATTTCACTAGGCTGGAGCTTCAATTCACTTCTCTGGAGATGGATTGACAAAGATGCTGAGGAAAAGGGTGAAAAGAAATCAGACATGGCTTAAATCTATTTTTCTGAACAGTATCGATGATCACTACTGATTTTACTTTGGATGGAAAATTGACCTATACTGGATCCTAACAAGCCTTTCAGTACTAGGGGGAAACAACCGAAGTATGTTTTAGAAGCTATTTAAGATAACCCAAAGAGTTTCTTTCTTGCCAATGACGAGGGTCATTTATTAGAACAGTAAGATTGTGTTTTAGTTTGTTCCAGAATAATTGAAGCCATGGTAGTTATGTTAAGGATAATTCAATTTCTTTATATTTAAGCTTTATAAGTCAAATGTTAAGACTCTCAGAAAAGTAATATGTGGATTTATCATCAAAATGAAAGGATCGTGTACATCTCAAACTCATAGTCAAACCAAGCATGTCTGTTCACAAGTTCTTCTTCCTACAAACTTATAGCATCATAAGTTGACCAGAAAGAACATGTGTAGTTCAAGCCTTACAGTATTTGTGCCTTCCTAAAAGAACAGAACATTTCTGAGAGTTGGTGAAGATAACAGTAGAGATGGTGTAAGCCATTCCATTTTTTGCTCCATAGCCCCAGTCATTCCTGCTTCCTCTAAGAAATTACCACTTTTCAGATTAGGCACACATTTCCTCTTAAAGGACCTTCAACCAGACACATCTTTTTATTTTTGATTGAAGTATAATTGTGTTAATTTGTGCTGTACAGAAAAGTGATCAGTTATACATACATATGTATTCCTTTTTACAGTCTTTTCCATTATGATTTATCAGAGGAACTATCAGAATTTAGTTCCCTGTGCTATGCAGTAGGACCTTATCTATCAAACCAGATACATCTTTTAAATTAAAGTAGCATCAATGTGAGTGAATATACACACCAGAGTTAGTGGATGCCATGTGGCTAGATTTCAGGTGCTGCTGGGAATCTGCAACAGAAGAGAAGTGACAACATGGTCAGAGACAAGGCTGAGAGATGACAGTCTTCATCCAGGGCAGCAACGGCTCCCAATATCAAGTACTACAGGAAATTGAGTGAAATATTTTTAGTAGTCAGTTATAGGATTCTTGAGGATTTGATAGGTGTCTATTTAAATTCAGAGATTCAGTTGAAAAACAAATAAGGTCATCTAAAAAAAACTAAATTTTTTTAGGAAAAAATATCCCACATCATGGGGTCTTAGTAAACAGATTAATTATATACAAGAAGTAGATATCCTTGGGGAAAAAAAACTCATTTTAAAATAAAAAGCATAAAATATCTCCAGTAAAATAGACAAACCTTAAATTTATAGCTCGATGAATTTTTTATATTTATAAATTTTACATCTATTACAGTGCATTCTAAAGGAGATCAATCCTGGGTGTTCATTGGAAGGACTGATGCTAAAGCTGAAACTGCAATACTTTGGCCACCTCATGCGACGAGTTGACTCACTGGAAAGGACTCTGATGCTGGGAAAGGTTGGGGGCGGGAGGAGACGGGGATGACAGAGAATGAGATGGCTGGATGGCATCACCGACTCGATGGACATGAGTTTGAGTGAACTCCGGGAGTTGGTGATGGACAGGGAGGCCTGGCGTGCTGTGATTCATGGGGTCGCGGAGAGTTGGAAACGACTGAGCGACTGAACTGAACTGAACTGAATATATATGTGTGTGTATATATAAATATATATCTAGCACCCAGATCAAGATATAGAACATAATCTTCCCTTAGAGAATTTCACAAAACACTTTTCCAATCTTCCTGCCTACCACGGTCACCATTTTCCTGACTTCCATCATCATAGATTAGTTCTTTCTGTTCTTGAACTTTGCATAAATGACAATATGTATCTTTTTGTCTCACTTCTTTTAATCAACATGCTGTTTTAAAACCCATTTATGTGTCATGTGTATCATTCAGTTCAGTTCAGTTCAGTTCAATCGCTCAGTTGTGTCCAACTCTTTGCGACCCCATGAATCACAGCATGTCAGGCCTCCCTGTCCATCACCAACTCCCGGAGTTCACTCAAACTCATGTCCACAGAGTCGGTGATGCCATCCAGCCATCTCATTCTCTGTTGTCCCCTTCTCCTCCTGCCCCCAGTCCCTCCCAGCATCAAGGTCTTTTCAAATGAGTCAACTCTTCACATGAGGTGGCCAAAATATTGGAGCTTCAGCTTCAGCATCAGTCCTTCCAGTGAACACCCAGGACTGATCTCCTTTAGAATGGACTGGTTGGATCTCCTTGCAGTCCAAGGGACTCTCAAGTCTTCTCCAACACCACAGTTCAAAAGCATCATTTCTTCGGCGATCAGCTTTCTTCACAGTCCAACTCTCACATCCATACATGACCACTGGACAAACCATAGCCTTAACTAGATGGACCTTGGTTGGCAAAGTAATGTCTCTGGTTTTTAATATGCTATCTAGGTTGGTCATAACTTTCCTTCCAGGGAGCAAGCGTCTTTTAATTTCATGGCTGCAGTCAGCATCCACAGTGATTCTGGAGCCCCCAAAAATAAAGTCTGACATTGTTTCCACAGATGCCATGATCTTCGTTTTCTGAATGTTGAGCTTCAAGCCAACCTTTTCACTCTCCTCTTTCACTTTCATCAAGAGGCTTTTGAGTTCCTCTTCACTTTCTGCCATAAGGGTGGTGTCATCTGCATATCTGAGGTTATTGATATTTCTCCCGGCAATCTTGATTGCAGCTTGTGCTTCTTCCAGCCCAGCGTTCCTCATGATGTACTCTGCATATAAGTTAAATAAGCAGGGTGACAATATACAACCTTGATGTATTTGTTTTCTATTTGGAACCAGTCTGTTGTTCCATGTCCAGTTCTAACTGTTGCTTCCTGACCTGCATACAGGTTTCTCAAGAGGCAGGTCAGGTGGTCTGGGATTCCCATCTCTTTCAGAATTTTCCACAGTTTGTTGTGATCCACACAGTCAAAGGCTTTGGCATAGTCAATGAAGCAGAAATAGATGTTTTTCTGGAACTCTCTTGCTTTTTCCATGATCCAGTGGATGTTGGCAATTTGATCTCTGATTCCTCTGCCTTTTCTAAAACCAGCTGGAACATCCGGAAGTTCACAGTTCACGTATTGCTGAAGCCTGGCTTTGAGAATTTTGAGCATTACTTAACAAGCATGTGAGATGAGTGCAATTGTGTGGTAGTTTGAGCATTCCTTGGCATTGCCTTTCTTTGGGATTGGAATGAAGACTGACCTTTTTCCAATCCTGTGGCCACTGCTGAGTTTTCCAAATTTGCTGGCTTATTGAGTGCAACACTTTCACAGCATCATCTTTCAGGATTTGAAATAGCTCAGTTAGAATTCCATCACCTCCACTAGTTTTAGCTTGAATGTATTCATTGCTAAGCAGTGTTCTATTGTATGAATAAACAGAATTTATTTATCCATGTTACTGTTGATAGACATTTGGGCAGTTTCCAACTTGAGGCTGTTATAAATAAAGCTGTGATGAACATTTTTATCTAAGTTTTTGTGGACATATGCCGTCCTGTTGGGTAGCTGTATATTTTCCTTTCCTAGAAAGCATTGGTTTCCCCAGGTGGTTTTGCCATTGTACTTCTCCTTAGCATGTGTGAGGCTCTCATCCTCACCAGCAGCATTTTGTCAGTCCAGTGGACGTGGAGTGGTCTCTCCTTGTGTGCCCTGTTTTCTAAAGAAGCTTTTTAAAGAAGCTGTGTTAATATCTGCCTCGATGCTGTCATGGAATCCTATGGTCAGAATAAAAATTCAGATATTGTGATTAACATTTCCCAACCTCCCAATGACCCCATTGGGAAATGTAGATTTCCCAAGATAAGTAAAAGTTCAGGTGAGCTGAGACTTCAAGGTACCTATAAACTGATGATCACAACAGGTTGAAGTAGAAAGGTACACCTGATTCTTCTTCTATAGTCACAACTCTCTCATTGACTGTAGCCCAGAAGATCCTCTACTTTTTAGGACTTGTGTGATTAGGCTGGTTCAGCAAGATAATCTAGGATGATCTCTTAGAATCAAGGTCCGAAGCCTTAATCCCATCTGCCGAGTTCTTTTTGCCATTTGAGGTAAGATAACCCAGGTTTCAAGGATTTGGGTATGGACATTCAGGGAGCCATTATTCTGCCTACAACATCAAGAAATAGAATTAATATCCACAGATTGAACCAGCTCACCTGGAATCTGGTGGCTGATCCCTGCTCTCAGTGACACTATGAGGCACGGGTACTCCCCTGGAGTGAACATTCCCCAATGCTGCTCAGTGGTATAGATGTCACAGGGTGGCTTTTATTCCTCCCAAAGGGTCACAAAGGCTGAGGAGTAGATGGGAATGCCACTAGTTGTATTTGTTTATCAGTAACGTTTAAAGGAAACTTGTGACTTCAGCCTCATTTATAGGCTTGCTTAGCTTAGCTATTCTTTGATGTTGTAAAAAAAATTTTTTTTAAGAGATAGAGACCACTGTATCCTATCATGCAACTCGTAATACTAGGGATAAAAGACACTGAAATCATTGAATGTTCAGAACATAAGAACAGCTGCCCAGGCCATCCTTATATAAGTACTTATGTGCAAAAAAAGCCTTTTCTTTCTTTTATGGTCTGGCCACCACTGTGACTTACCTTTGAAAGTGTATTAGAGATGGAAAAGATTCTATTCTGGGTCTAGGAGGTCCGGATAAGGAGAAAGGAAAAAATGTTGCTGGTTTTCCAAGTTCCATCTAAGAATAGTATTCCTAGTAGGAACCTAGATAGCATATTAAAAAGCAGAGACATTACTTTGCCAACCAAGGTCCGTCTAGTCAAGGCTATGGTTTTTCCCGTGGTCATGTATGGATGTGAGAGTTGGACTGTGAAGAAAGCTGATCGCCGAAGAATTGATGCTTTTGAACTGTGGTGCTGGAGAAGACTCTTGAGAGTCCCTTGGACTGCAAGGACATCCAACCAGTCCATCCTAAAGGAGATCAATCCTGGGTGTTCATTGGAAGGACTTATGCTAAAGCTGAAACTGCAATACTTTGGCTACCTCATGTGACGAGTTGACTCACTGGAAAAGACTCTGATGTTGGGAGCGATTAGGGGTAGGAGGAGACGGGGACGACCGAGAATGAGGTGGCTGGATGGCATCACCGACTCAATGGACATGAGTTTGAGTGAACTCCGGGAGTTGGTGATGGATAGGGAGGTCTGGCGTGCTGTGGTTCATGGGGTCGCTAAGAGTCGGACACGACTGAGTGACTGAACTGAACTGAACTGAACTACCTCTTCCAAATAATCATATTTTAAAATGTAATATATTTTCATAAACTATTTCTCCTCAATATCTATATAATTTATAAATTCAGTTTCAATTATCAGTTTCATCCAAGAATGGCATTTCTTAATTTCTGAGAGATACATTAAGCGAAGCATTTGGGGGACTGTAGTAGGAAAGGTGAATCAAGGTTATTGTTAATTTTGACTCAGTAATGGACAAATGTAGGTTGACATGTGATGACAAGATGGGAAGGTAACATGGAAAAGCACAGCAAACCATCCAAATTAATTGGTGAGTGGGATTAAGATATTAAAAGAAATGTGATAAAGCCACAAATTTTTTAAAAAGGAAAAATAGATTATAACAAATAGAAATATAAATAATGTTGGTGGAATAAAGCCAACTGTATCAATTAATACAATAATTGTAAATAGCTCAAATTTCCCAATGACAGTGAAAAAAAATCAGATTGAGTTAAAAACAAATATAGTTTTGAAATAAAAGAGGAGCAAAGTTTTATGAGAGAGAGGAGGGTATAAATATAGCAATATCAGATGAAATGGAATTCAAGATCAAAAGAACTAAGTGAAACATAGAAGGATAAGCTCTAATGTTAAAAGGTATAAATATGATTTAACAAATAACAGAGCCACAAATACAGAAAGCAAAACTAAAGGAGAACGGGATCAAAGACAATCTTTGTAGGAAATGTGATTACTTGTTTTAGAATATTGTAAGTCAAGTAGACAAATAACAAAAATTTAGGATATCTGAATGATGCAATTAACAAGTTAAACTGTGTTTACAAATATGTTACAAAGTTTTATATTATACATATCATTTTTGTATTATATATATTCTCTCCCGCAAAAAGAGAGTATATTCTCCTCTTATGCTCATTGCATGTTTACCAGAAGCTATCATGTACTTGTATCTGTCCACAAAATAATAATTATACATGTAAAACATTCTGACCATAATCAGACATTCTGACCATAATCTACTCAAGTTATTAATAACAATCTCTGATTTCACTTCCTATTCAATGGACCACCTGAATTTTCCAGATCACTGTCCAGTTTTGCATCCCTAAGGCTTTCTAGGTAAGCAGATACATGCAGTGAGGCCAGCCTTGTCTAGTCATCAGCAGTGGAAAGGAACTAGTTTAGGTAGCACTCCATAGGTTAGGACCTCTACTAAGGGCTTCACAAATAATACCACTGGGAACTTACACCTCAAGTAGGAAAATATCAATAAGAAGCTTTTGAAGAAAAAAAAAAAACTCATCCATCCATCCTGGTAATTTTAAAATGCAGATTAAAAAATTAGATTCCATTCTTTGCCTACCAGATTACAAAGGTAAATACCAATGATAATATTTGGAGTGAGATATATAGGCGAGAATATCTGCCTATATATCACCTTCAGCAGGAGTATAAGTTAGATGATCACATAAAAGGACATTTTGATAACATGATTTTTAAAACTCTCTAAAAAAGTTTGCGGATCAAGCAGTTTCACTTTTGGAAATGGGGATAATCAAGAATGTATTCACGTATTTCCTGTATGAATTTCATTTAGCTCTTTGCAACAAGATGGAAACAAACTAAATATGCTAAAATAGGAAATTCTTTAAATAAATTGTGATGTACCTACACCCTGGGTTATCCTACAGTTTATCAGTGAATAGCACAGATTCTGGCTGCAAGCTTCCTAGGTTTGAATCCCTGCTCTGCTTCATAGCAACTTTATGATGCTGGACAGTTAACCTCCCTTGTCTTCATTCTCTCACCTATAAAAAATATGGATAATAATAGTTTCTACCTTTGCTGGGTTGTTTTGTGAAAAAAGATGAGTTAAGATCTATGAAGCTTTGCCTGCCATGTAGTAAGTGTCACCAAAGTGTTTTTTAGCGATTAGTCAGATATGTAGTAGAGTACTTAGTCAGATGGAAAAATATTTATATCATATTAAATGAAAAGGACAGATTTCAAGACATCAGTGAGTACATGACCTGATGTCCATTTTGTTGATATACACTGTATGGAGACATACATATTTGATATAAGAGTATACAAAATTTTAAAAGATAAACATCAAGGGTTCATTATCAAGGCTATTATTAATAAGTAGTATGTCTCTGGTGAGACTGAATTTTTTCTTTTCTTCTTCCAAGTCTCTTAATTTTCTGATTTTTCTTTTTTTTCTTATTTTTCTGAAATGAACATGTTCTGCCTTTAAAATAAGGTGGGAAAAGTTGTTTCTTAAAACAAATAATAATCTTGCTCTTGCCAAGAAACTTTAAAGAATAAGTCATTTCTCTTTTGAGCACCTAACAATTCAGTCTCTGAAAAGCACAAAGCATTTCTATATGAAAAATAGTTTAGTGATTTTTTTTTACCTTTTCATATTTATTTCTAAGACCATGTTTTAAACTGTTTAGTGAAAAGTCCTTATTGTAGAACTGAGAGTTTCTATCTGGAACATTTAAATACTATTAAGAACTTAAAACTTATAGATCTCGATCTGTTTTGCTTCAACTGTTCCCTGGTAGTATCAGACAAAGCAGAATGCTGTAACACCACTTGGAAGAACACAGGAGAACAGTGTGAATGTGAAGACAGCTGGGGGATCCATACAGCTTTCTAGGAAAGGACTCAGAGTCTGCTGTTTGGGGCCCTAGAATTTACCTAGGAGGAAAGGCAACACACACACAAAGGAGATCTGTCCTATAATCCATCTCCAGGATGTGAAATCCAATATTTGCACAAAAACTTAGCCCAAGGAAGGCATATTTTTGATCCTCGGGTGTAAATACCTAGTAACTGCCTGACAACACGCCTCTGGTGGGTTAGAATATCCATAGAAAGGCGTGCTCAGCATTGTGCAGAGTGGTGTTGACCTTCCAGCCTGTGTGCCTGCCACTTTATTAAAGTTTCAAGCCTTCAGTCACAGCAGTTGCTGCATGAATTCTTTCACAGCTTCCAGCACTCTAAGCAAAAACCATAGCGATGTGGCAAATCAATTTCCACCAAGAAACTATGAACATTGGGGTGAGGCAACAGAATTTTTGCTCTGCTCTGAGGCAAAAAAATGGCTCTTCTATTTCATTGCTGAAAAAAACCTGCCATGTTGATTTGCATCTCCATTTTGAGAGTTTTCTGTCTAAGATGGAGAAATATCTGAAGTTTGGTGGATAGAGTCTGTGTAGATTATCTCTGAAATTCAAACTCTGGCCAGAACTGGCTGAATCTTGCTAGGAAAGCAGACTCTTTTCATTTTCCCTTATAAGTGGAGAGGCTACATTTCTGTTGTTAGTTGTTAGGATATTCTAGTCTTCTGCTTCATTAAAGCCTATGGGAGAGAACTTTTAAATGTGATGTTATTAAGATCAGAATGGTGGTATTTGCAGTGCAATGACAGTTCCTTGAGGGAGGGATTTTGTCTCCTCTATCATCATTTTCCTGGCGTGAATCACTGTGACTGGTCCATGGTAAAATGGGAGGTTGATTAAGTTAAAATCATGAATGGAAAATTATAATTGCTATCTGTATTAGTTAGTTCTGCTGCAGTAACAGACAAGTCCCCAAATCTCAGTGGCTTATAAACCAAAGGTTGATTTCTTGCTCGTATTATATCATGGGAAGTAGTCTCAAGTTCCATTCTACACATCTTCTTTCTAAGGCCCCCAGCCACCATGTGGGATATGCCCTGTGGCATCCTGACCTGGCTCGTAGCAGCCCAGCTCTAAGGATTTGATGACACACATCTCTCCCCAACTCCGTTCAGTGATGCCATGTTGGTGACCTAAACTCAACTATGTATATGAACCATGGGAACTGACAGACACTACAGATCAAAATTCATTTGTTGTTTTTGTTTTATGAGGGCCAGTTTATCAGTGCACCTCTGGATCTGTGAGACAAAGAAGAAGAGGAAAAAAGCTGGCAGGAAATCACAAGGCCTCTTCAGGTTAAAGTAAATCACATGGCCAAGGGTGACAGTAAGGCAGGGACACATGCATGACACATGCTCCGTCTACAGGAGGTCCTCCAAGTCCTATGGCAAAGATGGGCAGGGAACAAACAACAGTGAATGGTACAATACACCCCACTGTCTGGATAATTGTAATTGACCAAACCCAAAACTGGGACATGTGACATAACAAAGTATTTTAATGACCTTTGTATGTGTATTTTAACATAATTCTCATTGTAAAAATATACTACTTATTAAATGCTTACAATATGCCACATGTTGTATAGAACTTTATATGGTACATAAGTCTCACCAGTCTCCCCAGTCCTATGATACAGATACTGCTATTAACCACATATTGCAGATGAAGAAACTGAAGGCTAGAAAACTGTTTATTAGATGGGATGCCCTGGACACAGATTCGGAGAGTTGAACAGGGATGGTTAGTTGCTCAGTGGTCTCCATAGATCCATCTACAAGGAAGTGAGATGACCAGAACTGAGCAGAGGGAGGAGTTGACCTGCAGGGGCCTCAACCAATTCCTGCAGGGAGTTCGGGAGCTGGGATGACCTTTCAGGATTGTTCTCAAATCAAGGCAGGAGGGGGTTCTGGCTCTTCCATATGTGAGTGGCAGAACCTTAACTGAGGAGTATCCAAACCTCTGAGCCTCTGCAAACTGGCCGAGGAGTGATTGGAATTGAATAGGACATCTGTTAAAAGCACTCATCAAGGTCCCTGGTATTTAAGAAATGACCAATATGTTGACAACATTTGAGTTTCTTGTTTTTACTTTTTAATTATATAATATCAATAATATAGTAAGACTCAAAAATCAGTATTCTTCAAGAAAAATTGTTATTTTCTGGGAGGGAAATACTTTCCTTCAGAATAGCATTGCACTGATCCCCATTTCTGTGTTTTGTGTTGACCTTGGTACCCAGGAAGCAGGAGGCATGGGCCACAGTCTGAAGCAGGGTGCACTATGTCAGAGCTGCCCAGGGAAGGAGTAAGGTTGTTTTGGGGGCCACCAAGTTGCCTTTGTGTGTTTGCCACCTCACCTAGTTTGTATGATTCTTGATTGACTGTTTGTGACCCATCTAGTGCCTGCAGTTTCATATCCAAGACAGCTAGAAAGTTTCCTTTCATTTGTTCTAGTTTATCTCCATCCAGTATTCATAGTATTAATAAACTGAGGGGGGAAATGACAGATGAATAATGCTCACGGCAGGAAAAGGAAAGAAGACGTGGTTTTCTGTCTGGGGAAGCGTGGCAGCTGGGCACATGCACTGAATTCATTACCTGTTTCCTGAGCCTAAGTGATTGTGGTTCTGAGACACGCTCCACAGGGGCTCCCAGGTTGAGCTCCGATCTCTCTTCACATATACTCCTTTCAGAGGCTAGGGGAGCCAGTCAGAGGAGAAGTTGGAGGGGGAAAGCAGGAGAGAAGGAGGGAAGGGGTGGAGTTCTTTGTTTCTCTCCTCCAAGCTTGGAACAACTTGCCGTCTTTCTGGGCGATCTTGGTTATTCCAAGCATGCTCAGAGCTCTGGACTGGAAATCTGTCATTGCTTCTTTGGCTACATCGTTTTCCTACTCCCATTCACTTTCTGATCATGATACCTTTTCAGTAAATCAGAAAAAAAATATCCAAGACATCAGAATGTTATTGCTTAGGCATTATAGACAGCTTCTGATGGTTACATATGTAGCCGAAAATACACACTAAATATTTGCATCTTCTGTGTTCTGGTATAAATTTACAGGGCTGCTCTGTGGTCCTGAGTACAGAACATCTCTGTTAGCATAGAGCAGGAATTTAAATGCTCCTGGGAAACAAATAAATAATGTTCTTTTACATCAGATGTGGCTTATAAATATGATCAAAAGACTGTCCTATAAAAGCAATACAAATATAAATCCTTAGAAGAAGAGCATTTTCTAGTGATAGTTTCCAGGATTTTCCATTGTCAGCTGCTTCATTTCTACAAGGTGGCAAAGCTTAAGAGGAAGGTTTCTAGATATTTATCTTATAATGCAGTTGTTTATCAAATACCAGAACAATCATTAGCCAGGAAGAAGGCCTGAATGTAGACACAAAGGGAGGAAATCTGCAAATAAATTGAGTTTTGCAGTTTACATACTGCTTTGCTATATAAAATCCAGGGATTAGGTGAGGCCAGCACTCTTTGTCTACTATAGTATAATTTTGTACTATAGTATAATTTTTTTCTATGTATATACCAGCACTTGATCAACAATTCTTATCAGGCATCAGGTCTGACTTATATTATACAGATGCCTTGAATTACAAGGCTGGACTATAAGAAACCAAGTGGCTCTAGTTTTGTGTAGTTGAATGAATTTGACTTCTCTACTCAAACCTCACTTCATGGGAAATAGATGGGGAAACAGTGGAAACAGTGTCAGACTTTATTTTGGGGGGCTCCAAAATCACTGCGGATGCTGATTGCAGCCATGAAATTAAAAGACGCTTACTCCTTGGAAGGAAAGTTATGACCAACCTAGACAGCATATTAAAAAGCAGAGATATTACTTTGCCAACAAAGGTCCGTCTAGTCAAGGCTGTGGTTTTTCCCGTGGTCATGTATGGATGTGAGAGTTGGACTATGAAGAAAGCTGATCGCCAAAGAATTGATGCTTTTGAACTGTGGTGTTGGAGAAGACTCTTGAGAGTCCCTTGTACTGAAAGGAGATCCAACCAGTCTATCCTAAAGGAGATCAGTCGTGGGTGTTCATTGGAAGGACTGATGTTGAAGGTGAAACTCCAATACTTTGGCCACCTGATGCAAAGAGCTGACTCGTTTGAAAAGACCCTGATGCTGGGAAAGATTGAAGGCAGGAGGAAAAGGGGACAACAGAGGATGAGATGGTTGGATGGTGTCACCAACTCGATGGACATGGGTTTGGGTGAACTCCAGGAGTTGGTGATGGACAGGGAGGCCTGGCGTGCTGTGGTTCATGGGGTTGCAAAGAGTCAGACACGACTGAGGGACTGAACTGACCTGAACTGACAGTGGTCATGACTGCAAGTAATGGTGAGCTCCTGTGAAAGGATTAAACTATAGGAGGTAACTTGTCCCCCACGTAAGAAGAGGCCTGGTGGTAGGAGACTTCAAGTGTTGGTTCAGATGCTAAAAGATGCCGATGGAACCTGGCACTGTCTCCTTTCACCATCCTCCCTTCCCATGTTGATTTTGCTTCTTGAGAGTCCCAAAGCATCTGCCATAAAGTTGGGACCAAAAGGGAAGAGGCTGCACCAGCCACACTGGTCCCGTGTTAGCAGAAAAGCAGAAGCTTTCTCAGCTCTCCAGCCTCCAGCCAGCTTCCACTTAGATCTCATCAAGCAGCTGTGGGTCCCTTGTGCGGTGTGGAAAGGAAGGAGAAAGTACACCTTGCTTTAGGAGGCTAGTGTGGAGAGAAAATGGGGTGGGCTGTGCTTGGGAGATGGAAGATGTGCTTGGGAGAAGGTTGATGAGAAGGAGCCTCATCCTGCCCTTTGTATTTGCCATTACATATAAGTGACCCCGGGCATCACAGGTGCTCTCACCCTTCCTTCCCTCATCCTGTTAACTCTTCATTCTTTCTGCTCTCATCCCAGTAGCACTTTGGGCTAAATAGTGTTGATAAGTATCAGATCACCTGAATCACTATTTTTTTAATTTAAAGTTAAATAAACCATTAAGCAATTAATAAGATGAGGGACTTCTAGGCAGATATCAGCTGGTAAGGACCTTTGACTACAGCATCCAGAAGTTTTCACTGCCTCAGAGGAAACACTCCTCAGGGGCCTCTGGCAGGAGTAGGGATGCTGTTATTACCAGAATCTTCAGGTTACAGGTGTTGACTCAGTGGCCCAGCTGAGACAAGAGGAATCTGAAAGGGTGAGGGCTCTTGGACGAAAACCACCCTGCCTGACTGCCTCCTGCGATGAGTGCTCTATGGTTTCCTTCTTTGTCTTTGCAGAGCCAGCTCTCCCAGGCGCTGAATGGGCTGTCAGACAGGGCCAAGGAAGCCAAGGAGTTCTTGGTACAGCTGCGCAACATGGTCCAGCAGATCCAGGTATTGGCAGCAACCAAGGCAGAAAGCAAAAGCCATGTGCTAAGATGTAACTGTGTACCTGGTGGGGCTCGGGGTGGGGGGGTCTGTTTCCTTGTCTTATCTTTTATCTTTATGTTTCCTAGGAAGTTTCCTACATTTTTTTTTTCTGTTCTTTCTGTTCTAATACATGCAAGCACACATACAGACCAACTTCAAATATACCCCTCCTCAAGATGGTTACATTTCCCCAACAAGCCAAGGACATAACCCCGGTTTCCAAGAGGTTCCCATCTTCTACACTGAGCTCCTAATTCTCTGCTGCCATGTATTCAGAAAGATGTCTATTTCTTTGTGAATTCAGTCATTATTGTTGAGTTTTCTAAATCTATATGTTCCCAAAGCACCTTGCAAAAATTATATCTTATCTAATAGTAACAAACAGGTCACATTTTCTCTTTTTTACCTCTTTCTTTCCTTCTTTCCTATCCTATAATAATGCTTCTCCTCTACCTAGATACTTAAATATTTTTCAACCATGATCCCATGGTAACTATAATTTCAGATTGCTTTATGTGGACACAGTAACCAACAAATCACTTGGCATTTGAGAGCCTGTAACTCCCTACTAGAGCTGAAGGGGAGAAACCATTAAATTGCATGAAATGCTAAAATAATGACCTTCTGCACTGCTTAATGTTCTTACATTTTCAGGTTTGCCTCACCGAAATAACCTGAGCTCTGGCCTCCAGTAGATTGACTTTCTGAGTTAATATCTAACCTATGTCAAGGCAGAAATGGCTTTTTAAATGTAAGCCAGCCTTCTATAGTGCTTCACACTGATTTTTTTTGCCCTTTGTTGACATGAAGGCCCCTGTTAAAACTTTTGATTCCCTAACAACCTAACAGTTGTAAATTTCCTTCTGCTTTCCAAAACAACGAAATTTATCAATTGGTCCCTTCTTTGCTCCTGCTGGCATAAAGTGTACAGCCCCAGGCTCACCCCTGCACATCACCTCTTCATCAGAGCAGAGCTTTCTTTTACTCTATCAGAGCCTTTACTGAAAAAACTTCCCCCTCCCTACCAATAATAACCTGCTTGGTACGTAGAGAGCTCTACAGTGATGATTTCCAGGGGTCTTCTGTGAGAACTCGAAAGCAAATTACTATGAAAGCCAAAACTTAATATTTGTAGAAGTCATTGCTCAAGCAGTTGTAAATGCATGCCTTATACAAAGAAGACCTTGCATTTGAAACAGTGACCTAATACCTAACTACTGATCCTTGTATTAGGGACACAGTTCTGGATGACTGAGAATTAATTTAAATTTGATAGGCTAAGCTGTTCCTTCATTTCTAACCTCCCAAATTTTATAACTTACTCAGTTGAGTACTATTTTTTCAATGCTATTACTGTACATGTAACAAGCATTTAGCTCTCATTGGCTGTAAATCACAATTATTTTCCAGATTATGGTTTGAGAATCAAAGCTACATATATAACTTATTGAAAGCACTACCTCTAATGAATGCTTATAATTTAATGAGAGAATTGCTTTTAAAAAATGTCTATAGCATGGCTCATTGGATAAAGAACCTGCCTGCAGTACAGGAGACACAGGAGACCAGGTTTGATCCCTGGGTCCAGAAGATCCCCTGGAGGAGGAAAATGGAAACCCACTCCAATATTCTTGCCTGAAAAATCCCATGGACAGAGGAGTCTGGCAGGCTTCGGTCCAAAAGGTCGCTCTGTCAGACATGACTGAGCAACTACACACAGGCATAAAAAAAAATTAGATCCAGCATTCAATTTAAACATCATGGGAAAGTTATAATCCATTTAGAGCATGGTTACTGTTCTCCCACAAGCTGACTTTCACAGCAGGCTGATGCCTGTTACATATACCAGTGATTCTTCACTGCCCACCTGTACTCATTACTTGCTTTTTTAATGAAAAGAGCAAGTGTTTTGCCCATGACTATTTGTCTAAACTTCTGTTGTCATTGGATTATTGTTTAATATTGAAGACCATTGCCATCTGCTTTCTTCTTTCTGCCTCTAAATTCAATGATTCTTTCACTCTTACCTCAACAATACCTGACTCCCTCTGGCAACCAGCCTTTCAGAATGCCACCTTCCACCATGCACAGCTGGTCATATGCCAGCCCTCAAGACAACTCATGTTCAGCTCTACAAACTAAACCTTTATTTTACTTGATATAATTCAAATTGCAGAGATGATTTCCTCTTGATAAAAACAAATATATTAAGTAACATTTACCTCTTTGAATCTACAGTGAAACACTACCACTGCGGAATAAAATTTATTTCGTTATTTATAAAATGCATGTGTGCTCTGTGGGCAGGGCTCCTCTTCCTTCCCTTCAGCAGGGACTTCCCCCCACAAATGGACTGGGGCTCTGCTGTCTCTGGCAGCCCAAGGCACCAGGTCAGTTCACCGCCAAACACTGTGCTCTCTCACACAGGAGAACAGTGTGGAGTTTGAGGCCTGCCTGGTGGCTCAATGTGATGCCCTCATTGATGCCCTCAACAGGAGGAAAGCCCAGCTGCTTGCCCGTGTCAACAAGGAGCACGAGCACAAGCTAAAGGTGAGTGCTGCACCCTATGGGGGGCGGAAGGCCAGGCTTCCAGGGTATGATGGACAGGTGAATGCCCACAGCCTTGGTTGGCCAATGAGGAGCAGGAATGCCCCTTCACTCAGCACTCAGTTCTTTCTTTACATCACCGATACTCGTTGAGTGACTTTTCTAGGCCAGAAACTGCTCTGGGTACAAACGTAATAAATAAATCAAATCCCTGCTCTCATGGGGCTAATATTCCTTTAGAAGGAATAAACAGAAAGCAAGATAAGTAAATAAAACATCCAGTATGTTCATAAAACACACTAAGAAAAAATAAGGTGAAATGGATAGAGAATACTGGGGATGGGGGTTGAAATCTTAAACAGAATGACCAGAATGATGATGCAGAGGCAAGTATATTTTTGAATTGGGAAATGGAATCTGTACTTTTCAGAAAACAAACAAGATTTATCTTCACTTCTGAAGCAAACTATGTAACTGAACAGCTGTACAGACTTTGGTCATCACACAGTGAATCAATTGATCACAGGTCTGGGGTCCTATTGGCAGGAGGACTGGTCCTCTCAGAAACATCTGCTTCCCCATCTATTGCCCCCTTGGAGCAGGGCAACACATGAGAGCAGGCTGGATAGACAGATGGGCTGCACCCAGCAGAAGGAAGCAAGAAGTAGCCAGCAGGAGCATATGCATGCCCAGCAAGCTTCAGGGTGGCTGCCAGTGGGTGGCGGGTATGTAGTGTGCCATGTTGGCTTGTGGTTGAGGTGGAGGCAGAATAGGTTCTCTGCTGGGGTCAGGCAACCAGCATCAGGGAGCTTCAGTACTGTACAGCTGAGAGTAGACACAGCCTTGGAGGAGCTGGTGGCTGGTGAGCAGCCCAGGAAGTAGCAGATATCCCCAGCAGGCTTGGAACAGGCTTTAGTCCCTGGAGAAAAAGAGGAGGTCCCATTTCTAAAAGTGTGGGATTCCAGTAGGAGAACCAAGGGAGAGTTTCAAAATGAAAAGCTAAGAGAACAGACATTACGAGATTTGGGGCTAAAGCTTGGTGACTGAGCCAGTGCCCAGTTCATGGTTACTAGAAATAAGGCGAGAAACCAGTTGCTATCTGGGGCATGAGACCTCAGCAAGACGTGCAGCAAATGGCAATGCTGAGTCCTGAGCAGTGGAGTCCCCAGTCCTTAATCTGTACCCACCACGCTCCAAGACTCAGGACCCAGAGAACTCCACTGTGAAGATGGGGAGCCAGGCAGCATGAAAAGAGAAACATTTCCCCAAGGAAGCTTAACAGTTCTATCCAAAGGCAAGGGAAACCCCAACACTAGTTTCCTTCTTTAGGTTCCCTCCTCTGCTGCTCCTCACCCGCAGTTCCTCAATACACATTTGGATCCACATATAGGCTTCTTCCCTTCCCCAAAGCCAGGGCAATGTGGCTGGAATAGATACCTTTCTCCACTACCTTTGTGACTTACCTACCTGTCACTCTGAATTTGTCTGTGTAATGGAGGCAGACAGGAGGCTGAGCTGTGACCGTGAGGTCAAAGCCAGAATGGACTCATGAGGGCTGGGCCCTACAGTGAATTTGGCCAGCCTGACCTTGTTGGTGCTGTATCGAGGTGCTGTCCCTTTGGTGTTCCTGATGTGACAAAACAGAGCAGTTACATCATGGAGAGGCTCAGCAGATTCTTTGTTAAGGAAAATTGCATGTCTTGAAGTTGAAATCTGAACCAGAAGTTAGGAAAGAAGAGTGCCCAGAGAGTGAACATTGAGAGAGCCTTAGTTCGTGGGCTTGAACAGTGAACCAAGGCTAGGGATCTTACTGCTCCTTCCAGGGAGGCAGTTGCTGTTTCCTGATGGTGAATCTAACTGGAAGACCCTCCCAGGTTTGTCTTAGAATGAACACAAGCCCCCATGGGTCACCACACCAACCCCAGCCCCGTGGAGGCTTCATGCTGAACTTCAGGTAATGGAGGGAGCACCGGGCTTTCCTCAGGAGCCTCCCCACCCCTACCAATGACCTGTGTGCTGCTTGTCTCATAAAGTACTGAATGATGCCAAGTTTTACTTGAATGACTTTCTCTAGCTTATCAGTTTCAATGTTCCTGTCCCTTAGTATCTATGATCAAGTTATTTTCTTTTGAATTCTATAAAGGACCATGGGATTGTGTTTCGTGGTAACATACATAGTCATTCCTAAAATGTGAGAGAGATAAGTAAGGCAGTATTAAAGATACTTCAGAAAAAAAACGTTTTCTGAAGGCTATGCTTTGTGGATGTTAACCTTGTACATTTAACTGTAACAACCTGGGAGATGGATTTAAAGCCATAAGCCTATTCATCTAAGATAGTCAGATGAGGCTTGAATGAGAAATTGTTCTGAAGTCACCATTTCGTATCCGAATTAAAATCTAGAAGTACTGTGGACTGTGATTCTGTAGTTAACCAGGTAGCAACACACAATGAGCATCCTTGGTGACCAAGCCCTGGCTTTCATAGCAGTAAGAGCTAACATTTGGGGATACTTAATTTGCAGCAGCACTATACAAGTTGTGTTATAGGGATCAACTCCTCTGTTCCTCACAACTCTGGGAGGTCATTATTACTGCTATTAACACTCTAGAGATGAAGAAACCTTGGCACCATGATACTGAGAACTGCTCCTGGGATACAGAATTCCTGTCCTGTTAACCTGGCTTCAGAGTCCAGATTCTGGACCGTGGCACCCTACAGCTGGTTGTACAGTGCAGAGAGAAGGCATGTGGGGACATGCCTAATCCTGTCCCCAGTCAGCCAGCACCTACCCAATGCACACCTGCTAGGAACCGAGTGCTGGGCTCAGGGGCAGGGGAAGAAGGACACAAAGGTGACTCAGAATTAGGGGCTTCCAGTCCTGTGGATGGGAGAAGGCAATGGCAACCCACTCCAGTACTCTTGCCTGGAAAATCCCATGGATGGAGGAGCCTGGTAGGCTGCAGTCCTTGGGGTCACTAAGAGTCGGACACAACTGAGCGACTTCACTTTCACTTTTCAGTTTCATGCATTGGAGAAGGAAATGGCAACCCACTCCAGTGTTCTTGCCTGGGGAATCCCAGGGACGGGGGAGCCTGGTGGGCTGCCGTCTATAGGGTCGCACAGTCAGACACAACTGAAGTGACTTAGCAGCAGCAGCAGCAACAGTCCTGTGGATGAGATCAGTCGTACCCACAAATGACTCCAGCACAGACAGAGAGCAAGTTTCCAGGAGAAGGTTGCCCATGTCATTAGAGCTGTGAGAAGGACGAAGCTACTTCCAGCTGAAGGGGTCACAGAGAGCATCATGGAAAAGCAGGCACTGGCGGAGCCCAAACTTTGGGAGACGTGTGTTGATGGTGGTGTGCGTTCTTGCCTGTGGAAAGTGGCCAGGCTATGAGGGAAGAAGAGGGTGGTCAGCACAGTGAACCCTAGTCTTGCTATATCTAGTTAGTTATAGGGACTGATGGATGCTTTCTGTTTCCATCACCTTCTCTGATATTACTAAAAAGATGATCAGTACAACCTTTCATTTTAGCACCCTTCAGAAGCCCAGAACCTTTATTGTTATAGTGGAACTTAAAATGTCATTTGAACCACAGAGAGTATCTAAAATAAACTCACAGCTGTCTAAGGGTAATGAGCTGGACAAGTGGAATTTTTCCTCTGATAGTGGACCAGCCGTTTTAATGTGTAGCCATAAAGTTTTAACTTTTTCCTTAAAGGGCATCTCTTTTGTGAAGCACGGCAGACGCTTCCCTGATGTCTTTAAACAGAACACAGTTAAGAGTTTGTGATTAAGTCATGGGGTGACTATAGTGGTGACTCCTAGTTTTCTCTACAGGAGAGACGTAAGGCCAGCAATCTGGATAGATACAGGGAGCCAGGCTGAGGAAACATCATTTATCCGAATCAGAAAGTGCAGAGGGGCATGAAAGCCACCGGCCTAGGCTGTGCCATGGATGCAGGTGGAGATGATTCAGGGACAGCTGTAACGCATTGCAGGGACCCCGTGGCCAGTGTCGGTCCATCAGTGCTGGTGGCCTGCATGGTCAGGGACCTCTGAGCAGAGGCAGCTGCCTGCCCTCATTCCACCCTGCCTAGGGTGGAGTTCCCTGCCCTAGATCCCAAAGGGCAACAGAAACCAGAGACAGGTGGCTGGTTGTCTCCCACGGCAGCAAAGCTGTTCTGTCTTCTGCCTTCTGTGATTTGTTTCTCTGCTGTTTTCAGCTGATTGTATCTGTCACTGCTTCTAAAAACAGGCAGTGCGGCCGTCGCCGTGACTGCTGATGCCGGCCTCCACATCTCCCTCCCTCTGCTTTTCTCCTCCTGCCTCTTCCCTTTCTTGTCACTTCAGTTGCTACTCAGATTTGTGAGAAAAGACTGGCCTTTTATAGACATCACTTGCCAGGCACAGTATTTCTTTCTGTCTTTGTTGGCTAGCCCATCACTCACAGTCCGGAGGGGATAATCTTATGGTCTTCCGCTTCCCTTTGGCAGAGTTCTCTGGGGACCTGCTTTTTGCTGACAAAGAGGAGAGTTGTGTGTGTGTTTTTCTGGCAACTTTCTCTTCTTGAGCCATCCAAAAGGGTAGGGGAGCTGGAAAGCCCCGTGCATAAAGACAGTCTTTATAATCCACTCAGGCTCCTCTCTGAAAGAACCGATTGCTTGAGCAGATGGAGCAGTTCTGGTTCTGAGGCAAGATGGAGCCGAGTGGTGAGGAGCCCAGATTCTGGGTCATAAGAGAACGGGGTGTGAAGAAACACTGTATCACTTGCTGGGTCTCTAACCATGGACACGTCTACAGCTCCATTTCTTTCACCTGTGTGGAAAATAGGACTCGACATGGTCAGCAGCACCTCGGGCACTGTGAAGCCCTTAAAGCACAGTACTCAAATGTGAGCTTTATTGTTGTTGTTATCACTGGATATCTTTCCCAGAAAAGACCCCAATGATGGGAAAGACTGAGGGCAGGAGGAGAAAGGGGCGACAGAGGATGAGATGGTTGTATGGCATCATTGGCTCAGTGGATTAAGTTTGAACAAATTCCAGGAGATAGTCAAGTACAGGGAAGCCTGATGTGCTGCAGTCCATGGGGTCACAAAGACTTGGACACGACTTAGAAACTGAACAGCAATCCCTGGAAGACTGGAAATACAGTCTTACTCAGAACAGGGAGGAAGTAAGTGCCCCTGGTATTTTCCATAATACCAGAGTTCCTACCAAAATTAACCTAGTGTGATTAATTATCTCTGAACCTAGGAATGATGACTGGAGTATAAGTCATCACCGCACAAAATAGTGCACTAAGTTTGGTGGGCTGTTTTAAAAGCTAAAAACAAGACTTTGAGGCATATACAGATGTGACCTTATATTAGGAACACTGTCTAAATTACAGTAATACTATTCTGTGGTTTGAAAAAACACTGGGAGCCAAATACCTAAATTTTCAGGATGTAATAAAATAATCAAATGTCAGAAAGCTACTGGAGGGAAAAAATGCTTTTTGAGCTTTCAAAAACTATTACTAACTCACATTTAATGCCTTGGACAATATTCCCTCTATCAGCAGAGGCAGCTGGGCCCCTAGGTTTCATGTCTGAACTGTGTGTGTTGTGTCAACATCCTCCCCAGGTCTTCCCTGGCTAAATAAGGCTTTAAAATATCCTCATTGTCTTTGATCCTCAGAGGGAATTCGTGTCAACATTTTAAAAGTGCCATTAATGAGGTCTGTGCTCTTTTCAGGAACTTTACAAATGTCATTTTTCTTTTGATAAGCCCAAAGAAATGTCTGAGAATTATTTTTATTTATGTAACATTCAGATTTGAAATAATTCCACAATCATCTTACGAGTGTTCTTTCTCCAATATTTTAGGATGAATTTGTGTGTTGAATAGTACTAAGTGATGGATGTCTTCTTGGTCCCCTTGCAAGTCTAGATCCTCTTAAAGAAAAAAAATATATAGGTATTCAAATACATTCTGAAAACTATCTAATATTTAATTTCCATGTGTGGTTGGTAAGTTCACATACCAATGACATTACTCAGTGAGAATGCTGAGGGATAATGATAAAAATGATATAACTTATTGTTTATTAGAGCTTCCACTTTCATAAAGGGCCTCCATGTCCCAATTGTAATTATCTATAGAATGCTTGATTTTGAATCCAGTTGGGTTTTGTTAGACTCATTATCATGATTGTCATTATTATCTTCGTTATTATTTACCCTGTATTGGCTGTTTGTTCCCATTATGTTAGCAAAAAAAAAAAAAAAAAAAGAATCATATGGGCATGTTATTAAGAGTACAGATTTATACTAGGGATATTATCGGCTTACTTTAGCCATTTTTTCAAAGCTTCATAATAGGTAAATAATCCTTTGATCAGGTTGAGAGAGAGAGAGAGAAGGAGGAAGGAAAGGAAGAAGGGAGGGAGACGGGAGGAAGAGAGGTAGGAGGGAAGGAAAGGTCTGCCCAAGCTCACAAAGAATTTAAAAATAATTCGGATTTGACTGTTATAGTCATTACTAGAAAGAAAAGCAACCAACTAAAAAGTCCACTCAATTACAATAAAACTATTGGCAAGACGTTCCATTCGTTCATTACAGTGAAGACTTTGAAAAAATTTAGGCATACTGGAACACTTAAAATTTTTGACTGCCCTCAGCAGAAGTTTTTTGGGGCCAACTCTAATAATTTAACCACAGTTATTATTGATGATAAGCCTATCATTAATTGGGAATTTATTTGGCAAATTCCATGGTCCTCTGCTTCCCACATGTAGAAGCAAAAGCCATAGAGGGCCTGTAAGAAACAGAGTGCCCAAGTTGCCCATGTAATCACCAGGATGCCACCACATACACCTGGAGCTCACCACGGTTGGGGGACATGCCTTTGAACACCCTTGACCCACTCTGGTAATGATAGTGAAGGGCAGTCACAGAACTTCTTTAATGTACTTTGCCTGAGTCCATATATGAATGATACACTTAGCTCTAGAAGGCACTTAAAGCATACTTCAAAGATGTTGGACTAATTCACCATTTCTCACATCCTACAAAACACCATCATACTGGATGCAACACTTTTATTGTGGGACACTGTAAATGATAAATGTTCTCCTGTGTGGGTGGGGCCACATCAGGATGCTTCTCTCTCCACATGGCTTGTATTTCTTCCTTCATTAACTTCTCTGTACAAGGATACAGTATTCTATACCCTAAGAGCATGCTTTGGATATTCCACTCAATGCTTATTGATGAGGTTATTGTCATTCACACTTCTGAGACAGAAAATTCACAGTTTTACTGTTAAAATCTCAAGCCTTCCGAAAAACAGGTATGTGTTTTATTTACTTAATAGGCCTAAATGATCCTTTTATGGACTAAAACTCGGAGCATCAGATTTGTCTTTGAAATGACTAGTCACCAAGGTGTTAAATTAATACTACTACTACAGAAGACGGTATCAAGAGAATAGGGGAAATGTTTGCCATACTTCCATAAGTCATGTGGGGAACTCATATACACCCGGGGCGGATTCATGTCAATGTATGGCAAAAGCAACCAATATAATATTGTAAAATAATTAGCCTCCAATAAAAAAAAAAGAAATTTAAAATGCTCTTCATTAATTTGTGTCCCTACGTTTCAATGAATGTAATGATAGTAGAGGAGATAATATTTGACTCTAGGGGGAAATCAAGAGAATTATTTATTTTACTGGATGAATCTGTTGGTCAAAGCACTTCACCAAAAATCACCAGGGAGTCAATACCAAGTATCAGTCATCTTGCTACAGGACATGATGGAACACATAGAAAAAACTATCTCCACTGACCAATTTATTCTGTGTAGAATAAATTCTTCAAGTTTGCTTCTTGAAAGTACTTATATCTTAGAAAAACAAAAAAGAATTGCATTATCCTTAGAGGAAATTGTTTTAAACAGTGATGGAAATGTATATTAAGAAAGAATGTCTTGAAATATTGAGAGAATGTTAGTATTTACTTAGACTAAAAATTCATCATTGATCTCTCTCCAGACCCCATGATGAGAGAAAACACTTTAAGAAAAGTATTTATTAAAAAGAAGATTTGAAGAAAATATTTTAAAGAGCCACATTTAAGATGGAAAGATGAAATTTGGATACAATAATGAAATTCCCCTTAATTAATCTCAGTTTTAGCTGCTGTTTGTATCACCTGAGCTGAGTGATAGAAGACTGGCCTTTTCAAGATGCAGTGGAAAATGCAGTTGTAATTAGACGGAACAAAATTTCACATTTATACTATATAAACTGTCATGGGTTACTCTCTGCTACTAAAAAGTCTAAGCATTCAAAGAGACATACAGTTTGTTCTCAAATTCCCCTTTTCTGAATAGGTACAGTATCATATCCTGATCCCAAAAAATGACCTTTATAAATTTGCCACTTAACAAAATAAAACTCTTCAAGTGATCAGTAGGATTTGCCATCCAAAACAGATGGTGACTGCTGATAAAATTTTGAAGGCCTTCTCTGAAACTGTGGACCACAGATTAATTCATTGTCCTCTAAGAGCTGATTTAGGCCTTAATACACATGAAGACTGGAAGATTATTTCCTAGTTCCTATTCATGTCACTCCTGCAACATGGACATTTCCTTAGAAACTCCTTAAATCCAGCCAGCTGAAAACACCGTGCCGAGGGTTTCTCCAGAGCATCAGAGCCACTGCAAAGAAATATAGGACTCAAAGAAAAAGTGACATGGCCTGACTTCCTCCGAATTGTTTTTCATTAAAAAATATATAATGTAGAAGTAAAAGTACTAATAAGGAGTAGAAATAACACAGAGTGAAGAAGGTAGCAAGTAAGAAAGCTGAATGAAGACGCTCACAGAAAAAAATATTTATACTCCTAAAAGATTTAATTATCTGGCTGAGTTCCATAATATGGGAAATCTTGCTAGATTAATTGAGAAACTAAAAGTTAATTATGAAACACCCAAAAATGCTACTTCTGGGAACCCCACTGATTCATTTTTCACAGTGAATTTTATCACAGGTTACTGTGATCATAGCCAAATGGTTGATTAAAATGTTTTCAGAATGGACCAGCATGCACTGTAGCAACCGTGGGAGTTGCGCGCCAAGCAGGATGTCGAGTCCTTCCAAGAAGCTTGAACCATGGAATACGGGAGCCAACAGCAAACACCCCTGAAACTCACAGACTCTTTGGCAGCACAACAATGAAGCTTCTTAAGAGTAATCAGAGCCCCCAACACTCCCACAGCTCCTTTGGCACCAAATAAACGTTGCTTGAGAAGGAAATTTATAGAGGCAGACATAGAATTTTATGAGGCCTGAGTAAAATATTTATTTCAGCACATTTTGGTCATAAAATTATCATTGAGCTTAATGTTCTGGCAAGTAAACACATTTCAGTCTTTTTTGCCTCAAAAGGAGGCTTACTTTGGGTTGTAGTACTCAGATCCAGCCTCTGCTTGTTATTCAGAATTTTAGTACCAGTCACTTCTATATAGTCCTAGGGCAAATGCCATTGGGACAGTGAAAGGTGACTGCTGAGGTTTCTGCTATCTAGCAGCATTGATGCAGTGGCTGCTGAAATGTAAAAACACTTTCTGGGAACAATTTAGTCAAGCATCATATAGCAGAGATGAGTAGTATAATAGCTGTAGTTCCCCTGCATTGCATTTTTTTAAGTGCTTGACTTATGGATGTTTTCTTTTTCCCCAAGAAGCAGAAACTTAACCTTTCTTTACTTCCTGATTTTAAAGTAAAATAATAAAACGAAAATATAATAATTTGCATCACTTGAGCCCAGACCAACAGACAGTGGTGTTAGTTTGACAGAAACATACTAGATGTTAGGAGAAAATAAATCAACCAGTGAATTTAAAAGTGATCTTCCCCCCAGTCAAAATCACAAGTTTCTTTCACCAATTCCAATAGAGATTTTAAATCTTACATTTTATTTTTTATTTTAAAAAACAATAACAAATCATCTGTCAAAATATTAGGAGACTCCAAATAGCCAAAACAAGCTTGAAAAGAAGGGGAGAATTGGAGTTCTCACATTTCCTGATTACAAAATGCACTACAAAGCTACAAAATACAGTACTAGCATAAAGATATGGAGAAGGCAGTGACAACCCACTCCAGTACTCTTGCCTGGAAAATCCCATGGACGGAGGAACCTGGTAGGCTGTAGTCTGTGGGGTCGCTAAGAATCGGACACAACTGAGCGATTTCCCTTTCACTTTTCACTTTCATGCATTGGAAAAGGAAA
Organism: Moschus berezovskii; assembly: GCF_049115385.1. NCBI lineage: Eukaryota > Metazoa > Chordata > Mammalia > Artiodactyla > Moschidae > Moschus > Moschus berezovskii. The sequence goes on from NC_142468.1 coordinate 60,596,614, forward strand.
TGACAACCCACTCCAGTGTTCTTGCCTGGGGAATCCCAGGGACGGCGGAGCCTGGTGGGCTGCCGTCTATGGGGTCACACAGAGTTGGACACAACTGAAGCGACTTAGCAGCAGCAGCATAAAGATAGGCAAAAGACCACTGGAAATCAAATAAAGCCCAGAAGTAAATTCTAACATTTATGGTCAAGTGGTTTTTGACAAAGATTCCAAGACCATGCAATGGGGAAAAGAAAGTTTTAGTAACGAATGATGGTGGAAAACTATCTTCATGCAAAAGAATGAACTTGGACAGTTACCGAAAGCCATGTACAAAAATTAACCCGAAGTGAATCAAAGACTGAAAAGTAAGAACTGGAACTATAAACTTCTTAGATGAAAACATAGGGCAAATGCTTCATGACACTGGATTTGGCAATGATTTCTTGGATATGGCATCAAAGACATAGGCAACAAAAGAAAAAGTAGACAAATTGGACATCATGAAAACTTGCAAATTTTTGTTGTCACAAAAACAAACAACCCAGTTTCAAAATGGACAAATGACTTGAACAGACTTTTTGTCAAAGAAGATATACAATAAGCACATGAAAAGATGCTCAAGATTATGAGTCATTGTGCTGTGCTTAGTCGCTCAGTCATATCCAACTCTTTGCAACCCCATGGACTGCAGCCCGCCAGGCTTCTCTGTCCATGCGGATTCTCCAAGCAAGAATACTGGAATGGGTTCCCATGCCCTCTCCAGGGAATCTTCCCAACCCAAGGATCAAACCCAGTTCTCCCACATTGCAGGCAGCTTCTTTACCATCTGAGCCACCAGGGAAGCCCTAAGAGTCATTGCTGCTGCTGCTGCTAAGTCGCTTCAATAGTGTCCGACTCTGTGTGACCCCATAGACGGCAGCCCACCAGGCTTCCCCGTCCCTGGGATTCTCCAGGCAAGAACACTGGAGTGTGTTGCCATTTCCTTCTCCAATACGTGAAAGTGAAAAGTGAAAGTGAAGTCGCTCAGTCGTGTCCGACCCTTAGCGACCCCACGGACTGCAGCTTACCAGGCTCCTCCATCCATGGGATTTTCTAGGCAATAATACTGGAGTGGCTTGCCATTAGGGAAATGCAAATCAAAACCACAATGAAATACCACTTCACACACACTTCAGTTCAGTTTCAGTTCAGTTCAGTTCAGTCGCTCAGTCGTGTCCGACTCTCCGCGACCCTATGAATCACAGCACGCCAGGCCTCCCTGTCCATCACCAACTCCCGGAGTTCACTCAAACTCATGTCCACAGAGTCGATGATGCCATCCAGCCATCTCATTCTCTGTCATCCCCTTCTCCTCCCGCTCCCAACCTTTCCTAGCATGAGAGTCTTTTCCAGTGAGTCAACTCGTCGCATGAGGTGGCCAAAGTATTGCAGTTTCAGCTTTAGCATCAGTCCTTCCAATGAACACCCAGGATTGATCTCCTTTAGAATGGACTGGTTGGATCTCCTTGCAGTCCAAGGGACTCTCAAGAGTCTTCTCCAACACCACAGTTCAAAAGCATCAATTCTTCGGCGATCAGCTTTCTTCACAGTCCAACTCTCACATCCATACATGACCACGGGAAAAACCATAGCCTTGACTAGACGGACCTTTGTTGGCAAAGTAATGTCTCTGCTTTTTAATATACTATCAAGGTTGGTCATAACTTTCCTTCCAAGGAGGAAGCGTCTTTTAATTTCATGGCTGCAATCAGCATCTGCAGTGATTTTGGAGCTCAAAAAATAGGATGTGAAAAAAAGTGAAAGTCGCTCAGTTGTGTCTGACTCTCTGCGACCCCATGGAATTCTGTAGGCCAGAATATTGGAGTGGGTAGCCTTTCCCTTCTCCAGGGATCTTCCAGCCCAGGGATCGAACTCAGGTCTTCCACGTTGCAGGCGGATTCTTAACCAGCTGAGCCACAAGGGAAGCCGAAGAATACTGGAGTGGGTAGCCTATCCCTTCGCTAGAAGATATTCCCGACCCAGGAATCAAACCAGGTCTCCTACATTGCAGGTGGATTCTTTACCAACTGAGCCATGAGAGAATGGCTACTATTTGAAAAAAAAAAAAGCAGACAATGAGAAGTGTTGGTGAGACTGTAAAGAAATTGGAATCCTTGTGCATTGTTGGTGAGAATGTAAATGATACAGCTACTGTGGAAAATAGTATGGTGATTTCTCCAAAAAAAAAATTAAAATAGAAACACCATACAAGTCAGTAATTCCACTTCAGGGTATATGAACACCCCCCCCCGCCCCCCGCGGCCCAAAGAAAAAAGTGAAACAGACACTCACACAGATATGTGTATTCTTATGTTCATAAGTTTATTCAAAATAGCCAAAAGGCAGAAGAAACATGGATGTCCATCAGCAGATGAATGGATAAACAAAATGTAGTATATACATACAATGGAATATTATTCAGTCTTGAAGAAAATGTTGACACAATCCACATCATGGATAAACATTGAGGACATTACGTAAAAAAGATCAACTAGTCACAAAAGGACAAATACTGTAGGATTCCACATGTATGAGGTACCTAGAGTAGTCAGGTTGACAGAGATAGAAAATAGAATGCTAGTTGCCAGAGGCTCGGAGGGGTGAATGTAGAGTTATTGTTTAATAAGTCCAGAGCTTCAGTTTGGGAAGAAGAAAAAGTTTTGGAGATGGTTGGTGGTAATGGTTGTATAACAATGTGAACTTATTTAGTGCCACAGAATTGTCCAATTAAAAATAGTTAAAATGGTTTAAGTTATATGTTATATATATTTTATTCTGTTCCGTTCTGTCGCTCAGTCGTGTCCGACTCTATGCGACCCGGTGGACTCTAGCCTACCAGGCTTCTCCGTCCATGGGATTCTCCAGGCAACAATACTGGAGTGGGTTACCGTTTCCTTCTCCAGGGGATCTTCCCGACACAGGGATTGAACCCGGGTCTCCCACATTGGAAGCAGACGCTTTAACCTCTGAGCCACCAGGGAAGCCCATATATTTTAGTTATAGCTGCAATTACAGTATGTGACAATTTCACCTCTTTCCCATTTAACACCATACCATGGGCATTTTCTGTGTTGCCACCATCAATAAATGTTACTGACAAAAAATTAGAAAGAACTTTGTCAAAAATATGTTAAACAAATTTAACCCACTCAATAGAGTAATGTTACTGACAAAAAATTAGAAAGAACTTTGTCAAAAATATGTTAAACAAATTTAACCCACTCAATAGAGTATTTATGTAGTCAGTAACATTTATTGATGGTGGCAACACAGAAAATGCCCATGGTATGGTGTTAAATGGGAAAGAGGTGAAATTGTCACATACTGTAATTGCAGCTATAACTAAATCTAGCTCAAGGGAGAAAAACTAAAAGGAAACATCAAAATTCTTTAAAAATTTGCATTGGAGTAGTGAGACTATTTGCTTTTTTAAACCTATTTTCCTATTGTTTTTGAAACAGGATATAATCATCTTTCATGGGAAATAAATTTATAATCAAAACTGAACAAGGAATAAGGGAAAGTTTTTTAATAATAATTATTAAAACCCCTTTTAGTTATTACCCATAAAATCCAGATTGCTGGGGGGATTTGGGGTGGTTTTTTTTGAGGCTTTTGCAAAATAGTACAAATACAGAAGGTGAGTCGGAGAAGGCAATGGCAAGCCACTCCAGTACTCTTGCCTAGAAAATCCCATGGATGGAGGAGCCTGGTGGGCTGCAGTCCATGGGGTCGCTAACGGTCGGACACGACTGAGCGACTTCACTTTCACTTTTCACTTTCACACATTGGAGAAGGAAATGGCAACCCACTCCAGTGTTCTTGCCTGGAGAATCCCAGGGACGGGGGAGCCTGGTGGGCTTCCGTCTAAGGGGTCACACAGAGTCGGACACGACTGAAGTGACTCAGCAGCAGCAACAGAAGGTGAGTAATAGGTTCCTAGAAAGCCCTTGTTCAATTCTATGCTTCAAAACCTGCTTCAGGATTTGGGTCACTGAGCAGGGACAACAGAAGACAAGCACTTCTAAAGAAAGACATTTTTCAAGGAGTGTCATACGCTTGGCAAAGATAACTTCCCAGAGGCAGAAACTGCATGCTCAGAGAGATACCTCTCTAGGTTAGGCAGACTCAGTCCTGAGCAAATAGCCTTTAAAACTGCTTTTCCGAATGAGGCAGTGAGGGATGCTAAGTAGATTATGACTTGATTCTGTATCCATATTTGTCTGGCATACTTGCTGTCATTAGCTCATTGTCTTTCAGCAACCACTTCTAGGCTTACCCTACCACCCACTCGGGGAAAAGAGAATAGAACAAGAGAGGATCTGGGTTCAGATGGCGATATCTGCTCTTTAGAAGGGAAAGGTAGACGGCGAGCAAAGATGGTCGGTGACTGTCACACAGAACAGATGCTGCAGCTGCCTCTCCGGCCACTCAGTCATTTAACAAACCCTCCCATGACCTCCCACTTAGAGCAGCTCCCAGAGAGGGGAGTGACAGAGACCTGTGGAAGATGTCCCTTGAGGCACCAAGGTAACCAGCTTCCCAGAGGTCAAACAACCATGTGCCTTTCTGGTGGCTCCAGTTGTTACAAATCCCTCCCCATAAGAGCCATTATCCAATCCGTCTTTCAGAGCCATTGTTCCCAGCAGACATTGCCACAAAATATTCTCATAAATTGAGTTCCATTCCATGATGCTCTTGGATTCTGGTTTGAAGTTTTCAAAAGTCCTAGTTTGCTTTCTTTTCTACCCTCTGCCACTTTGGACCATTCTGTTGTCTCATCAATACTAGGTGGTTCGAGATCAGATCTCTCATTGCACAGTGAAATTGCGCCAGACCACGGGTCTCATGGAGTACTGCCTGGAGGTGATTAAGGAAAATGATCCTAGTGGCTTTTTGCAGGTAAGTGTCAACTAGTTTCTGCTTCAGATTCTCAGTGTTCCTTGAGACTGACTCTATGATGCCAAGGCCAGACTCCCAACAGACCTAGCTGGGTATGGGACGTTCCACCATGGTACCCACCTTTGTGTTGCCATGTGGATGTGGGTGCCTTTGGAACTTCACTGGCTTCTCAGAAGACTCTAACATCATGGGCTACAAGACTGAAAAGGCTTTTTAAATTTGTTTTTGTTAATGTTTGATCATGAAAACATAATTCCCTCTAAGTTCCTCCAAAGCAAACGTATTACCTTCCGTAAGAGTTGGGTCCCTTTACTAATATCTTGGACAGTTTTGTCAGAAATGTAAGTATACACATGTTTCTACCTTCTTTACGCCTCCTTCTGGCAAGTCAGTGATTTCCCAAACAGAGTGAAGTTTTTTCATTGTTTGGATGTCTCATGATGTCTTTAGTGTTGTTTTAGTGACATGCTGTGATGTCAGCTAAATTTTACTTAACTTTTTATCCCAGTGATTAATGGACCTTTGATTAAGGAACATGTAGCTTTCTTCCAACTAACATTCTACCAAACTGGCCAAGAATGATGAGGGGGGGCCTAAATATAAGAAATGAAAAAGCCCTCTACCAAAGAATCAGATCATGCATGAAAATGGTGTATAGGAAATCTTATCTTACAGATGATCATATGCAGCCTCTCTGAATGACTTAATAAAACTCATTATTAGGTCTTGACATGATACGCATAGCTCATATCAGAAACCTATGATTGTTGGTGCTAGTGGATTTCACTAATTGCTAACATATCACTACTGAATGTTGTTGGCTTTTAGCTGATCAGTCATAAATAGCAAGATCATGTATCCAGATCATATAATAGAGCAACTAACAGCTTCTAATTATATATAGTGATCCCTCTGAGGCCCAGAAGTATTCAGATTTTCATGATAAATCACAGGTCACTCTCATCATCAGAAGGTCCTCGCTGCCTGCATAGAGACAGGAAAGGTGTGGGTCCGAAGGCGCTTGGTGGGGCACTCTGGGAGAGCCAAAGAGCAGTTTGAGTGCCCAGTGTGGAGTTGTATTTCTTAGGCTATGCTCTTTGTTTCAATAGATTTCTGACGCTCTCATAAGGAGAGTGCACCTGACTGAGGATCAGTGGGGGAAAGGCACGCTCACTCCCAGGATGACCACGGACTTCGACTTAAGTCTGGACAACAGCCCTCTGCTGCAGTCCATCCACCAGCTCGACTTCGTGCAGATGAAAGGTGCGTGCCTGTGCCCCACCCAGTCAGAGCAACTCTCTGCTGGAAGCAGGGTAAAGGCAGCTTGCAGATTGCAGCAAACAAAAGGCAGCCACCAGGTTTATAAATCAGCTGAGAGGTGAGAAAGTCCCCACACACACACACACATATACACACACCTCTGGTTAGTGTTATAAAAGTCTGGAGTAGCTCCCATCTTATTGTGTAATGGAAATGTATATCCTTGTAGCTGGAATGTCAGATAAATCAGATGGACTAAATGCTCGCCTTTTTGAGAGACTTTAAGAGATTTCACAAGCTCAGCATTAGAGGAAGAAAGAGAGAGAACATCACGGTACATAAATAACATCTTGTTACAAACGGTAACCCCGATGTATTGATATAAATCAAGGGAGTTCAGCATTGAAACTGCTTCTCCAGGGGTAGAGATAGTGGCAGACAGTTGATTGTGGATTAGCAGGAATTTGAGAGGATCAGAACTGGCTTGCCTATACTGGTCAGGAAAATGAGAGCCTGGGTACAGAAGGAAAATGAAAATATGTAATAAAAACTTTAATATTTTAAATTTTTTGGTCTCTGAAATTAAGGGATATGGCAAGATCGCTTTGAGATTTGTAGTATCTGCTGAGGGGACATCAGTTCAGTTCAGTTCAGTCCAGTCGCTCAGTCGTGTCCGACTCTCCGCGACCCCATGAATCACAGCACACCAGGCCTCCCTGTCCATCACCAACTCCCGGAGTTCACTCAAACTCATGTCCACAGAGTCGGTGATGCCATCCAGCCATCTCATTCTCTGTCGTCCCCTTCTCCTCCCGCCCCAGTACTTAAAATTATCTTAAGGAATATAACTCTTTGAAGAAAAGGTAAAAACTCAAGCCAACCATGCAATAATATTTTTATGGCAGTGTAAGTAATATCCCATTTGAAAAATATTTCTGATTTTTGAAAACCTTTTTATGGTGAAATAACTTAAACATTCACAGTAAGTTGCAACAACAGTAAGGAGAGGTCCCCTATACCCTTCATCCAGTTTCCGTTCATGGTTACATCTGACATAACTGTCACATAACATCAAAACCAGGAAATTAACATCAGTACTGTGTGTGTGTGTGTGTGTGTAGTTCCATGCCATCACATCACATGTGTAACCACCTCTGCAGCCTAGATACAGAACTCTCCATCAAAGCTTTCCCTCATCTGCCCTCTTAGTCTCCCATCCCCACTGATCTGGCTTCCATCTCCATACCTTTGACATTTTCTGATCTTTTCTAAAACTAAAGTAATTGATTTGCTCTTTGCTTCTCCCAATTTAAGCATCCATGTAATAAATAACTTAGAATCCAATGCTTTAGAATTTTTGTGTCTTAAGAAAAATCCACATACGTCCTTTTATTAGACAGAACCATATAACCCCACAGGGGTTAGGGGTTTCTACATCGTGCAGTTCACACATTCCTGTCCCAGGTAATGTACAGTACTTCTCTCATCCTCTTAATGAGTTTTTGTCCTCTTTTATCTTCAGTTTCCTCTTCTTTTTGTTTAATATGTATTGCTTTGGGATAATGCCTTTATTAATTTTCAAAGTAACTAGTGTATAGATTGTAAATAAACATGTTTTGTTGTAGTAACAAAAATATTTAGCTTTTACTGGCTGCCTACCAAATCAGACATACTCTTTCCATGGATTACAACATGCTTTCCATGAATTAACTCATTTTATTCTCCCAATCCTAGTAGGCAGCTGAGGACTTGAGACGCAGGAATACTGGGTTACTTGCCTGAGCTTACCCAGCTAGTGACTGAAAGGGCCAGAATTCAAACCCATGGAGCATGGTTCCAGAACCCACACCTACAACTTCCAGTTTGTGCTGTAAAGTTAGTGCCTTACTAAGCCACTTCTTCAAGAAGTAACTGAATTCTTCTCTTAAACTTGAGAAATTTAATTTTTTGTTGTTGTTGCAGCAGCAATGCTTTCAGGCTTTAAAAAAATTTTAACACCTACATGGTAGCCTGTGGTGTGTCACCATCCCCAATAATATGCAGAGCCCCCTTGATCAGCCTCTTTCTGTCCCCAGTTCCTTCAACAAGGTAGAATCATTGACAGGTTATGTCACAAGTAGCTCAGAGGAGAAAATGTGTCACAAAAGGGCAATGTAAGGGCTTTTGGTGAAAGAGAGAAAAATAAAGAGTCAATCCAATTAGCCTTCGTGATGGGGCAGGAGGAAGAGCAGATAGAGCATAGAGGCCTCAGGGCTTTCAGATGATTTAATCAGCTGAAAGCCCTCTCCTCCCCCATCCATTCTGAGTGATGTCCATCTGCCATGGTGGAGTCCAAGCCAGTTGACACAGTGCTAACGATTGTATTGAAGTAAACGGGCTCTTCCTTGGAGGTAGCGATTACAGGTTCACTGCTGTGCATCACAGATCACACTCCTAAACCATTATCACTCGGCCACTTAAGGCTGCACACCGGCGTAACTGTACACAGAGCAGAGAATACCACGCACATGAAAGGCCAAAATGCAGAACCCTCTTATAGCAAAAGCTAACCTAGAGGGGTCACACAGAGTCGGACACGACTGAAGTGACTTAGCAGCAGCAGCAGCAGCAACCTAGAATACAAAACTACCCAAAACAGTTATTTATGAAGTTAATATAGTAGGCCACTTGGTATGAGACTGGATTATTCCATTTTCCTTTTCTTTTTAATACTTCATGTTACTTCTCATAAGTATCCCTCTGAGGAGTTAATTTATATGTTTATGTGTGTGTGTATTGTGTTCATTAAATTTAATTAATTTAGTAAGAGCCCAATCCTCCTTAAAATCTGAATAATTTTCATCTGTCACACTTTCAAAGGAGAGAAAAAGCCAAAAGGTCATGACCCAGAACTCAGTTACCTGCAGTTAAGATTTCTCTTGCATGCCCCTTTGATGTCTGTTAGCATATGCACAACCATGCCTAGTGCGTTGTTGGTCTTTTTATTTTCTTAGGTTATTCATAGTCAGTTTAGCAAACTGAGCTTCACAGTCAGGAAAAATATCTCAAGAAATTGCACCCTCATATCCATGTAGTAATAGCCAAATTTAAGTAGCACTTGAAATGGTGTTAATCTGACCATTGTAAGACTAACAATATGTTGGTTTCAATATATAATTTCTAATTGTGCTAAGTGGATTAGTAGAAAGTTTAAAATATTTTCAAAGTTATTTGAAATAGGCATTTAAGTCTGTGACTCAAACTTACAACTAAAATATCTGTCTACTTCATGACTCAAAATTTGAGAATCTCTCCGGTTTTGAAATTTTATCTCAGATGCCTCTTTTTTTTTTAACATCAGAGAAGATAGGTCTCTTGCTCATTTTAAAATATTCTCACAGCATCTGCTACTCAACTAAAATGTATTGTCTAAAATTACTCTCTTATTAGCTAAGGATTTAACTGATCTGCTCTTTCGGATTCCATATCACCCTCAAGGGATTGAGATCTGAGTGAAGAATGTTGGAACCCTCTTTGTTCAAACATCACAAAATGTAAGGGCATTTTTCCAGTTGCATTTTGATTAGAAAATCATCTTACCCTCTTTCCAGACTACTGGGAGTGGTGTTTGATCTCTCAGGCTTTTCTTTTGTAGAAAACAACCAATTAAATTTTGTTTTCTGTTTTTATTATAGAGTAATAGAAGCATTTTTCCTTAATCCTAAATTGCTATTTTCAACTTTTACCTGGTCATGGGAAGGAAATTTTAATATCTTTTTTACCAGTCTATCATGGGCTCTGTTGCTTGGCTCAGAATAGTTCCAGATACATACTCTCTCCCAGAAAAATATTATTACCCGAGAATTATTTAAGGACACAAAGTATCCCAAGGTTCATGAGTTAGTGCTGAAATAAAACACCAGATGCCAGGGTGTTCATTCTGACCCAGGGTGAAACATTGACCTGACAGTTCATCAAGCCTTTTTAACACATAGACCAACAGATATTAATCTCTTGAGTGCCTCTACTCACCTAAGGACACATTTATCTCCATTAACTCATGTTGAATGTTAAAAAGCCCTGAATATGCACCAAGGTCATAGGCAAGGACAATGTAATCTAAACAGATTCTCCCTTAGATCATGGAAAAAGAACACCCAGAAGTTTAGCAGAGATAGGGATGAGCATACATGTGGTGGTGGTGGTGGTTTAGTTGCTAAGTCGTGCCCAACTCTTGCAACCCCATGGACTATGGCCTACTAGGCTCCTCTGTTGATGGGATTTCCCAGGCAAGAATACTGGAGTGGGTAGCCATTCCCTTCTCCAGGGGATCTTCCCAACTCAGGGATCGAACCTGCATCTCCTGAATTGCAGGCAGATCCTTTGCCACTGAACCACCAGGGAAGCCCCCATATGTGGGAACTTGCATGAAATCTGTTCATGCTCTGGAGGCCTGGAATTCATGTCCTCAAAGCCTTGTGTGCAAGTTTATCCTCAGCAAAGTACTAATGCCGGCTTTCCAGAAACAGCCCATTCTTCTGCTGAAGTCTAAACTTCCCTCAGATGCTATTTGTATTGTTCAACCATCATAAAAAGGAATGACAGTCCACAAAGGAACCTTCAGAGATGATGACAGTAAAATTGCTCTCCCAGCCACTACAGCACTTAAGGTGAACTATTATAATCCATACCAACAATTCTTGAGAAGCTTTATCGTTCACATTACAGGAACTAAGAAGGAACATTGCTCTTGGAATTAGGCCTGCACTCTCCCTCTAACTCACTATTACTGAGCCCCAGACTGGAGAGGCAGTGATGTAAACATCCAGCCCGGGGAGCCAACCTGCTGGGCATCGAAACCCAGCTCTGCCACTACCTCGCCCTGAATCTTTCCTGTGTTTCAATTCTCTTGTCCACAAGTAGAGATAATAACAGTACCTACCTTGCGGGCTGGTGTTGAAAATTAAATGAGTGGACACGTGTCAGCCCCTCCCCGCAGCCAGTGTTTCCACCGCACAAGTGTTCTCGCAGCTCCCTCACAGCTCCCTGTTCTCCCTTGTCCTCACCACACTCTTGTGAACCCTCACAGAGGAATTCTGGATGGTGTGAGGGCTGTCAGTCTGAAGGATTAGAGAGAAAAGTAAGTAAATATGAAAATCATGAGAGATAATTTGAACTAGAATGACCTTAAAAAGGTAAGACTTTTGAAAACCTTGGTATTAACAGGCCACAGTGGCAGAATTTAATTTTGAGATGAGGCTCCACCAGACCCCAAGGAAGTCAGTAAGAATAGCTACCATTCTGTATCTAAGAGAATTTTTGATTTTACAGGCTAAGAGGATACTGAGTACTAGAATTCTCATCAGGTCAGGGGAAACTAGTTACTTAGGAAAAATAAAGATGTCCAGGAATGATCATGAATGTGTTAATTAGTTATTATAGCTCCAATTATAGAAATTTCAATAAAACAAAACCTTTTCTCTCAGAGTTCAGCTTAGGAACTGTAATGCTATCCATTTCCAAAGCATAAGAGATAAATCAATTTGAAAATACTCTGGATTCTTGTAGGCCATTTATTTTATACCTAATAAATTGAAAAGGGGTAATAAAGATACAGCACCCAATATGAAATCTGTTGTTCTGAAATGCCAGCCTTAGTCTTTGTTAATAAGATTGTAATTTTGTCACATTTCCTTTTATATGCAATGTCACTTTGGGGTAAATAAGGAAAAAGAAAAAATAATTCTCAGCACGTTGAGAAATAGATTTAGACACATGCAAATGTTCCCAGGTTCCTTCCGTCTCTCTCTTCCCTCTCTCTTTCTCTTTTAATTTGCTTTTTTTGTTGTTCATTTATTTAAATTTGGAATAGTGTTAAGATCGGAAGATTAGAGACTGGTTAGACTTTTTTCTAGCTCCTTGGCCTTTTAAAGTATATCTCACTGAGTACTTACAAATGAAGTTCACATGTTTTCATTACACATGACACTATATATTTCAATGAATCTTTTAATTATACCTATGTCTATATGGGTAATTTGAGTTTCTTATCAGAGACATTGAAAGCATTTGTGTGATTCAAGTTGAAACCATTTTCTGGATCTTATTTGTTGATTTTAAAACTGGTGAAATGTAGACTTGCCTGAAACATGAAAAAAGGGAAAATGAAGACTGATAAGGCAGAAAATGAAATAAAGAAAGTCCAAGGAGTTGTTATTTTATGGAAGGCCCGAACCAGTACTAACAGTTAAGAGCAAATATTTCCCAGGGAGACCCACTGCCTGTCTCTAAAAGCCATCTGAAGAACGGTGTGCTTAAACCTGTCAGATTTTGTTGTTGTTACTGTTCAGTTGCAGAGTCTTCATGACCCCATGGACTGCTGCATGCCATGCTTCCCTGACCCTCACCATCTCCCAGCGTTTGCCCAAGTTCATGTCCATTGAATCAGTGATGCCATCCAACCATCTCATCCTCTCTCACCCTGTTCTTCTGCCTTCAGTTTTTCCCAGGATCAGGTCTTTTCCAGAGTCAGCTTTTCACATCAGGTAGTCAAAGAATGGGAGCTTCAGCTTCAGTCCTTCCAAAGGGTATTCAGGGTCAGATTTTACTCCACTGTTAATATGTTAAGAGGCATTCCTTTACTATAGAAAAAATTTTAATGACAAAGTAAGTTTCTAACTAAAATAGTGACCTTAAATTTTTTAACCGCCAGTTAAGTAATAGATTCCTGTGATGTGCTTAGTTGCTCAGTCATGTCCGACTCTTTGAGACCCATGGCCTGTAGCCCACCAGGCTCCTCTGTCCATGGGGATTCTCCAGGCCAGAATACCAGAGTAGGTTACCATGCCCTCCTGCAGGGGAACAGGTTCCTAGATGATATCTATTATGCATAGAAAGTCATTAGAATCATTCAAAGGAGTTCTGTCTTCTGCCTCCTCTTTCTAGCCAGTCCTGTAGTCTATTTAGTGAATGAAAGTGAAAGTGTTAGTCGTGTCCAACTCTTTGTGATCACATAACTGTAGCCTACCAGGCTCCTCTGTCCATGGTATTCTTCAGGCAGGAATACTGGAGTGGGTTGCCATTCCCTTCTCCAGGGGATCTTTCCAACTCAGGGATTGAACCCATGTGCCCTGCATTGCAGGCAGATTCTCCACCATCTGAGCCACCAGGAAAGCTGAAAGCAGTGCATTTCCTCCAAATCTAGATGTTCTGGGACTTCTGAGGCTGCAGAGCCATTGTTCTCTGATAAGAATCCATTTCTTGTGCCATTGAAACTCGAAACAGGATTTCCTTTCATAAACTAATGACCTCCAATTCACTGGTCATAATTTTGATTTCATTATGTTTGATGTGTTAACTTAGACATGGTTTTCTTGTAATGTATCAGCCTTCTTAAGTATAATAGAACTGCTTCACCATTACATCTCTTATATTCTAGTCCCTGCTTTTGTTTTCTAGGTTATCCACCATAAAACCTTTTTTTCTAAGCCACTGTTAAAGTAACTCTCTTCTTAGTTGGGGTGACTGGCAAGGAGCAGATTTAATTTAGGGCATGACACTCTAAGTTCAGTTTTGGTACAGTATACCAGCTGTTCCACAATTAACATTTGTTCATCTGAATGTCCCTGGACGTGGTCCAAACCATTCTCTCCCATGTTCAAAGTGTTACAAAAATAAAATCATGTTTTGATGCTGAAAACAATTTTTAAGCAGTTAGTAAGAACACTGCTCCCAGATTCATCAATTGAGTTCATACCTTAGGAACTGATATTTGTATGTCTGTATGATTGAAGGATCTATTAATCTGCAGTTTTCCTATAAGACTCGGCACAGAAGGGGGAGTGGGTATTGCGACTAGTAACACTGTGACAGATTTTCACAAGGTCAGGAGGACACTCTGACCCTCCCTGGCAGCCCCCATCTGTTCCCATAGTATTCTCCAGCTCATAGTTGACTGCCAAACACCACCACAAAAACAGACTTGGGCTAGTGCCATTTTCAGTCTTAGCTACCTGGAAAGAATGCTGTCAAATTCCTCATAAGTTTCAAAACTGAGAAATCACTTTTGTATCCCTTGGTACCAAATTTTCAAAAATCCATAGCTGTAGCTACTTATGGGCACAAAATCTTGAGTGGAATCACTAATAAAAAATGAAAGAACCTTAGACATGTACGTAGTGGTTTCAGAGTTGTTTCTCAGCATAGGCAGTCCCCATTTCATTAAATGCAGTTTAAGGCTCAGAATAACTTTACGATACACGTATCAACCATGTTATGGATGAACTAGGCTTTAGTGGGCAAGATGGGAAACCCGTACGCCATGGGAAACATTTCCCTGAGGGGTGAGGCCTTCCATGCTGAAGGGGATGAGAATTATTACAGCAGTCGTCTCCCCTCTGGTTAAGGCAGGAAGCACTGCTGTGAGCTTGGAAAGGCACCAGTGAAGGAAAGGCACCAGAGAAGAAACGATTGCCACACCTGGAGGCTCTGTGAGGCAGATCCTATTCAGGTCCCCCCGCTCCACAGGCTAGGAATTTAGCCCAGCCACTTGTTGAGCATTCCTAGATGCTGAAGTGTTGGCAGCTCCACAGAAGTCAGGGTTACACTAATTTCTGTTTAGCTTCCTCTCCAGTCCCAGCGACTCCCATCCTGCAGCTGGAGGACTGCTGCACCCACAACAACAGCGCCACGCTGTCTTGGAAACAGCCACCTCTGTCCACGGTGCCCGCCGAAGGATACATTCTGGAGCTGGATGACGGCAACGGCGGTCAGTTCCGGGTAAGCGGAGAACCTGCTGGTTGATGGTTTAATCACAAAGTTGGACTCTTTGCCACCCCGTGGACTGCAGCCCACCAGGCTCCTCTGTCCATGGCATTTTCCAGGCAATAATACTGCAGTGGGTTGCCAAACCTACTTCTTCTTAACCAAACTGGTGACAACCACAGAGGACCCAGCTCAGAGCCTCAGACCCAATCCAGCAGGGCCTGCACGTCCTTCATGTGAGGCCTTCATCTTTGTCCCGTTGAAGAAGGATGAAGGAGTCCCGGAATAGAAATTGCCCCTCGCTTCTGAAGAGAAAATACTTACCGTCCTGCAAGCTCTGAAGTCAGGCTGCCTGCCTTCCAGCCCCAACTACGCCCCTAAAGCTGTGGGACTGTGCCCGTTTCTCACCTCTTTGAGCCTTCAGGTCCTCATTTGTAAAAAGGAGATGATAATGATAACATGTGCCTCATGTATTGTTGTTAAGAGCCACTTGGATCATTCATATAAAATTCTTAGCATACTGAAGCCCCAGCCACCAGTCTTCCTAGCATCCCCCTAAGGAGTTGTCATTTTGAGGCTGAGCTTTGGACTCAAATTATCTTTACTCATTACATCAGCATAATGTTGAACATGTACAGCTAAAGAGGGAGGTAAATACCTAACCTATGCTAATGATGCATTATGCTAGGATTTATTTTAAGCTTTTGAAATATCACTCTTCCTCCCTTCCCTGTTTCCTCCCTCTTCCCTCTGTACTATGAGGAAAAATCTGAAAAGCCCTGATTTCCCTTCCTGCACTTTGAAACTTTTATGCTTTGAATGTCATCTTTGTGACAGTTCCTGAAGCTATCAGTAGATTATAAACATATCAGAGAGACCACATTCATGTTTTTATAAACATTCCAGAGAGAACACATTCATGTTTTCAAACCTGTTTTTTAAATATAAATCATACTGGTGAATAAAGAGCTCAGTAGGTATAATATACTGAATAAATGCCAGCTTAATAAGGATAATGCTATCTGTGGTGGTCGTGGTTTAGCCGCTCAGTCTTGTCTGACTCCTATGACCCCAAATACCCAGTTTTACTCTTTGAAGCCCTATCTGCTAGTAACTAGCATTCAGTGAGCTGACAGACCCATGCTAAATACAAAGCACTACGTTAGTCAGTTTGCACATATGACCTTATATAATCTACACACCAGCCTCGTAAGATAGGTATTTTTGTCCCAGTTTTACAGAGAAGGAAACTGAAGCTATAAGAGGTCAGTTCAGAGCCTAGTATCTCACAGGAGGAGTCAGATCAGGCGGACCCCAAAGCACTTTCTCTTATCCATCCTGCAACACTTGCTTCCTGAACAACTTAGAACAAAGTATTGTATTAGTCGCTCAGTCATGTCTGACTCTTTGTGACCCCATGGACTATGGCCTGCTAGGCTCCTCTGTCCGCAGAATTCTCCAGGCAAGAATACTGAAGTGGGTTGCAATTTCCTTCTCCAGGGGATCTTCCTAACCCCAGGATCGAACCCAGGTCTCCTGCATTGCAGGCAGATTCTTTACTGTCTGAGCCAAGTTTAGAATTAAATGGTGGCCCGTTCTTTTCTGACCCTCAGGAAGTATATGTTGGAAAGGAGACCATGTGCACCGTGGATGGTCTTCACTTCAACAGCACGTACAATGCTCGCATCAAGGCCTTCAACAAAACAGGAGTCAGCCAGTACAGCAAGACACTGGTCCTGCAGACGTCCGAGGGTAAGGCCCTTCAGCAGTATCCCTCAGAGCGAGAACTGCGAGGCATCTAGAATGGCTGGCAAGCCCGGAGGTAACCCCACCACTGCCCACATTCGCAAGTGTTTCCATGACTTGCCCTGCATTCTGGCACAGAGCTGCTGTTTCTCTCCTGCATTTAGAGAGCTCATGGTGTGTGGACGGGATCAGACCAAAGCGTCCACAGCAGCAGTTCCAATGGCCTGGGCCGGCGGCTTCCTTTGATAACACTCTAAATAAGCTGCAGCGGAAGAAGCTGACAAGTGAAGGCCTGAAAGTGCCGCGGTGTGTGAGGCGAATGTTACCTAGGCTCTAGGGCAGGCTCCCATTCTCCACGACACACGTCACTGGCCAGTTTTGCCCAGAGGATTCTAAATTGCTTTGTAGCACTTGCTCGTGTCTGAGGGTGGGGCCAAGGTCCTTTCCAGCTGTGGATTTATCCAACTGAATGTGCTTCCAAGGGGTATGGGGCTTAGGGCTGTGCCAAGAGGGCCTGTTGGCCACTCCTGATTAACCTTCACTCACCAGGACTAGGCTCCCTGTGGGCACCAGACAGGATGAGACCAGCACCTCAGCATTACCTGGCCATTCTCACCTCTGCCAGTCCCCCAAGGCTTGGTTAGGCTGCCTAGGCCCTCTGCACAGGTCCTCTAGAGAACTTTTGCTTCTTGGCTATACTGTAAATATCTTGGTCATCAGAGGCAAGCCACCCATCTCAGGAGAGGGGCTTGGATTTGATGGCCAGGTATGATCTCTGAGCCGCTTCACATTTTCACTCTAAAAGCAATCGTCATACATGAAATTAAACCTATGGTGAGGAATTTGTGGTCGGTGCCAAAGCATTTTCAGACCTTCTGGGTGTCATTTTAATCACAGGATCCACCCCCGTCCCATGGCATTCTCCATAACTTCCCTCTGCAGAGCTAATTATGTTGATTTTGTTCACATTCAAAATGTTAGCTGAAAGAACTGTGGTGGCATTTTCTCCCACTTCCCACAAACCTCAGCGTGTGCCGGTCACCCTCTAAAAAGGTTCACATGGTTAAAAACAAGCACAACTTAAATCCCACAGCAAGGTTGCATGGCCCCTAGCTGTGAAAACCACACTTAGGGAGCACTTGTGTGTCTGAGTGATGCTACTCAAAGAGAAGAATTCAATGAAAGGGACAAGCCCACGTGACCTCCCCTGACTTGGGTTATAGGGATGTGGTAGCTAAGCCTCCTCCGGGACCCTCATTTTGGCAGCTTCTCTCTGGGAAGAGAATTACCAGCTTGAGAGCAGTTGCCTTCCCATAGCACCATGCTAAGTGCTATAGCCCTCCAGGAGCCTTCCTAGGTGCCATGCAGAAGGGCCTCAAGGGGGATGGCCTGGTTTCCCATGTGTGTATACAGCAGTTTGATTAAAGAGTGAAGTGCATGCCATCAGAGCAGGCAGACAATTTGTAGCAATGTTGTTAATCTTTGTTCACCAGACCTACGGGAAAACTATTTCTATTCATAATGCATCATTGAAATCATACTATTCTGCTAAAATCAGTTATAGCATAGCAGCCTGAGCACTTACGTCTCTCTTTTCATCCTGCAGGAGGATGTAGTTTCTAAGTTTCGATTAATGTTCATAAGATTATGGTGTCTAATAAATTACAGGATTGGAACTGCGATCCTTGGTACCACAGTCACTGAACTGGGGGTCATTTTCTAAAAGAAACTAACGGAACAAGTCCTCTTCCAACAAAGAAACTGTACTGTAGAAATTAATTTCCTCCATGAATTTTATATATTGTGTACAAATATAAGGTATGTATCTAAATACAAAGAACACCCTATCATCGTGTAGATGTCAGTATTCTCTGTTACTGCACAGAAGTGATTTTCTCATGATGAAATAAAGTTCACACACATACTTTCTCCATAACTTGGGTTTGTTCTATTTGTTTCTCCCTCATTCTAATTCATTCCAACAGTAAGACAAGATTTAGAAAGCAAGAAAAAACATAGCAAATAGTTTGTTTAAAAAAGAGAGAGATTTTATCAATCTGTAACCATTGAGAAAAATATAGACTTAAAGAATTATACCTCTTTTTCTGTTTTTTAGAAATCAATAAGAAAACGCTGTTAACAGAGTTTTGATACATTAACTGAATTTATACTTTATTAATCTTATTTCCTACCTTTCCTGGAAAGGTTCACTTTGGAGATTTTTTTTCTTTGCTGCTATTGTGGGTGATGGGATGGTTGGTTTGCTTTCTACTTTAACAAAATCTTTTATGTTCTTTTTAGCAAGAGTTAACCCCTTTCCAAGGTTCAAAATAAAAAGGCTGTATCACAGAAGGGTACAATTTCATATGTAATAGCAAGTCTAACTTGTATTTTCATGCATTTAGTCCAAGGTTGAAATCACTTGTCACTTTACCCTTTGAACTATCACAAAACTTTCTGCTGACCTAAAGGTAAAACATTATGTGGGGGAGAGCAAATGTCCACATTGTTTGTTGTGAATCCTGACCTTTTTTTTCTTTCCAAAAGCAGATATATTTGTCTATTTGTTGGGCATTATTTGATAAGTGTCTGCTGTATGCTATGATATGGGTATAGAATGTTGAGCAGAGGTCACCCCAGATGTCACAGAGTTCACAGTCTAGGAAGAGAGGCCTTAAAGAAATAGACACACAAATATTGCATATTTACAAATTATGATAAACCTTAAGGAAGACATGATGTGTGTAAGGGAATCAGGAAAACAATGAAAAATAATTTAATGCAATGGAAATTATAAAGAATGTGTTACCAAAAGAGATAAGGAAAGGAAAACACATTATTATATGAATTCAAGTTTGGTTCGTTCCCTGAAAGCAAAGCTCTTGGGAGTGGACTTAAAACTGCCATGAGAATAAAGCCAGCTGCAGATCTAAACCAAAGTACCCTGACTGAAGAAGCTTAACTGTAGGCAAGTAAGAATTTAAATGAAATTTTAAAATAAGGCCCATAGCCTGGTTATATATATATTTCTAAATGATTCATTCAATATCCATGATGGCTGTGTCACAGTCTCTGAAACCATCTGCAAAAGAGTATTTGTTTAAAATATTATATAACAAGGCTCCGTTAATAAAGTCCTCAGGCTTATGCTGTGTCTTGAAGTCTATTCTCCTGCCAAAAAAAAAATTTAGACATGAGTGAGAATAGGACAGAAAATTTTTGTTTATTTCCCCCTCCTTTTCTCCTACCTATCTAAACTGTACTTTTTTTTCCCTTTGTTTCAAATCTGGAGAGGAAAATAAGATAGACCAAAGATAATATTCCACTGATGCTATTATCTGGCTGGTAAAAGATCTTTCCCTGACTCCCCTCAGCTCTCAGAGCCAGGGAGCCACTTCTCAGCAGAAAAGAAGCTGCAGCTCACCAATGCTTCAGGAAATTAAAGCACAGAGAGTTGCACCTTCTGTGCAAAAAATTCAAACCTTTGCATAAAAAGATCATTTTCCTTGGACACATTCTAAGAATTACTAAAGAATATGAACGTTTTAAAGACTCTTGATCTATATTTTCAAATTGCTCCACATTTTACATGAGAAATATATAAGCCATTCCATTTTTAATATCACCTTAATTCTAGTGTTTAGAGTTTAATTTCAACTAATAAGCAGCTTCTTCTAAAGTAGAAACGTTTCGAAGAAAAGGTTTTTAATTCATGTTTTCATAGAAAATATGATTGTCTTACATCTAATAGTGACATGAAAAACAACATACTGAAGGGAAAATAAATATGATATAAAGGGAAGGAAAGACTTCTCAGAGAGAGAGAGGAAAATCTAAACAGAAGGAATAACTGAACGCAAGGCAAAGACTTCAAAATATGCCTTGAGCTGACTTTGCAAAGGAATCCTCATTCACTCAAAAACGTTAATTGAGCATGTCAATTTTATGATCACAGAGATGCACATAGCATGACCCTGCCCTCGAGCTTATGGGCTTTATTCTTCCTCCTCCCTGAATCTCATAGCACCTAGCCCAGAGTGGCGAAAAACTACGGTACCCCCTCATCTCTCCAGAACTAAGATATCCACCCTACAACACGGACAGTCATCTTAGAATCAAGATGTAAGCAACAATGACCTATGACTGGCAAAACACAAAAAGATAAAGAAGCTTTCGTGATGTTCTCACAGCAGAGCCCTTGGTGTCACTTGACTCTCACTTACTGTTAGTTTACCCACAGTTACATTGAGTTCATTGACCTATTTGCCAAGAGCGCAACAGATTGGAGGCATCACGTTAGAAGAGAGAAGAAGAATTTGGTATAGAAGTGAATTGAGGCTGTTGGCAGCCTTGACCAAAGAAAGTAACTGGAAAAACTGAAAAATCCAAAAAATCAAAAGAGAATGTTCTTGGGGCATATGCTCAGATTAAGAAAGTCAGAAAGTAGATTTAGAATGATTTCCACATTATACATTTAAAAGTCAGTATGTATTCTGGAACTCTTGGCAAAAGGATATTAAGTATATCTCAGAAAGCTTTATGGAATCACAATGTAAGTACTTCCCCCTCCCCTCACCAAATACTATGATAATAAGCCCTACTTCATTTTGTGTAGAGCTTCTAAGAACTTTCTTCATTATCCTTTAAAAGATTCTGTAAAAATGACAGCAACATGAAAGTCAGCAAATATCTTTAGGATACTGAAATTCAGTGGTGGAATTGTATAAAAGCTATCCATTTTCTGTAAGGGCCTAAGGAAAACATAAGGATTCTTCTCTGTTTATTCTAAGACCACTATATAGACTTTGTACCTCTGTACCCATCACTAGTGTCTAAACCTCTCTTCTGTTCTCTTGCTGTAGCATTTCAGATTTACCCTGTGTTTTAGTTTCTCATTGCTGCTTTAACAAATTACAACAAGGTTAGTAGCTTAAAACAACACAAATTTTTCACCTTACAATTCTAGAGGTCAGAATCTTAAATAGGTTTCACTGGGCTAGAAGTGAAGCATTAGCAGGACTGCATTCCTTGGAAACGGTTCTAGGGAAGAATCTGTTCTCTTTCTTTTTCCAGCTCCTAGAAACCACCTATATTCCTTGACTCATGGCCCCTTCCTCCATCTTCAAAGCCAGCAGCATAGCATCTTCCAATCTCTTTCTGACTCTGATCCTCCTGTTTTCCTTTTATAAGGGATCCTTGTGGTTAAATGCCTTGGGTCCACCTTGGTAATCCAGGATAATCTCCCATCTCAAGATCCTTAATTTATTCACATCTGTAAAGTTCCCTTTGCCGTATGAGGTGACGTAGTCACAGATTCTGGGGATTATGGCAGGGACATTATTTTGGCAGGTCATTATTCTGCCTGCCACACTCTGTGAGGAAAATATTATTCTTGTTATTCTCACTCTACATATGGCAAAATGGAGCCCAGGAGAGGATAAATGATGTGTCAGGTCTGAGCCTTTCAGCTCCAATGCCCAGCACAGTACATTTTGATGCTGACATTAGAGTGCTATTTGTGCTCAACCAAAAGGAGGGAAAGAGAGAAAACTATCCTCAGTCTATTTGTTAGACGTTTGAAAACAGCTTGTGGAAGCAGTACTGTGTAGCTGCTTCACGTATTCATCCAGAAACCCCAGGCAGAAATACGACTTTTAACACTTCGAAAGAGTCATGTTAGAGTTTTATTCTAAAGAATAATATTCCTGCTTTAATAAGGAGATATGGGAATGGCTGTCATTCGTTAACACACACACACCTGCCCAGGTTGATATTCCTGCTTTAAAAAGGAGGTGTGGGAATGACTGTCATTCCTTAATACATACGTGCACACACACACACACTCATCTGCCCAGGCTGAGGTTCTCCCCAGTGTGGAAGTTTTTTAGCTGGCAGTCGCTGCCTGGGAAGGAAAAGGATGTCAGAACTGCATTTCTGAGGTCCTGGAAGGACCCCACCAAGTGAGATCTGGAACTGGGAGCCTTGCTCAGATTGAAACCAAAAAGCTACTTATTCACAGAAGCTCTCAGCCCTCCAGATCTCAACTGTGAGGCCAAGTGGGAAGATAATCAGTGATCATGAGAGAATCAGGTTGTAGATAAGGCTGTAAATTCCAGCACTGCCCACACACAGGAGCTCAGAACACAGAGAAAATGTGCTCTCAAGCATCCTCTTTCTTGAACATCCACAGGAGCCACCTGCCCAACACTTTCCAGGATTGTTTTATCTAATGACAACTAAAGGACTGAGGTATCTTAGAAATTGCTTTCTAAAAGGGGGACATAGAAGAGGTTATTCCTAAAGATTAAAATGCCCTTTTCTCCCCCACTAGACTCTCAGCATCTCAGTTCCCTTTCAAGTGTGATAGCGCCTTCTCCCACACATCAAATAACCCAGAGAATAGTCAGTGATGCAGGCAGATTGTAGGCCCAGCATGACCCCACATGCCTTTGTTCACAATCTCTTTGCAGATACTTTATAGTAATCGGGAGCCGGGGTAGCTACTGTACTCTTAAACCTTGCTGCGCTAAGACAGCCCCCATCCCACAGGAGAAGATGTAACCTTGTGGAAGAAAAAGAACCTCACCTGCTCTCAGCCCACCCATCCTATGTGGCCAGAATCCCAAAGGGTAGGGTGATGTGTTTCCTTTCAATCTGTATCCACCACAGTCCGCAGAACTACTCTATGTATAGATAAGAAAGATTCACCCTCAATATAATGCAGGGTTTAGAGAATAATTAGATCATCTACACAAAGAAGGAAATGGCAACCCACTCCAGTGTTCTTGCCTGGAGAATCCCAGGGACGGGGGAGCCTGGTGGGCTTCCGTCTGTGGGGTCACACAGAGTCGGACACGACTGAAGTGACTCAGCAGCACACAAAGCTGGGTCACCCCTGAGATCACCAATACATGCCCATGGCCTATGGCATCAGCCTTACATTTTATACATTTCCAAGGCACAAAAGAGAGCAATGACCTTACCACTGTCAAAATTGTTTCCACCAGAAATTGATCTGCCTGTGTCCCTATCCAGTCACATCACAGCTGATAGTGTGACTTAAATGAGTTCCTTAATCTTTCTGGATTTCAGGGTTTTGTTTTTATTTGGTGGGGGGGGGGGTTGTTTTGTCTCTAACACTTTAAACTTAGAACAGATGATCTCTAAATTCTTTACAATTAATACACTCTGGTTTTCTTCAAAATTCTTGCTGAAAGCTGTTAATTATTTCAGCAAATGCTATGAACAAGTGTAGCCACCTCCTGTATCCTCCAGGGGTGTAGTGGTTCTTAGAGGCTGCCTGTGATACTAAAAATTCAACACTAATAGGAATAGTTAATAAAGGATCAAATAAAGAACAGTACATGGTCCACTGGAGATATTTCCTGTCTGCCTGTGCTTTACTCTTTCTGACTCTGAGCATCAGCCCACCACTTCCCCCCAAAATTGTGTTTACTTAGAAGAATATGCATTTTCAGGACAAATTCTTCAAGGTAGGTAAATCATACCAGAACAAATTCGGGTAGATTTTACAAGATCCAAAGTGAGAGGCATAATGATAGCTTTCAAAGCCCAGAGAAAAAAGAGATTTTGTTCCTTTTAATTTTGACAACATGTATAACATCCCAGGGAATTTCCTGATTTTTCTTAGGACTGAATTGGATCCAAACCCTATTTTTGCTTCTGGGGAATGTACTTTGTATCTGACCCTCTGGGGAGCAGTTTAGTCCTTTGGAATCTTTTGCATCCAATCTTTTGTATTAATAGTTTCCTTATAAATAATGACCTAATGTTCTAAATTGGAATGGAGGACTTGGTGACAGAGTGTGCAACTGTCCCAGGGTGGGAAGAGGGTGTTTCATTTCTTCTTTTAAAAGGAGCTTTTCAAAGCAGATTTGTTTCTCACTTTTCAACCGCAATTAATGCCACACTTAAGAAAGATTAAAATACCACCTTTCATTGTAAATTATGTATCAGTGGGACATAGTTGTGACTTGGGGTGCTTATTAGATTATTTAAGGAAACTTCGCCTTCGTCATTCATTTCTTGGTGTCTTTAAAGTCCTCCCAACAAAAGCAAATTATTTTATAGTTTGTAATTGAACTGGAACTCATCTTTAATGCCGCTTGTGCAACTCGTAGTGACATATTTTGCCTTATTTTGCTCTGAAGTGCAACCATTTTGTTGAACTAGTATCCAAAGGCTGCTTAAGTTATGAAGTTTTTCATACCAGATAGGACGATAACCAAGAATTCTACAAGAGCATAAAGGAAGCTGGGTTAATGTACATTGTCATAAGGAACCTCTGTCAATTTGCTTTTCGTCTTTGAATTCCAAAATTAACACCTCAAAGACTACACATTTCCAAAGAGTCTACAACATCCATAGAAATCTCTAGTGCACTGTACATGTTGAAATCAGTCAAGAAATTCTGTCTTCAAAAGTGTAAAAATCAATGGTGTAAGACAGATTTTCTCTAAATGTTTCCCATTTAGTTACTCAGTTCTAATACAGTGTCTACTAATGAAAAAATAAAATAAATGTTCAGTAAGTCAAAAAGACATACACCACTTAAATATCCTTTTTTTGCCTCAAACCCAAAAGTCAGTAAATAATAAGGTCCCCAGTCAATCTTTGCTTTGATCATTCTTGATTGTTTCTTTCAAGCAGAAGCCCCAACTCTAGAATCAGCCAGTTCCAGGTGGAAAGGGAAAGCAGTCCAGGCAAAGACCAGAAGAGAATGATGGTCATTGACCAAGTTAAGGGAAAATGTGTCCTGACACATTCCCATTACAAACACAGTCCCTCTCCCAGAGTTACTGATATGCCCAAAATTGCTACACCAGTATTCAGCTGGCATTCTGTTTTCCCTTGCTCTTTTGGCTAAACTGCTTTTGCTTACCAAAGCTCTTCAATAGACAGGATCACTACATGTGATGAAACATAAGAAATTTAAAATATTTAAGGAGCTATTTGTCTTTCTCTAGTGACCAATGTATTAAAAATTAATAATAATTATCCTGAATATTAGCTATGACCTAAAACATAGCTTCGTATCATGTATTCTGAAAAAACACTAACCCAATTCTTCTTTGTCATGACTAATAGAATATTAATGGCTGAAAAGCCTTCTCCAGATCTCAGTAGTTGTGCTTTGAGGGAAGGTAAGGAATTGGGTTTACATCCTGTCTGCATCCCAGGGTATAAAATAGAATACACACCATAACTGTGTGTATGTTCAATGTGAGTTGTATGATTTGGCTAAACATGGGTGTAGCATTACTGTTTCCAATATTGTCTTACTGTCTTTGGTTCATGTCTTTGAATATGTCCAGAGGGGCATGATGAGGAGAATAAAGATTTGAGATCCATACCTTAGAAGAAAGATTGGAGATCAATTCTGTTTATCCCAGAAAAGTGATTATTTTTAAAGGGAACCATGACTGCTCTTGAATATGGCCTCAGATAGTAATGGTACACTTGAGAAGTAGGGCTCCCAAAGTGGTATATCCAGAACAATGTAAGCAATAACTGCAACAGGAGGGAGCTGCCCAGAGGCCATGAGACCCCTAACCTAGAGGACTTCAAGGGGAAGCTTATTATTGCTGTTCAGATGACATCAAGACAAATGTCTTCCCTCTAAGACTCCTGCAACCTAAGGTATTATCAAGTGGTTTAGATGACCTATAGGCCCTAACATTTGCACTCTGTGCCGAGGGAGAAAGGCACAACGCATCTTGCTGAGATCGAATGCTCTCTCTCGCTCTCTCTCTCTCATGTGTCATTTGGACAGTTTTCATGAAGCAGTAGGACTTTTTTTTAAAAACTTCTTAGAGAAAACGGGGTAGGAGTACAAGGTAAGAGCCCAGCCGGTAGGGTATGGGAGAACACAGGTAAGAAAAACTCAGAGCAGAGATGGAAAGATTGGGTAACATGGATATTAAGTAAGCTTGCCTGAGTAGAGAACGTGGCTCAAGACAAGAGGACTCAAGGAGAACTGGGTCATCAATGGTTCACATAAAAAGATAGAAAAACTAACCATTTTAGTGTTCAGTTACTAACCCCATGAATAACCATAGCTGCCCTCAGCCCCCATCCTGCAGAGTGGTCCCATCACCAACTCTAGGTGCTTCTTCCTGGTGCTGAGAATAGAAGAGGTGAGTATGATGGGGTTGGATTTGCTCCCTGAGTCTGGATATAGTACACGTCTCTTCACTGGTTTTCAGATGATTACTCGCGAGTTCAGTATACTCCAGAATTCATTTTATTATATATGTCCTTTTCCTTAATTATCAGAGCAACAAGTATTTTAAATATAATGAATTAATTGTTATCTCCTGGTGAAAAATATATTTCTAAGAAAATTCTTGTTAAAAATATTTTACTGAGATAAATATAGTTGTAAATTCTCCCCCTAAAAGATGCCCATGTTAGTTTGTGGTGTTGTACAATTGTCTTTCAACTTTTTCTATTAAACTAAAAGACTAATTCTCCTTTGAGATAATTAGAACATAAATCATTTCTTAACAAGAAATGGTCACACATGCCAATTTACTCCAACCATATGAAGTTTAGGTAAAAGAAAATTGGAATGTATTATTAGGAACACAGTGTCTCACCTCCATAAATAGCAGTTCCTTTTCTCTGAAAACCTTGTTTGTACTTTTCTTATTAAAAAAAATTAAAGAAAAAAAATTTCCCCCAAGCTAAAAAAAAGTAGCCTGAAAAGCTAATTTTAATGTTATAAGTTCAAAAATGAAAATGAGACTGTTGGCAGTATTAAACTGAAACCTGCCAGTGCCCTGCTCTGAGCTTCTCAAATAGGATCCCATTCTGCACACATATGCTACATTGAGCATGCATGGAATAGCATTTTGATAGAATAAGGGTATGTTCAGTACAGAAGAACTTCCTTATAGACTCAAACCAGAAAAATATTCCCAGAAACACTTTAGCCACCAAAACAAAATTATTGTTTCAATGAGAAGAAATTTCCGTGGTGGTTTTGGAACTAGAATACTACCATCATGCTATCTGTATTTCCTGGATTGTTACTATCAAATTGAGTTCTAAGAAATCCCCAATTGGTAAAACATGTGTCTCTGACTGATCACTCTACAGCCTACAACCACCTATTGTTTAAACAAACGAGAAAGGAATGATTTCAGTAATTTAGAGGTGAGAAACTACCTCTAAATTACTTTAAATTCTAAAACTAGATGAAGCAATTGATATGTCCTTACTATGGTATAATAGCCATCTTCATTCCAGACCTGACTATCTGAAAATAAAGTCATTTTTGCCAATAAAGACCAATGTACCTCACCACTGCCCGTGGTCGTTTATTCTTAGAGAACCAGAGATATTCAAGGGCACCCCCAAGGGCTGATCTTAATTCAGAAACAAAGCTAAGGCTCCTTCCCTGGTTACTTGTTCAGCCCACTGTCCTTCTCTGATTTAAAGAGCAAGTCTTAAGTACGCTGGTATAGAAAAACCATCTTGTCCATTTAGAAACAGAAATATATATATTGAGAGAAAAGGGAACATATGGAACAACACAGAGTTAGTAAAAACCGTTACCTCCTAAATAGAGACCATTGTTGTACAGATAGTAATACCCAACAGATGTGAAGAGGGTAAAGTACTGATCTCTTGGTCATCAATGGGTAAATTTAAGGTTTCTAAGTTCAGCTCTAAAGATTAAAAGGAAACTTCCAATACTTTCTATACCCATAAAAATCAAGGGAAAATGAAGACAATTGTTTGTGATATTTGAAGTATCCTCTGGTTTGAGTTCTGTCCTGCCGAGAATTCCCTAAACCACATTGGCCTCTATGGGGTGGATGAGGCTTTGTGAAAATGCATTCGTGAGGCAGGTCTTGGGGAAGCGTGCACGGCAGGTGGCAGATTTCTGATCTCTAGTTTGCATTGATCTTACATTTAGACACAGACTCAGAAGAACAGACAGTCCCTTTTCCAGTGCCTTCGGAAAGATTGCCGCTCCGTAGAATGAGTCCTTTCTCCTCCACCCTTAATCTACAACCCAGCTTCCCCGGGAGAGCCTACTTTGATTTCCGATCCTCACCCCACCAGCTGAGCTTGCATTCCTCTTTACAGTCTCTCAATGCACCGGGTGAGCCGAGCTCGTCTGACCTTTCCTCTTGATCTCTGTGCCTTGACGGCATCTCGGAAATACCTGTTTTGTTCTTGCTGTTCATGTGCGTGCGGAGGGCAGTGAGCTATGAGCTAATCTCTGTGTCTGTGGCCTGCTTCCGGTATGAGGAGCATTTGGATGATGGGAGATTTGTGGCTTTCTTGTTTGTGTGGTGTGAGGATTAACATCAAGCTGTGGTCAGTGTATATAATGGTGTTGAAAAGTGATGAGTGAAGTTGTTCTTTTTGCACAAGCTGGTAGCACCACCGTGGGAACCCTGCTCTGTCATCACATGCCATGGCGTAGCACGCACAGGTGCTGGCTGAGGGGAGGCCGTGGCCTTAGTTCGGAGGTTTGCAACCCTGCCCTATCCAGGAAACCAGCTGTGTCTGGGAGACTGGATCAGTGCATCCAGCCTGGAGTGGTCTGATTAAACATAGACTCAAGAGATCTCTACTGAAAAAAAGTTAAAAACTTGCCGACAGCAGAATGCATCATGCAAAGCAGGCAAACCAGAGAGCAGAAAGTGAAAGTATTTTCTGCAAAAGCCTTGCTCACTGGTCAGACAGTGTACTCAAGGCTGATTTTTTTCTAAGCAAAAGGAAGGAACAATCACCAGCTAAATCAGAAAGCCTTAACTAGCCTAAGGCCCAAAGCTGGGAGTCACTGAGAAGTCAGGCCTCCCAAAGTTTCCCACAGCTGAGAGGGTTGTGACAGGGTTTCAGGTTTCAAGTTGGACTAGTGATACTATTCCATGAACTCTGTCTAGAAAATAGAATCTTAAAATATCTAAGACGCAGACCTATTTGATCTCTTCAGGACTATATTGTAATCAGGGCTACACATGATGCACATTTTACATTTCCGGAGGCTTCTTTTGTTTGTTATTTTATTCTGTTTGCTCATCCCACATCCTGGAATGAAGAAGGCCACAGCATGACAGTGCAAAAAGGATGCAGGGACTTCAAGCTCTCCTTAAAATGACTGTTTTCCTTTGTGCTTTTATGTTTCTTGTTTCTCTGTGCACTATTGGCTTTTAAACATGCTTTGTTATGGAACTCTCTTCACTCGTGTCTAATGTACTGAAATATTGTTATAGTCTTTGTAATGTATATTGTCTCAAGAATAAAATGAAATGTGGGTTTGGGGATATTTGATGGCTGTATTTGACACCATTGTTGTACCGTTGAACCTTAAATGTACGATGGTGTATTTAAAGTAGTGTCAAAAGATTTCAGATAGCTTGTTTTGAAGAAGATTTGCACAAGGCATGATTCATTTAAAAAATTTAAAAGCCCTATTCACATTCTGCAGATTTATTTCCAAAGCTGGATGAGATATAGTTTTAAAGCTCATGTGTTCCATACTCACTAAGTTCTCACCTGTGAATAGGAATTGAGATGATAATTGATAGAAACTAAACATAAGTTATCAGCCATTTTTGCATATGAATTCATCTCAGAGAAAAATAAAGTAACCAAAAGTAAGGTCATAATCTTTACATTTTGTTTTTAATTCAATCATTAGTCCCTTCTAAGGTGCTTTCTTAATTCTTTTAAAATTATTTTAATTCAGTGTATTATCCTTCATTTAGCACATAAAGGCCTTACTGACTTGAAAAAAAAAAAGATCCTTTCTAGGAGATATCCTGGTGCTCATCAAAAACACATTTCAGTCACTGATACCACTTTAAATTGTAGTTCACACGCCTTTGAACATTTTAAGAATAGAATGCTTCATCCACCCTGATGAAGCTTCTCATGGAAGAGGTAAGAGTATACAAATATTAAGGAAGGGGGAGGTGGGTGCAAGAGTTCCACAGGTGATTCTAATGTATTTCTGAGGTCACTCCACCCCCATCAGCCACCATGCTGGCTCCCCTCCCTTAGGTGAAAAGGATGATGTAGTAAAACAATCTAAGAAAGAGAGGAGGTCATTTTTGTTTTACCTACGTTTATTTAATGTCATTATTAATAATTACCAGATGTCTTTATTAACATATGGATTACATCACATATTTAATTCTATAATTATCATCTGACTCGGGCCCAAGTCACAGTAAAGGCCTTTTGTCACAACCAGAGTTAGAAGAACATGGAATAGTGATGTAGAATGGAGCTTTATCAAGATTCAGTGATTTCTCCACTTCAGTTGGATGAATTTTTCTCCTTTTCTTCTGAATATGAAAACTTTAATGGAAAAGGTTGAACTTAGAAGACAATAAAAATTTAAGCTCTACAGTTTAGAAACAATTGGAGGAGACTTTATTAAATTAAAAAAAAAAAAGATCTACTATTTATTTTGAAAGAGCAGAGAAGCAGTTTTTACTCCAGCAAGTAAACTAACATAAAAAGGGCTTTGGTTTTTCATGAATCAGGCCTCTGGTGACTATTCAGCTGGCACTTTTTACATGTATACAAATAATCTTTATTGACTTGGTTGTTGTTTCATAGCTTTGATGTGTAGTATCTCTTTATAGGATGCAATTTTGAGACACAATCCGCATCTTACTCTCAATTAGGCAAGTATACCTACTGTAATTGTTATCTTTTACTTATGTGCTTGGAATGCTCCATTCCCTTCACAAAATAAATGGTAGCAGCTTATTCTATGTCAATAAAATTGTTGAATTGTCATTCAAATCCCATTATAGCAATTTCTCTCATACTTAGAAAAAATGAAAAGATGCCTGTATTTTGAAATTTTGTACCTCAAAGAAGATTACTTTTCCCCCAGATTTCCTGTACAACAATGCAAGCACTCATTATAAGCAGAAAACTTGTGGGCAAAAGGTACTAATCAGCCCAATGGTTGTAGTGTATGCAGTTTTAAACTTAGCCCTTTTTTGGTGTTAGTCTATCAAAAAAGACTTGTATTCTTATCAGTGTCAATTTTGCCTCCTATTTCTCTCTCCCATGCCTTTCACTTGGAATGACAACAGTTGACATTAAAAAGCTGTTGGCAGGTATGGAATAACCTTATTCTGTTACCAATAGCAAAGACCAAAATGCATGTGAGGTAGTTCACAGGTTTGATAAATCAGCAATTCCGTTTGTCTGGAGGAGATTCTTTGTAGGTGGCATTTAGAACTCGGGCACAGCACTGTATACAAAGACATCATTCCATCTGCACCTAATCGCCAATACTTTTTACATGTTTTAAGAATAACATGCACACTGTATTTGTGATGAAGGAAGCAACCAGTCTTACATCCAAGTCTCAGTCACTCATGAGAATTAGTTTCTGTTGCTGATATTTCCAAAGCTTCTGAGTTTTCACTAACACTGAGGAAATTTTCAAAGCAACTGAATTGAGCACTTCTGTGGAAGGAGTATTTCCGTATTTCACTGAGTGTGTTTTATCCCTCCTCCATCTAGGACTCTAGTCACTAGCCTTCCCGTCTCAGGGTTACACAGGCATCTTAGTGCATCCCTCTTCCCTTGTCTCTGGTGTACTGTTCTGCCAGTCACTGGGTGAAGGGACTTGATGCCACTTCACTCCCGGATCACCTGGTTGGGAGTGCAGTCTGAGCCAGGTAACCCCTGCTGAATCGGTCGTGTGTCATCCATCTGTTTCTGGGTGCAGAGAGCCCCAGGTCCCAGGACGTGCCCCCTGTCTGCTCACTCATGGCCCCTTCTGGCTCTGCACACTTTGTTCCCGCATGGAAGCATGAAAATGGGGCAAAACATTCCTCTCCCGCCCAGGAGTAAATTACGGTGTGAACTCATTGGGTCCGTCTTAGTAACCAACCACCCTCCCCTCTTTTGTCCCCAGTGGCCTGGTTTGCTTTTGACCCTGGTTCGGCGCACTCTGACATCATCTTCTCCAATGACAACCTGACTGTGACCTGCAGTAGCTACGATGACCGCGTGGTGCTGGGGAAGACCGGATTCTCCAAGGGCGTCCACTACTGGGAGCTGACAGTGGATCGCTATGACAACCACCCTGACCCTGCCTTCGGTGTGGCTCGCATCGACGTGATGAAGGATGTGATGTTAGGAAAGGACGACAAAGCTTGGGCAATGTATGTGGACAATAACCGGAGCTGGTTCATGCACAACAACTCGCACACCAACAGGTACCCTGCAGCCCCCCGCAAGCAAGCCTTCTTCATGTTGGCTTCTGGTCCAGAACAATAGCCCAAGTTCAGAGACCTATTAAATAGACAACATGAAGGAAGTCAGGGAGGTCACCTTTATTAAGTAGACCTTCTACTGCTCTTAGCCACGTCCATCCTGGTGTTTTTGCTTTTTGCATAATGACAGGGACATGAGCACTTTCTTAGACCCCTCATTGCTGTATTCCACTTAGGGCTGCAAACGAAGAATCCTCATGAATATCTATTATACAAAAACATTCCAGGATTCTAAAACACAGTCTTACAACTTAAAGCACTTGTGTACAAGATACTCAGTTTTTCTGAACATCAGTTTCCAAATCCACCAATTAGGAAAATCATATTTTTCCATGCAGAAATGTTCCCATGATTAAATGAGACATGCAAAAATGCCTCCCATCAGAGGCATCTGAAAATAGAAGCCCCTGTTCTTCTTATCATTATTATCAGTACTGCAGTTAAGTGGTATTGAGCACTTTAATTTAATCTTATGGGTTTGTTTAAATTTATGATATATTTAAATCTTATGGATGCCAATTTGGATAGTTTTATAGTTGAAGAACCCTCTTATTATTATATGGATTCAGAGCACCCAGTTTGTTGGGGAAAGGGAACACAGGAATTGTTTTAGGTTTTCCTTTACCACCAAAATCTAGGCAATTATAATTTAACTCACACTATAATATTTTCTCTAGACTTCTTTTTTCATTTGGTTTGTGTTTTCTTCCTCAAATGTATTTTTCACAAATTTCCTAGGTAGAGAAGTGTCTTTTAGGAACCTGGTCCACCTTATTCTCAAATACATCCCCAAGTTACATCCTTATTGGTGTCTGAGATGGGGGAGTGGGGGACTACAGCTATATTCAGTCAGAAGGAAAGCGAGTCGTGCAGCGGCAGGCAGTGGGCTCCGCTGTCTCAGCTTTTCCTGTGTGCTCATCACTGCCTCTCTGCTAGCCAGTAGGCTTCCTAGGGCCTCCACTTCCTCTTCCCTTGGATAGTTTCTCTACATCTGCATTCAGTCGTGCTTCGTTCACTGTCCCTTGAAGTGAGCACGTGTCGCTGGCCAAAATCATGGCCTTCTCTGCCCACCAAAGCCGGATGAAAAATACAGAGACAGAGTTTAGCGGAAATAGAAAGGTGGCTTCAAACTGTCAGCCAGTGGAAAGGGGAACACAGTAGGCTCATGCCTTCCTCACCATGGGGAGTCTAGGGGCTTCTATAAGATGAGGAACAAAGGTGTTAGGATCTTGAGTTCTTCCTCTTGCATTGTTTCAAAGACAGTCATACTGGCTGGTGTCAGTAACCCAGTAACTGAGTCTGGCAGTTCCATGGCTCTGTGACCTTCTTTCTGATGTGTAACTACAACAGGAAGGGTGTTAAAAGGGTAAACACCAGATAGGAGATGTATTTAGCATAGAGTCAAAGGAAAATAGGTGTGAAGTGTAGCTCCTGCAGAGTTGGGGGAGAAAGAAGCAAACTCAGTTACAGACCTACAGAGTTAGGAGCAGTCAAAGTGAAAAAAACTAGGACTGTTCAGGCCTGCTCACTGTTCTCTTTATCTTCCTGGTTCTCAGGAACAGGAAAGAAAAAGATTCCTCATTTTTTCCCTTTTCACTTGCAACATACACATGCCATTCCAGCCTGGTCTCAAATCCTACTATGTGCAGAGAAGCTGTTACCTTCAGGGATTCACATTTGAGGGACCCTCTGTCGCCAGCTCCCTGATGCCATCACCCATGTACCCCACTTACTTTTCCCTTCCAACTTCTTTATTTTGGAATGAAGGGGTAATAATGCAACTGCCATACTATGCAGAGAAACAGTTTCTTAAAGCAGAACACATCCCCTTGCATGTAAACTGCATGTCACCAGGGCCGTCATTGCTGAAAATGAGAAATTGCCAAGACACAATTGATACCCCGGTGTTTTTAACGACTGTGTGCACTCTGTGTTCTGCATCCCAAGGGGAAAAGAAAAACACTCTCACATGTCTGTGAGGCTGAAGTTCTGTACTGCTAGATAGATCTCAGTGAGGAGGAAAAGGACAAATCTGATTGTCTAGGCTTAGTGGCTTTATGAAACCATCAGTTAAAGCATAAGACACAATGCTTTGTTTCCAATGACAATCACTCCAGCTCCTAGAGTATAATTATTTCACCTTACAGAGAGGAGATTCCTCTTCAATGTTGCCATTTTATGGAGAGCCTCCAGCTTCTCAATTCAATTTCAGTATGCCCCAAATTACCATCTTTCTGGAATGAGTTTTTCTGCTTAATGGATAGCATGAGGCCCCATATCCAATTTTTCATGCATGTGTTCTAGGTTCAGCTTAAGTGCCTCTTTACTTTGACTTTCAAATTAAATCATTTTGGATTGAATGAGGCTTAATTCACAACTTGAGACACAGCTCTAGGCAAAGTTCTGATAGCCTAAAGGCTACTTTTTGTTCCTGGCCTTTGATGCTTGTGTCTCCATGTGAAGGCATTCTCTCTTAGCAACAGCAGAGCAGCGCATGAGAACTGGTTCAGGGAGCGAGCAGATTTTACGTTTTTATATACATGGGCTTCCCAGGTGGCGTGAGTAAAGAATCCACCTGCCAATGCAGGAGACTTTTTTATATAAAGCAGGAGACAGAAGAGACGTGGGTTTGATCTTTGGGTGGGAAGATCCCCTGAAGGAGGGCCTGGCAACCAAGTCCATTATTCTTGCCTGGAGAATCCCAGAATCCCATGGACAGAGGTGCCTGAAGGGCTATGATCCATAGGGTCACAAAGAGTCAGACATGACTAAAGCGACTGAGCACAGCACAACACAGCTATACATACAGCACATAAGTAGATAAACAGTGTATCTGTGGCATTAAAATTGTATGTGAAGAGGGGTCACTAAGAGGAAAAATGTGTTAAAAGGCTCTGGGGGTAGTGAATGATAATTTTAAACAGGTTAAGAAATACTGCTTTAACCATACAAACAGCTTCTAGAAGGAGGACAGGCAAGTGAAACCCCATGTTTTCTTTTTCCACAGAACTGAGGGAGGGATCACAAAGGGGGCCACAATTGGGGTCCTCCTCGACTTCAATAGAAAAACCTTGACGTTTTTTATCAACGACGAACAGCAAGGTCCCATCGCCTTTGAGAACGTGGAGGGCCTGTTCTTCCCGGCAGTCAGCCTGAACAGGAACGTGCAGGTGAGCGGCTGCTCCATTTGTGAGGCTGCCCGCGGGGCGGTGAGCTTAGACCCCCACCTTGGAGGGCCCAGACCAAGACGCAGAGGAGAGGGGGGTGTGGGGCGGGACTGACGTGACAAGAGAGATAATTCCAGACCAGCATAAGCCCCTTTGTTATATTTAGACACAGTTTGGTGAACAGCAGCGGGGGAAACTGGGATTCTCTGGTGGCAGGCTAATGACTGTCCTCCTGAGCCCTAGATTCCTCTCTAGTGGAAAGGAAACTCTTGAACCCGCTGGCCTGAAAGCAAATGAAATGACTGCTGCAAAGCCCCAGGAGCGCCTGAGAAGTGAAG
Organism: Moschus berezovskii; assembly: GCF_049115385.1. Classification (NCBI taxonomy): domain Eukaryota; kingdom Metazoa; phylum Chordata; class Mammalia; order Artiodactyla; family Moschidae; genus Moschus; species Moschus berezovskii. The sequence continues at coordinate 60,633,076 of NC_142468.1, forward strand.
GTGTGAGCCTGAAGCGCTAACAGGATGCTTAGAAATCTGGGGCTTCTCCACTGCAGTCTTATCGCTTCTGTTAGGGAGAGAAAACATAGTCCCTGCCTGCAAGTTAGTTAGTAATGATTTTTTGTAAGTATAAACAACAGGGTTTTCTTATTTGTTCATTCAATAAATATCTACTGAGTACCTTTGATATGTCAGGCACTATTGAAGTATTGTAAGTATTGTTGTTTATCAGTGAAAACACAAAAATGAAAATCTTGCCGTCTTAGAGCTTGCATTCTAGTTACAAGAGACACAGGAAATAATAAGCACAATTGCTGTGTTAATTATATAGTATATTAGAAGGCAGTATTGGAAAAGACCCTGATGCTGGGAATGATTGAGGGCAAGAGGAAAAGGGGGCAACAGATGATGAGACAGTTGGATGGCATCACTGACTCAGTAGACATGAGTTTGAGCAAACTCAGGGAGTTAGTGAAGGACAGGGAAGCCTGGCATGCTGCAGTTCATGGGGTCGCAAAGAGGCGGACACGACTTAGCAACTAAACAACAACAAGGCAATATGCAGTGGAGAGAAGACAAGGAAAGGGTGGGGGACCAAGAGTGCCAGGGTAGGGAGGGCAGTGGCAGTCTTAAGCAGGGTGATCAGCATAGGTGGGCCTTATTGCAATCACAGGTGAGCTGAACCTTGAAGGAAGTGAGGAAGTGAGCTGGCTAAGGCTTTCCAGGCAGAGGGAACAGCCAGGGCAAAGTTTCTAAGATGTGAAGGGCTTCACACAGGCAAAGAATGGCCAGGAAACCACAGCTGGGACAGATGGGGGGCAGTGGGAGAACAGATCAGGGCATGTGAGAGAGGTTGCCCTACCAGCCACTGCTGAGGTGTGAGCGCTCACTTCCGTCTTGAGCTGGAACTAGACATTGGCTGTGAACTTCACTCAGCAAATGGCTCTCGAAAGATAGGGCTTAAGCATCAACACAGTGCTTGTGATTTTTGTTGTATATAGAACTACCGTCTTGGGAGCTATTTTAAAAAACCATTGCTGTTCATCAATATGTGCAGTAGAAGTGATTGCAACCCAGTGACCCTCTGCCCTTCTCTCTTGCCACAACTTGATGGGTTTTTCTGGAAGGCTGAAATCTAATCCATCATGAGTTTGGCTCTACATTGGACCAAAGAAAGCCATAGATTTCCCTAGAAGTGTGTTTTGGAAAACACTCAAAGTTTTCCGCTTTTTTAGCTGTTTCCCTTGCAAAGACTATCGTACTCAATGCTCTTTAGAGGTTTCTGGGATGTTCTGAGTATCTTCAGAGAAAGACTCTTAGCCTGGGGAAGACAGCGACAAGGTGGACAGAGATGACAGACAGCGCTGCGTGAAATGGTTCTAGCCTGATCGGTGCAGCCATCCAATGAGGTCTGAGGTTAGAAATCAGTGAAATAGTTTAAGTGTCCATGTCTCCTCGTTCTCGGCAATCATCTAGGCCATCCCAAAGTGAAAGGCTTATCCTAATTGAAATAACTAGGGGACAAATAATAGGGGAAGGGTTGTCTGCTCATCTCTTCTCTATCCATGGATATGGCAGTGACCTTGCAATGTGGCCAAAAGGCTTTGCCACCTGCAAATCAATGCCTCATTCTTCAGTCATAAGGGACACAATCTCCCCAGAATTCTTTGAAGAGGCAGGTGGATTCAAATCAGATTATCAAGTGTCTCCAGGATCAGGGAGCTCAGCATGGTGGCCAGGTTCTTAGCACAGGCTGAATTCTACGGGAGTTCTCTGTGATGTCTACGAGAACAGATGTTACAGAAAAGTGAACAGATCCCTTTCTGAGTTAGGAACAAGCCCACTTGTTCCTAAGTGGGGAGAGGGTGCAGTGGCGGCGGCGGGTGGGGGGGGGGCTCCTAAAGTGCCTCTAGGACTCACAGTCTCTTCCCCTAGGTCACACTTCACACGGGGCTCCAAGTCCCTGACTTCTACTCCAGCAGAGCATCAATAGCCTAAGAATGTGCCGTGGAGGCGCCAGCTGCCTGTTCTTACCTCCCGCCTGAGAGTGACCGCAAGGAGCTCAGCCAGACCTGGAGGGAGAGAGAGGAGGAGAAATGCTGGTCCTCATACCCACAGCGCCCCCCCCACACACATCCTTCCCTCCAGCCTCTCTACTGCTGTAAAGCCTGCTTTCTCTTCCACAGTCAGCAATTCTAACCAACAGAGGACCTAGACAGCCCACCGTGTCATTTTGTTTCCAAACCCAGATTTTGCTTTTATTTACAGTAATTTTTATGTAGGTGAGTTATCTTTTGTTTTTCTTCTGATCTTGTCATTGGTGAGTTACGAACTGGCACTGCCAAGAGAAAATTCTCCTAATAACTTTTTTCTTAAGCTCTCTGTCAAAGAGGTAGGTGGTAGGAAGAGGTAGGGAAGAATGAGTTGAACTTGGAGCTTGCCATTTAGAATGTTCTTGACTGTTCTTGCCCTGTGACCTCTTATGCAGCGTTACCTCTGCATAGCTAGTCTTTTCAGCAATGAAAAGTTGTACTATCCATTGAAGCACAAAAATGATAGCTACACAACTGCATAGAGGTTCATAGCAGTGCCAGCTCAAAGGACATCTGGGTCATTAGGACGGGTCAGAAACCCTGGTCACTGATTGAAACTGGAAAGTCTCTAAACATAGGCAGGCCAGAGGACTTCATGATTTGGTTCATTTATTTATCACAAGTTTTTAATTAAGAACCTGTTATGGACCAGACACTGTTCTAGATGCTGGAGACACAACAGTGAATACACAGGTGTGGTCTCTGCCCTCCTGGAGCTTATATTGTCCTAGGAGAACAAACCAAAAATAAAATTATTGCAAACTGTTACTAGTACTAGAAAGGAAATAAAAAGGGCCAAAGATGCTCATTGGCAAGATCTTTCAGATCCCCCAGAATGATGCTAAAAATCCATACAGTCTGGCCATAGCACCAGAAACATACCAACTCAATGCCTTTCCAACTGTGCTATTTTAATTATGGTACCTGCTGCCATTCATCACAAAGCCCTTCTTTAGTCGAAATGATGTCAGCATTCTTATTTGTTAATGCTACAGTGATACTAAGCCTTAAAAACTAATGTGAAAAAAGAAAAAGTAACAACCAGAAGGAGGAGCTCTCATTCTCTGTACTGGGGGATCTTAAATTGCAGCTCACAGCATTCCATTCTCAGGATTAATGCTCTTGTCTCCGTTTAGACTCACTTTCTGTGCCTGTCACAGGTGAACTGTCCATCCACTCAGCTGCCATTCACAACCCACCTTTCTGGACTAATTCAAATAATGTTTGGAAGGAAAATGAAATTGTAGGTCACTGCTCTGCTCTTAACAGAGATAATAGCAAAATAGAATAATAAACTTATTACTTCCATGTAGAGATAGACCTATATAAGCTTCCTTTCAGATTCTTTTGTTTGACATGAAGTTTTAGAAAATGTTGGACCTTGAAAGAAGTTCTGGTTTGTTGTCTAAATATTTGCCAGGGAGTCAAGAAATTCACCATGAAAAAAAGAAAAAAGTAACGAAAGGAAAGCAGTAGGATGGGAAAGCTAGCAAATTAAAGTTTGGGCGAAAAGTAATATATGTAAATAGCTAATAGTTTACTTTTGTGCTTTATGTAGATTATTTCTATCTGCTGTGGTGTTTTTCTAATAAGTGTACCTAATTTATTGAATGGGTGCTATCCTGTTTGTGTCCACCTTGGTTTTTCTTGGCTACAGAACCACTCTGTTGCAGGCCAACACTAATTTGATATTTGATTTACTCTCCAATGAGACTTGATGGCTGGGCCGCTGTAGACTCATAGTTACTCTTGTTCTTTATTAAATTCATCCTGCTAATTAGATTTCTAGTGACTGGTAACACGTAGTTTACACAGAATTGCAATTATAGATGCATATTGCTCCTGTACTAGGAAAAAAATGGATATTTCTGGCGTACCAATAAATGATTTTTATGAGAGAACATTTTATGTCTCTTTAGAATATCATAGGTTTCTTGCCTATTTGGGACGACAGTTCGCCTTTGTCAGAGCAATATTTCTTCAGCAAAGTGTCATTGGAAGGTCCCCCAGGACTGGGGAAAGCACATGCACTTCACCCCATCTCCTCAGGAGCCTGGCGTTGTCTCCTAGTGGTACTGACCTTCTCAGTCTTAACTTCATGTAAAATATTAATAGTTGATGCCGTTAAGGGTATGCCTCCAAACACTGGGGACTTACTTTAACAAACTTGCTCCTAGAAGAGCCGCAAACTTGTCCTGCAAGATAGAGTGTCGCTGACTTTTTCTAACTTGGTTCCTTCACCATTTCTTAGAGTGGCTAAGCAATACGACTGTTTTTAAATAATTACAACATTGTTCATCTCCCTTGTCTATTAGCCCTTTAAAATGAACTGCCTTGGGTTTATATTAAAAGAAAAACATCATCTAAAAACATATTGAAAGAATGGCTTAAATCCATTTCACCTGCCTTCACAATCTAGATTGTTGTTCTAAGACTTGCAAATCTTCCAACAGTAAGCAGCCTGAACTGCAAGATGTTTGTGGCAGTTGTTTTCCAGGAACTTGGCATCAGTTGTGTCGAGTTGGAACTGAGCTTATCAAGACTGGATGGGACCACTGACCGACCCCTCAACTGGGCATGTGCAGGCAGGTGTCCGCTTGGTGACCTTTTGACAACAGAGGGCTGTAATTAGTTACACCTGGGCAGAATGACTGTTATCACACTTTTTGCAATCACCTTTCCCCATGGCTCCCACGTGCCTCTCCATGTCAGAGGGCTGTAATTAGTTACACCTGGGTAGAATGACCGTTCTCACACCTTTTAGCAATCACTTCCCCCACACACACACCCCTCCATGTGCCCCATACCCCCCACATGCCCCTCCCCATGCCTCAGCCCAACCTTCTTCCTTATCCCCTAAATATCCCAAGCCCCTTGCCTTCAGTTGGGAGACAGGTTTAAGATTTGTTTCCCTGTTTGCTTTGCTGAAAACCTCAGCATCTTGGTTCAGTGTGCTTCAGGCAAGATGAACCTGGTTCCGTAACAATTCAGTCCGGATGATAATCTCTGAATGTGACCTCTGACAGCTGTTGGAGCGTCTGCTCTGTATCCATCCAGGTTTCTGCTCTCTTCTTTCCTCACTCTCTACCCTGTTACTTTGTTTTTGCTCCTCTATCGGCCCTATCTTCTAGTTTTCTGCCTTTCTCTCTAACTATGGGGATGCTTTAGCCATGTTTTAATTTTTCCCTGGTGCTAAGGTAAATAGAACTTCTGATCCCCTGCCTATTTCCTCATAGGAGTAATTAAGTGATTTGCAAGAAATCACCCTATTTTCTGGAAATGAGATCCTCTTTTTCTTTCTCTAATGTGTGCACTTATCTTTTGCCCATCTACTTAACTCACTGACGAGAAAGAAGGGCTTTCTACTGAGTCAGAATTTCTGATTAGGAATCAAAGAAACTATAGTAATTAAAGAAGTACTTGGATCACACTACCTTATAATTTATATGAATATGCTGAAGATATCTGCCTATATTCTTCAACTGTATGAGCCAGCTACTTCCACTGAGATTGGTGTTTAGGGAACCTGGGGTCTGATATGCTACATCACACATAATTGAGGCTACCTAAATCGTGTCTTTCTGAAGAACCAGCTTTTTGGATACACACAGAATTTGCAGTATCAAATAGAGTGAACACTGGAAGTTCCTAATTACACATGCAGAAACATCAGCCTGGTCCTTTGAACTAATAGCTCCGTTCTGCTACAGATGTGGTAAGAAAAGCTAGAGGTACAGAATCAGATATCACAGAATCAGATAGTGGTGATGGTTGCATAGCCTTATAAACATAATAAAAATCACTGAGTTGTACACTCTAGAGGGGTGAGAGGCCATGTTGGACATGACCAGGACTCTCCTTACAGCCTCCCTCACTACCTAACAGTCTGGGTTCCTATCTCCCCAAACCTGTCCTCTGAAATAAAGCCCAAGGAAGAAGCGGAGGGTCATTGAGGACTGAGAAGCCAAACTCCTGGCCTGACGTTTTCTTCCTCTTCCCATATTCCTTTAGTCAGTGGAAGGGCTTTGGTTTACTTCCCCTTGCTATGTGGTGAAGATTGCCTGTACATGTTGTTCTTGGACCTCCTACTGTGGACTTTAACCAGGTCCCTTCCTGAGGACCACAGTGCTGTGGAGAGTAGAAAACCTGGCTGCCACTAAGGAAACAATTAAAAATAGCTCTCACATATCCCCAGTGCCCACATTTCTTTTTTCCTTCTCTCACCAGGTAGAAATAAGCATTTACGGTGAAATCTAAAAGGGTTAATGTTTTGGTTGGTGTTCTTGCCCTTCCCCCCCCCCAATATTTTTTTATAAAATTCTCTAAGTAATGAGGATAAATTAGAGCAAGCATGACTGAATAATGTTCAACTTCAATTAACTATTAACAACTTACAAACTGCCTTTTGATGTATGGCCACAATTTTTAATGTGTATGATGAAGGAAACCATAAAGCTAAGGAAACCACCTTGATGAGAGAAACTTCATGAAGATATAAACTAGTGAGTTGTTCTCCACCCTGGCTTAAATTCTCCAATAGGAACAATATGTCCAGGGACTTCCCTGGTGGTCCAGTGGCTAAGATTCCGTAAGTGGGGAGGGTTCAATCTCTGGTCAGGGAACTAGATCCCACATGCCACAGCTAGGAGTTTACATGCTGCAACTAAAGATCCTGCATGCCATAACTAAGACCAAGGACGGCCAAAGAAATAAACAAACAACATGTCCAACTATGCATCTATATACGTTCTGAACAAAGGAAGGAGCACAAATGAGGCAAACTATGTAAAAGTGCTTTGTGCAATAGAGATGAAAGACATGTTAAATATAATTATTAAGTTACTTCTACCCTCTGCACTGTCAGACAGCCTGAGAGTGGTCAGGCATAGTGACTGAAAGCACAGCATCTGGCAGTTACTGTCTGAATTCTGGCCCTTGGTCCTGGTTCCAAGGTGTGCCAGCTGCGTGCCCTGGAGCAAACAATGAAAACTCACCCATAGTTTCCACGTCTCTAAAGTGGAAATAGAATTGTTTTGAGAGTTAAAGCAAAAATTTAATGTAAAACACTCCAAACTGTATGTGTCCCCTGTTGAGTGTTATGAAAAACGCTTTTCTATACAAATGTCACATATTCCATGGTGATGTCAGTTCTGTCCCTTCCGTAAGATTCTGAGTGTCAACAATGATTCTTAACATCATCTTCTTGGGAGACAGTGTGTACAAATTTGTCTTTGTCAAAATTAATGGAAGTTATGTAAAATAGATGACTAGTGCAAGTTGGATGCATGAAGCAGGGCACTCAAAGGCAGTGCTCTGGGACTAACCAGAGGGATGGAGTGGGGTTCAGGATGGGGGGCACATGTGCACCCGTGGCTGATTCATGTTGATATATGGCAGAAACCACCACAATATTGTAAAGTAATTATCCTCCAATTAAAGTAAAAAAATTAATGGAAGAATATAAGCAAGGAAATTCTGAGAAAAAGTTCACTTATATGACATCATTAAAATCTATTTCAAAGCCACAATAATCAAAATGGTATACAGTTTAACTTAATCAGCTACAGGATAACTCAGACTTCAATGAATGCTGAACAATTACAAAGGAGGAAGTGAAAATTATTCCAAAATGTTGAAAATATTATTTGAAAATAGGTAAGCCATTTGGAAACCATATTTTAAATCATATCACAGCTCAGATATTAAGGGGTTAAACATTAAATAGTTAAAACTTTAATAGACCAGAACAAAAAGCAAATATTCATTTGATCTTTCTCAGGGAGGCTTCAGTTTATGCAATGTTGTTGTTGTTCAGTCATGTCCAACTCTTTGTGACCCCATGGACTGCAGGATGGCAGGCTTCCCTGTCCTTCACTATCTCCCGGACTTTACTCAAATTCATGTCCATTGAGTTGACTATCTAACCATCTCATCCTCTGCTGCCCTCTTCTCCTTTTGCCTTCAATCTTTACCAGTATCAGGGTCTTTTCCCATGAGTCGGCTCTTTGCATCAGGTGGCCAAAGTGTTAAGAGTTTCAACTTCAGCCTAAGTCCTTACAGTGAATATTCAGAGTTGATTTCCTTTAGGATTGACTGTTTTAACTTTCTTTCAGTCCAGGGGACTCTCAAGAGTCTTCCCCAGCACCATAATTTGAAGGCATCAATTCTTCAGTGCTCAACCTTCTTTTTGGTCCAACTTTCACATCCATACATGACTACTAGAAAAACCATTGCTTTATGGACTTTTGATGTCTTTACTTTTTAATATGCTGTCTAGGTTTGTCATAGCTTTCCTTTTGAGGAGCAGTAAATTTACGCAATAGGTTTATCAATTTTCTAACCCTCCTCTCCAACTAGTATTTTACATTTTACACCCTCCTGTGTTATCCCTGCTATATACCATAGCCATCTGTTTTCTTCTTTAATTAACTGGGCCCATTTTTATCCTATCTAAACCCACTTCTAGTACTATAGATTTATTGAATGTATTGATTTATTGTTACTCTGCCATTTAACAAACTACTTTTAAGGAAAGATTGAGGTATTAAATATGAACTACTCTGTACTGTGGACTGTATTTTCAACCTAATAGCTGTTTCTAATGAGAAAATCATCTGAAGTAAATGAGGATCCTAAATGTTCTTTCTGTAAAGGCTGATTTCTACATGTGATCTGTGAGAAGACCACTCCACACAATATATTTTGCTAATTGCCTGTGGGAAGTGTGACTGTCAGATGTAAAGAAATAAGCCTCCAGTCTTATCATTTGCGAAGCTTAAAATGATAAGTAGGCGAAGGTTAATTGCAACTTCTCAAGAAGTTAGTTTCATCAGTTCAGTTGCTCAGTCTTGTCCGACTCTTTGCAACCCCATGAATCACAGCACGCCAGGCCTCCCTGTCCATCACCAACTCCCGGAGTTCACTCAAACTCACGTCCATCGAGTCGGTGATGCCATCCAGCCATCTCATTCTCTGTTGTCCCCTTCTCCTCCCGCCCCCAATCCTTCCCAGCATCAGAGTCTTTTCCAGTGAGTCAACTCGTCGCATGAGGTGGCCAAAGTATTGGAGTTACAGCTTTAGCATCAGTCCTTCCAATGAACACCCAGGATTGATCTCCTTTAGAATGGACTGGTTGGATCTCCTTGCAGTACAAGGGACTCTCAAGAGTCTTCTCCAGCACCACAGTTCAAAAGCATCAATTCTTCGGCGATCAGCTTTCTTCACAGTCCAACTCTCACATCCATACATGACCATGGGAAAAACCATAGCCTTGACTAGACAGACCTTGGATGGCAAAGTAATGTTTCTGCTTTTTAATATACTATCAAGGTTGGTCATAACTTTCCTTCCAAGGAGTAAGCGTCTCTTAATTTCCTGGCTGCAATCAGCATCCGCAGTGATTTTGGAGCCCCCAAAAATAAAGTCTGACACTGTTTCCACTATTTCCCCATCTATTTCCCATGAAGTGATGGGACCAGATGCCATGATCTTCATTTTCTGAATGTTGAGCTTCAAGCCAACCTTTTCACTCTCCTCTTTCACTTTCATCAAGAGGCTTTTTAGTTCCTCTTCACTTTCTGCCATAAGGGTGGTGTCATCTGCATATCTGAGGTTATTGATATTTCTCCCGGCAATCTTGATTCCAGCTTGTGCTTCTTCCAGCCCAGCGTTCTTCATGATGTACTCTGCATATAAGTTAAATAAGCAGGGTGACAATATACAGCCTTGACGTACTCCTTTTCCTATTTGGAACCAGTCTGTTGTTCCATGTCCAGTTCTAACTGTTGCTTCCTGACCTGCATACAGGTTTCTCAAGAGGCAGGGCAGGTGGTCTGGTATTCCCATCTCTTTCAGAATTTTCCACAGTTTATTGTGATCCACACAGTCAAAGGTTTTGGCATAGTCAATAAAACAGAAATAGATGTTTTTCTGGAACTCATAGTTAACATAAATGAGCTTTGCAGAATAGGCAAACTATCTGCTAATCACTTAGACCTGCTATGCCTGCAGGGGAAAAAAAAGTATCTATCAGAAAGAAATCAGTCAGTCTTACATAAAGAATAGAATCGTGGCTGCCAAGGGGGAAAAGGGGAGGAGGAGAGGTGGACTGGGAGTTTGAGCTTAGTAGATGCAAACTATTACTTTTAGAATGGATAAACAAGGTCTTACTGTATAAAATAGGAAACTATATCCAATCTCCTGGGATAAACCATAATGGAAAAAAATGTATATATGTGTATAACTGAGTCTCTTTGCTGTGTAGGATAAATTAGCACAATGTTGTAAACCAACAATAATTCAAATTTTTTTAATGGGATTTTTTTAAAACAAGGAAACGATTAATGTTAAAAGCTTCTGAGGATCACCCAAAACTCTACGCGGGATTATTAAATTCCATGTCTTCAAGATTTCAACTAGGACCAAGGATCAAAACATTAGTATAGTTATGTTCACTGTTTGTAAGTTAATTGTCCTTCATCCAAGTTGAGGGGACACTTTTCCTTGATGTTAAGAGAACCTGAGTATCTGCCCTTCATGGCTTGGGGAGATAGAATCCCAGTGGATCAGATGAAGTTCTGAGGGCTAGTTCAGGGGCAGTCAGAATGCCTCCTCAGGGGTCTAATGGAAACAAGAGAGAACAGAATACAGGGCCCACTCAGCGACAAGGAGAGTCAGATGCAATTCACAGGGGCTTTTTTTTTTCTTATTTAGATGTCTCAGGTGTTAGGCTTCATCCTCAATCCCCTTCTCAAGTCTTTGGCAGTAACTAAAGGAAATTCAACCACTGGGGCACATTCCTAGTAGGAACTGTCAAAGCTGCTATAAAGGACAACAAAAGAACATAGAATCTTCCAAATGGGTCTGACTCAATATGATAATGTTCACGGTCTGAATCTTCTCAGGGCTAGATTAATAAAAGCAATAATAATAATATTCTATTTTCTTATTTCTCAGATGGAAGGGTTGTTTTGTTTTCCACACATTAACTTCTCTTCATCGAAGATACAGCTTACATGTGTCAAAAGCAACTCACTAGCCACTGGTAAAGTGGTGATTCTCAACCTTCACCGCACATTGACATCATCCAGAGGAGTTTAAAAATAATGATAACAGGCTACTAATTTACCTGATTAGAGATGCAGCCTGAGTGCGTGCATTCATGCTAAGTCATTTCAGTCATGTCTGACTCTTTGCAACCCCATGAACTGTAGCCCACCAGGCTCCTCTGTCCATGGGATTCTCTAGGCAAGAAAACTGGAGTGGATTGGCATGCCCTCTTCCAGGGGATCTTCCTGACCCAGGGATCAAATCCACCTCTCTCCCATCTCCTACATTGACAGGTAGGTTCTTTACCACTAACGCCACCTGGGAAGCCCACAGCCTGAGAATGTGGGCTTTTTTTAAGTTCCCAGGTGATTCTAACATGCAGCCAAAGTTGAGAATGCAGGAAAGGAAAGAGTGGGTGGCATATACTCAGAGACAGTTTTTATTGCCTGGACATATTCCCTGATAGCTCAGTTGGTAAAGAATCTGCCTGCAATGCAGGAGACCCCGGTTCAATTCCTGGGCTAGGAAGATCCCCTGGAGAAGGGAAAGGCTACCCACTCCAGTATTCTGGCCTGGAGAATTCCATGGACTGTATAGTCTATGGGGTCGCAAAGAGTCGGACAAGACTGAGCGACTTTCACTTTCAATTGGAAAATTAATATGATGTGTGCGTGGGAGTCCATCAGCTCATCAGTCTGTTACTTCTGTGGAGTTATTTGCATTGATAACTGGTAAATTTAAATTTCCATCATAATTGTCACTTAAAAGATCTTTTAAAAGATTCCACTATAATGTAACATAGAAAAGAAAATATATAACAATTGCACACTGGATAATGTGATTAAAAGCAATAAAAATTGCCAAAGATCTGAGGCCAAATCACAGATTTTCAATTGTTGGGACCAGTTGATGTGCTCAGAACTATCATTCAGATGTCCAAATATGTCACAAGCTTCCAGCTACTTTCCAAAAACTCTTTAGTTATGTGTAATTCAATTACTGACAATACAAACAAAATAACCAAGAGGGAAATGCAAACAAACAAAATCCCATGGAACCCACAGTATTCTTTGATATGTGTTTAAGTAATCCTGCAGGACTTCCCTGGTATTCAGTGGATGAGTCTGCCTGCCAAAGCAGGGGTTACGGAAGATCCCTCATGCCTCGGAACAGCTAAGTCCATGAGCCACAGCTACTGAGCCCAAGCGCTGCAACTACTGAAGCCCACGTGCCTTAGAGCCTGTGTTCTGCAATAAGAGAAGCCACTGCAATGAGAAGCCTGCACACCACAACAAGAGTAGCTCCTGCTGGCAGCAGTTAGGGAAAGCTTGCAAGCAGCGGCAAAGACCCAGCACAGTCAATAAATAAATAAATAATTCAAAAACAAATAAATAATTCTGCAGCATCACAAAGATGCTGACAAGGTCTAGATCATCAGCAGGGGTAACCTGGCTCTTACACATACACACATGGCCAAGGGCCATACTTGAGAGAGAGTGAGAGCCACTTTAGACCCCAACTGCGACTGTCATTCTGGAGAAGAAAGTATTCATGTATTTCTGAATGTAAATACATGCTGTCATAAGTTAGATTTTTTTAAATGTTATATTTAGTTTTGGTTTTCTCCAAAAGAATTAATATTAAGTCAGTGGTGAATTTTACAATCTACAACAAAAGCTTCTTACAACTGAGAAATACTCTAATAATATAGTAGCTATGTACTGAATCTTATTATTTTCCATGCAATGCCCAAAGGCTTTAAGTGACTCATCTTGCTTAATCTTCGTTTTACTTACATATTTTATTTTTACCATTTTAGAAATGAGACATTGACACATAAAGGGGTTAAGTAACTTGCCCAAGGTCACACTGCAGGCCAGGATTTGAACCCAGATGGTCTAACTCCAAGTCTCATGCTCTTAACCACTTGATTATAGGCCACTGTGATTTCTGCACAGAGGGTGTACCCCATGCAACACATTCAATAAGTATTTAATGAGCACCTATTAAGTGCTATAAACACTGTTATAGTAACTAGAGATACTAGCAAATAAAATAGTCAAGGTCTCAACCTTCTTAGAACTGATATTCTAACAGAGAAAAGTAAATAAAGCTCAAGATAATTTTAAACAGTAAACACTATACCAAAAATTGAACAGGCTAGTGGAGATAGAAGGTTTGGGGTAGTCACCACTGACCTCTCTGAGGAAGTGATGTTTGAACAAGTAGAGCATGGGGGTGGGGGAGGGAGGCAGGGGTAAAAGCTTTGAGGCAAGACCTGATCAGCAATGGCCTCCAAGCCCCAAGACTGCACAAACACTCCTTCAACATGTCATGTTTTAGTCTTTGCTGGAGATTTGATTCCAGAAAGACAGCGTCTGATTTGACTTTGTTCCAGTGTCTGTCTCTTAACTGATGCCATGACTAGGACCCCAACCACTAAATCCAATCTGAGTGCTATTTGCAGAAAGGTGGGGAAGGGTGCAGCCAACAAGCAAAGCAAAAGGGTAGGTTGTATCTGTGCCGTGTTTTGAATGAATGAATGCTGCTTATGTCTGTGTCTTTAATTCTGGGATGTGGTGGGGGGTGGGTAGTTGTTTTGGTGTATGTGTGTGTGTGTTTATAAAAGCAAGTCTTTAAGAAATGGTAGAAAGCAAGGAAGCTCATTTCTAATCCCAGCAGAAAATAAAGAGTGAAGGGGGATGTTATCTTCAGTATTGACTTTATAGCTCAGGATACTAAACACTCACAAACCTATTTAGCTCACAGAACTTCCATAACTCAGTTGAAACTGGGGCCACAGCCAGTTTTACCTAATAAAAATTTCCAAGCAATGAACACAGAAATCGCTGCTTCTAAGCTACTCAAAACAGAACTGGGAATTTTTTTCTCATGGCATACAGAGCCACACTGTTGATTGTTAAAAAGTCATTCTCTGGGCCTTGCTGATCTGAAAATCTGTCTCAACATGGGCTTCAGTTCAGTTCAGTTCAATTCAGTCGCTCAGTCGTGTCCGACTCTTTGCAACCCCATGAATCACAGCACACCAGGCCTCCCTGTCCATCACCAACTCCCGGAGTTCACTCAAACTCATGTCCATCGAGTTGGCGATGCCATCCATCCATCTCATTCTCTGTCGTCCCCGTCTCCTCCCGCCCCCAATCCCTCCCAGCATCAGAGTCTTTTCCAGTGAGTCTATAGAGTCACAAAAACCAGTTTCTCAACCCAGAGCAACTACTTATTTGATATGAGCTCAAATAAGCTAATTAGTCTCAATCAGCGTAAGTTTGTCATAAACTGAAGATAATGCCTACACCATAGGGTTATTGTAAGGACTGAGTTAGAAAATACATTGTGTGCCTAATACAGAACCTCTTTAGGATTCTTCTTGATTAAGCTCTGTTGATCCTTGCCATGGAGAATGCTCCACATACAATTAGGTTTTGGCTTTAAATAACTTTAAAAGATTTACGTAACTTGAATATATTATAGTTCATGCCAGCATTTCTCAATACACATAATAGTAATCATTGTAAATATGGCTTTAGTGCTCACAGTGTCCCAGGAACTATCCTAAGCACTTCCTATTTATTTACTTATTGTTGATAGCTCAGCTGGCAAAAAATCTGCCTGCAATGCAGGTGGCCCTGGTTCAATCCCTGGGTCAGGAAGATCCAGTGGAGAAGGGATAGACTAACCACTCCAGTATACTTGGGCTTCCCTGGTGGCTCAGCTGGTAAAGAATCTGCCTGCAATGCGAGAGACCTGGGTTCGATCCCTGGGTTGGGAAGATGCCCTGGAGAAGTAGAAGGGCTATCCACTCCAGTGTTCTGGTCTGGAGAATTCCCTGGGTTGGGAAGATGCCCTGGAGAAGTAAAAGGACTAACCACTCCAGTGTTCTGGTCTGGAGAATTATATTCCTTGGGGTCCACACAGAGTCTGACATGACTGAGCGACTTTCACTTCACTTAATCTACACAGGACATCCCGGGTGGTGCTAGTGGTAAAGAACCTGCCAATGCAGGAGATGCAGGTTCAACCCCTGGGTCGGGAAGATCCCTTGGAGGAGGGCATGCAACCCACTCTTGTATTCATGCCTGGAGAAGCCCATGGACAGAGGAGCCTGGCAGTCTACAGTCCATAAGTTCGCAGAGTCAGACATGACTGAACCACACAAGCATGCAAAGTGTTAGTCGCTCAGTGATGTCTGATTCTTTGCAATCCCACGGACTGTAGCCTGCCAGGCTCCTCTGTCCATGGGATTCTCCAGGAAAGAATACTGGAGTAGGTTGCCATTCCCTTCTCCAGGGGATCTTCTTGACAAAGTTTGTGTAACATGCCCAAGGTCACACAGCTGGTGGTGACAGAGCTGGGAGTTGAACCCCTAAGTGTTAGTTCTGGGGCCTTCACTCCTAACCATTCTGCTTTACTTAACAAATAACAAAGAAGCACTAATCTACACATTACCTCCTCCAGGGGCTGCTCAACTTCCTCCCTTGCATTCAAGTTGTTCCACTGGAATTTGGAGTAACAAATTAAACCTTCCATTTCAAAATTATGTGTGTTGCTTGGATCCTCAAAAATAGATTTAAAGATCTAGAAAAATGGTACAGGTAATCTTATTTGCAAAGCAGATATACTGACACAGACACGGAGAACAAACATTGACACCAAAGGGGAAAAGGGGCAGGGTGGGATGAGTTGGGAGATTGGGATTGACATATATACACTGTTGATATGGCTTCCCAGGTGGCCCAGTGGTAAAGAATCCACCTACTAAGGCAATAGACGCAGCCTTAATCCCTGGGTTGGGAAGATCCCCTGGAGTAGGAAATGGCAACCTGCCACAGTATTCTTGCCTGGAAAATTCTGTGGACAAGGAGCCTGGGGGGCTATAATCCATAAGGTTGCCAAACAGTCGGACACGACCTAACACACACACACGTAGATAACTAGTGAAAACCTAATGTATTGCAAAAGAAACTCTACTCAGTGTTCTATGGTGACCTAAATGGAAAGCAAATCTAAAAAAGAAGGGATATGTAAACATATAGCTGATTCACTCTCCTGTATAGCAAAAACTAACACAACATTGTAAAGCAACTATACTCCAATAAAATTAATTAAAAATAGATTTAAAGAATTTTCAAGTCTCAAGTTTGAACACTGTAAACAACTGCTTTGGATGAAAACTGCTGTTTATCTTCTTTTCTCCCCCATTTTTTGTTAAAATGCTTTAAAGGGGCCTCTGATTATATGAAATGAAAGCCTCAGCCCAGCAAAGATGACTGAGAAAGTATGGAGCTAAATTGCTCTGTGCAGTTGTGAGGGTTTCATCTTTGTGCAGGTAAGATTTGGGGATAGGGAGTTGTTTGTTTTATTTTAAAGGGCTTCTTTTTTCTCCTGGCAGCCATGGGATTGAACTTGTGGCACAGGGAGTCAGAAGAGAAAGAGGAGATGGGGGAAAAAAAACAGTCTAATTGAAAATGTTGGTCTCCAGGAATTTAGAAGCAGAATAGGACCTAAGGAAAGAAACAGTCAGTAAGGAATTCCCTCTGACAGTGTTTGTCCAATGGTCTCTGGCCTCGGTGATGTGTAATATCTGATTTCAAGATATTTCCTGTGTTGTGAGTTAATTCTCTTCTATTACCACACTCCCTGCCAAGTCTTTAGAGAAGCTTCCCTAACTTCTACAAACCAGTGCCAACTTTAAGTGCTTGAGAGAAGTGATCTGCAGACTGGAGAGTAAACTAAAATGCCCAGGGATGACTGAATAAAGCCAATGCAGTGTTTCTCCCAATGCATATAGTGCACTCAGTAAGGAGAACTCTATAAATAAAATTTTTAAATTGTATTGCATATTTGCACTTAATTTTAAGTTTTCTTCTGTTTCCTATATTAACTGTCTTCTGATTGAGTGTCATTGGAAAAGGGTGTTTGCTATGACCAGTGCATTCACTTGGCAAAGCCTTTGCCCTGCTTCATTTTGTACTGCAAAGCCAGACTTACATGTTACTCCAGGTATCTCTTGACTTCCTACTTTTGCAAACCAGTCAATCCTAAAGGAAATCAATCCTGAATATTCACTGGAAAGACTGATGCTGACGCTGAAACTCCAATACTTTGGCCACCTGATGAGATGAGCCGACTCATTGGAAAATACCCTGATGCTGGGAAAGATAGAAGGCAGGAGGAGAAGGGGATGACAGAGGATGAGATGGTTGGATGGCATCACCAACTCAATGGACATGAGTTTTAGCAAGCTCTGGGAGACAGTTAAAGACAGGCAAGCTTGGTGTGCTGCAGTCCATGGGATCACAGAGTCAGACACAAGTGAGCAACTGAACTGAACTGATTGTGTGTCAGTTCTGTCTATTGAATCCATACCTGTCAGGCTGTTGACTTTCCTTAAGCGTTTGGCTATATTCGTGTTGAGGGTATATTGAACTAGATTGGTAGTTGTCATAGGGACAGAATAAAGAGACAAAGTAGGTGATTAAATAGTTAATCCCACTAGGAAATTGTAAGTAGAAAAATTTGGGGAGACCCCTGTAAGTTCAGTTCAGTTCAGTTCAGTCGCTCAGTCGTGTCCAACTCTTTGCGACCCTATGAATCACAGCACGCCAGGCCTCCCTGTCCATCACCAACTCCCGGAGTTCACTCAAACTCATGTCCATAGAGTCGGTGATGCCATCCAGCCATCTCATTCTCTGCCGTCCCCGTCTCCTCCTACCCCCAATCCCTCCTAGCATTTTCCAGTGAGTCAACTCGTCGCATGAGGTGGCCAAAGTATTGCAGTTTCAGCTTTAGCATCAGTCCTTCCAATGAACACCCAGGGTTGATCTCCTTTAGAATGGACTGGTTGGATTTCCTTGCAGTCCAAGGGACTCTCAAGAGTCTTCTCCAGCACCACAGTTCAAAAGCATCAATTCTTCGGCGATCAGCTTTCTTCACAGTCCAACTCTCACATCCATACATGACCACGGGAAAAACCATAGCCTTGACTAGACGGACCTTGGTTGGCAAAGTAATGTCTCTGTTTTTTAATATGCTATCTAGGTTGGTCATAACTTTCCTTCCAAGTAGCAAGCATCTTTTAATTTCATGGCTGCAATCAGCATCCGAAGTGATTTTGGAGCCCAAAAAAATAAAGTCTGACACCGTTTCCACTGTTTCCCCATCTATTTCCCATGAAGTGATGGGACCAGATGCCATGATCTTCGTTTTCTGAATGTTGAGCTTCAAGCCAACATTTTCACTCTCCTCTTTCACTTTCATCAAGAGGTTTTTGAGTTCCTCTTCACTTTCTGCCATAAGGGTGGTGTCATCTGCATATCTGAGGTTATTGATATAACTCCCGGCAATCTTGATTCCAGCTTGTGCTTCTTCCAGCCCAGTGTTCCTCATGATGTATTCTGCATATAAGTTAAATAAGCAGGGTGACAATATACAGCCTTGACGTACTCCTTTTCCTATTTGGAACCAGTCTGTTGTTCCATGTCCACTTCTAACTGTTGCTTCCTGACCTGCATACAGGTTTCTCAAGAGGCAGGTCAGGTGGTCTGGTATGCCCATCTCTTTCAGAATGTTCCACAGTTTATTGTGATCCACACAGTCCAAGGCTTTGGCATAGTCAATGAAGCAGAATCCACACAGTCCAAGGCTTTGGCATAGTCAATGAAGCAGAAATAGATGTTTTTCTGGAACTCTCTTGCTTTCTCCATGATCCAGCGGATGTTGGCAATTTGATCTCTGGTTCCTCTGCCTTTTCTAAAACCTGCTTGAACATCTGGAAGTTCACGATTCACATATTGCTGAAGCCTAGCTTGGAGAATTTTGAGCATGACTTTACTAGCGTGTGAGATGAGTGCAATTGTGCAGTAGTTTGAGCATTCTTTGGCATTGCCTTTCTTTGGGATTGGAATGAAGACTGACCTTTTCCAGTCCTGTGGCCATTGCTGAGTTTTCCAAATTTGCTGGCATATTGAGTGCAGCACTTTCACAGCATCATCTTTTAGGATTTGAAATAGCTCAATTGGAATTCCATCACCTCCACTAGCTTTGTTCGTAGTGATGCTCTCTAAGGCCCACTTGACTTCACTTTCCAAGATGTCTGGTTCCAGGTGAGTGATCACGCCATCGTGATTATCTTCATAGTGAAGATCTTTTTTGTACAGTTCTTCTGTGTATTCTTGCCACCTCTTCTTAATATCTTCTGCTTCTGTTAGGTCCATACCATTTCTGTCCTTTATCGAGCCCATCTTTGCATGAAATGGTCCCTTGATATCTTTAATTTTCTTGAAAAGATCTCTTGTTTTTCCTATTCTGTTGTTTTCCTCTATTTCTTTGCATTGATCGCTGAGGAAGGCTTTCTTATCTCTCCTTGCTATTCTTTGGAACTCTGCATTCAGATGCTTATATCTTTCCTTTCCTCCTTTGCTTTTCACTTCTCTTCTTTTCACAGCTATTTGTAAGGCCTCCTCAGACAGCCATTTTCCCTTTTTGCATTTCTTTTCCATGGGGATGGTCTTGGTCCCTGTCTCCTGTACAATGTCACGAACCTCAGTCCAGAGTACATCAGGCACTCTATCAATCAGATCTAGACCCTTAAATCTATTTCTTACTTCCACTGTATAATCATAAGGGATTTGATTGAGGTCATATCTGAATGGTCTAATGGTTTTCCCTACTTTCTTCAGTTTAAGTCTGAATTTGGCAATAAGGAGTTCATGATCTGAGCCACAGTCAGCTCCTGGTCTTGTTTTTGCTAACTGTATACAGCTTCTCCATCTTTGGCTGCAAAGAATATAATCAATCTGTAAGTTAATGATTACTCAAAAACGTAGGTTTGCTTAACCACAAAACTAAGCAGGGTTCCTTAGCAACAAAACCATACAACAGAAGCATGAGACGTGCCCCAGAACAATAAAACGATGGTGGCATGAGACCTAAATCCTGCCCAGTAAACTCAGTAAGTTAATGATCCCTAGGACATGCTCTCTTCATAATAATTTGTGAACCTAGTTTGACTAGGTAGGGACAAGAAAACTTCCTTGCCCAACTTGAAGGAGGAGCTGATGATAAAATACATCTACTCAAAAAAGACAAAGAAGTTCTTCTTGGCATCCCCACTTTTCCTTTGATTATAAAACTGTAGCCAAGTAAGTTCTCGGGGTTCAGCTTTTCTCACCCACCCACTTGTAAGCCTCATAAGCATCCTATTCTAATAAATCACTTCTCATCTACCACTTTGCTCTCCATGAATTCTTCTCTGCACTGATGCATAAAGGACTATGGTATGGGAGCTCTTCAGAGCCCCCCAAAATTACACTAAATGGTTTCAGTTGCAATTTTCTTCACACCAGTGAGACTGTAGTGGAATTGTTCAGGACAGGGGAGTGTGGCTTGAGTAAGCGGCTATTCCTCAGGAGCAGCCTCCTCAACCCTCCTGGGACATTAATCCCTTTCCCTTGACCTCATCTCCATTCTTATAGCATCACGTTTGAGGAGACTCCCTCAAGGAGTTGTATTCCCAGCTCTATCCTAAAGGCCAGCATAAAAGTAGAGGTGGCGGTTTAGTTGCTCAGTTGTGTCCAACTCTTTGTGACCCCATGGACTGTAGCCCACCAGGCTCCTCTGTTCATGGGATTTCCAGGCAAGAATACAGGAGCAGGTTGCTATTTCCTGCTCCAAAGGATCTTCCCAAACCAGGGGTCAAACCCTGGTCTCCTTCACTGCAGGCGGATTCTTTACCAACTGAGCCACCAGAGAAGCCCTTAAAAGTAGAAGTAATTAAAAAAAAAAAAAGTAGAGGTAATGATTCACCTGGTAATTTAATCTCCCAAGGAGGGATCACCATATCAGGTGTCCCCCAGAACAGCTTCATGTTCAGTAATTTGCTAGAAGGATTCTCAGGACTGAGAAATAGTTATACTCACAGGTACAGTTTATGGAAATGAAAGGACACAAAACAAAATCAGTAAAAGGAATAGGGTGCATGGGGCAAAGTCTGGAGGAAACCAGGAAGAAGTTTTCCAGAGTCCTCTCCCAGTGGAGCCACACAGGATGTACTTAATTCTTCCAACAATAACACCTGGCAATAGGTGTAGAGTGTCTACCAGGGAAGCTCACTGGTCTCACCATCAAAGATTTTTAGTGGAGGCCGGTCATGTAGGAACCCTCTGACATTCACATGTCAAAATCCCAGATGCCCAGAAGGTAAGCAGACCTTCAGCATGAACATGGTATTTGCACAGTCTAGACAGAGTGAACCATCCTTATCATTAGGGAATGGTGGGAAAACTCCTGAAAGCCAAGTTCCCAGATGCTAGACAAGAGCCAATATTTAAGCAGACCTTTCTAACAATAGGTGTCTCAGGGCTGCTATGTCAACGACTTTCTGCACTGTCTCCCAGACGTCCCTCTCCCCGGCCCTCACCACCTCTGATCTTCCAGATTCTGTTGGGTAAGCTCAAGTCTTGGAAACCCTGTAAGAGATTACTGGATCTCTGGTTGTATACAGTCTTGCCATCAGTACATAAGAAGCTCTCAAAAACATGTGCTGAATAAATGAGGTATGTGAAAAGGTAATCTGGTAATTTAAAACCTGAAAGAAAATATTCTGAAATGTATTAACAAAGGATACTGCTATTACATGAGAGTTTTGTTACATTTTTATATGCTTTCCAAGTTTTCTAGAATAAACACATACTGTTTCTGTCATTAAAAACCAAGTAGAAATAAAGGTTAGTTTCAAGCAAATCTGAGTGTTGGTACTGTAGATTAGATATAGAATCTACAGAGATGGGCCAAGATCCACTGGATAACTTTGATCCCGGGGATATTTTTGGCCATAGGATTCTGGGTGAGGCCCACATCACATAGCATTTTTCTCTTGGGACCCAAACTTAATGTTATTCCCTTCTAGTCAGTCTTCATAAATAAATTCAGGAAACACAGTAGTCAACACTTAAATCAAGATTTGTCAGCTGATAAACTAAAAAAAAATCTGAAGATCCACTGATGTTTCTCAGCTTCCAGTAGCAAATGCTACAAACTATAGTGCTGCAATTAAATTTTAGCCATCTCTACTGATGGGTGGAAACAATTTTTGAAAATTACTTTCCAACCATATCTTCCTAAGGTTAATATCAAAAGTTAGCTTACAGGAGGAGGAATCTTAAACAATACTGTAATTAGCCTCCAATTAAAATAAATAAATAAATAACATATTCTAGGTAGCAGTCGGAGAAGGCAATGGCAAGCCACTCCAGTACTCTTGCCTAGAAAATCCCATGGACGGAGGAGCCTGGTAGGCTGCAGTCCATGGGGTCGCTAAGGGTCGGACATGACTGAGCGACTTCACTTTCCCTTTTCACTTTCACATATTGGAGAAGGAAATGGCAACCCACTCCAGTGTAATTGCCTGGAGAATCCCATGGATGGAGGAGCCTGGTAAGCTGCAGTCCATGGGGTCGCTAAGAGTCGGACACGACTGAGAGACTTCACTTTCACTTTTCACTTTCATGCATTGGAGAAGGAAATGGCAACCCACTCCAGTGTTCTTGCCTGGAGAATCCCAGGGAGGGCAGAGCCTGGTGAGCTGCCGCCTATGGGATCACACAGAGTCAGACACGACTGAAGTGACTTAGCAGCAGCAGCATACAACAAAGAAAACCTACAAAGTTTGGCAAAAACGTAAATAAGACTTACAGACATAATGTTGAGTAAAAAAAAAGGCAAAATAAATGTATAATTAATTGCATTTATACAAAGTTTAAAACAGGCAAAAGTTATTTACAATATTGGAAATCAAAGTAGCTTTAAGAAAAGGAGACAAGAAGGAGCACAAGAGAAAACTGCTTGTAATATTCTGCATCGGTCTCAGCAGAATTTGCACAAGTTATTAAACTGTAAAAATTCACTGTAGTAAATACTTAAGATTTATACACCTGTGTGTAAGTCTGTTTAACTGCTGTAAAAATATGACCCAAATGGAGGGTTTTACAAAGAGCTTATACATCAAAAGACAGACATAGTTATTATGGTTCTTTTAGTAAATGTTCAATAACTCTAAGAACCTGGCCAACAGTATGTATGTAATGTCTATTTCTCCAGATCTTACAAGCCTTTGAGTAAGAGGAATCTCATTAACTGCAATACAAACGTCACTGGTTCCTGCTCCTTTTCAGTACCAAACCTCCACCCCTGCACACCAAGTCCTGTATTTCTGAGAGTCTCCAGAAGGTGTCTCCCTGTGCTGTCAGTCTGCTGGCAATGCCTCTCCCCTCTGAACAAAGCACTTCCTCCAGATCCTCCCCTACTGGGTCTGGCAAGCTGGGCAAGCTGCTTTGCTGTGCTCAGTTGCTCAGTCCCGTCCAACTCTGCGACTCCATGGACTGTAGCTCGCCAGGCTCCTATCTCCATGGGATTTTCCAGGCAAGAATACTGGAGTGGGATGTCATTTCCTACTCCCAGTGCATCTTCTCAACCCATGCATCCCGCATCTCCTGCATTGGCAGGCAGATTCTTTACTGCTGAGCAACCTGGGAAGGCAAGCTGTGCAGGAGTGAAGCACAAGAAATTGACTCACCTGTTCGGGTGAGAAGGTAAAACAGTATCTCTTAAATCTGAGAATTTTTTTAAAAGCTGAGAAAATTCTTTCCGTTTTTACCAACAGCCTTCTATGTACTCAAAGGAATCAGGCTTCTCAACACTCAGACCAGGTTATCAAGAAACTAGTACAATCCCTGTCAGACTTACTGCTCCCCTCTGACAACTAGGGCTCTTCTTGCTGACTGAAGCTAATCAGCAGATTCCTTCTACCCTTAGGGTGAACGCTTGCCCAGCAAGCTTCTCAGCCTCCACCAGACTCCCACAGCTTGCTGGACATGCCCTTGCCCCAGCAACAGGCAGGGCATGACTTCTTCCCCTGATGATTCCAACTCCCCTAGGTGTATTGATTTTACTCAGGCCTGTTTCATCAGTTCACTGATGTGCTCAGACAGGCCTGAAAACCTGCGAAAGACCTCAGATAAACCAGTGTAGAGATCCCTCTACTCTGCTACTCTAATACCTGCAAAGATGCTTGACTCATGTGGGAGCCCAAGGCACCAGTACACCCAACTCTGAGTGTGTTCTACATCTAGCATAAGAATGTTAAGGTCGTATGTTTGTTTAAAAAGAGTTCTCCAATGTTCTCTATGAGAATAAACTATTTCTTTTTGTGTGTGTGCTCAGTCAGTTCAATCGTGTCGGACTCTTTGCAACCCCATGGACTCTAGCCCACCAGATTCCTCTGTCCATGGGATTCTCCAGGCAAGAATACTGGACTGGGTTGCCATGCCCTCCTCCAGGGGATCTTTCTGACCCAAGGATTGAACCTGCATCTCCTGCTTTGCAGGTAGATTCTTTGCCCACTGAGCCACCTGAGAAGTCAAAATTATTTCTTTGGATGTCAATATATATTTACATCTAAGACTTTGAAAAGGAGAAAGTGCCATCTACTTTATGCTCTGGATAGAGTGACGAAAATAACCAATTTTGATTCATCTTCTTCAGAGTACAAGTAATCTGGGTTTGATGTTTTTCCTTTATTTTATTCAAGTATAGTTGATTTGGAAGAGGGTGTTTGCTATGACCAGTGCGTTCTCTTGGCAAAACTCTTAGGCTTCAGCAATATGTGAACCGTGAAATTCCAGATGTTCAAGCAGGTTTTAGAAAAGGCAGAGGAACCAGAGATCAAATTGCCAACATCCGCTGGATCATGGAGAAAGCAAGAGAGTTCCAGAAAAACATCTATTTCTGCTTCATTGACTATGCCAAAGCCTTTGACTGTGTGGAACACAATAAACTGTGGAACATTCTGAAAGAGATGGGCATACCAGACCACCTGACCTGCCTCTTGAGAAACCTGTATGCAGGTCAGGAAGCAACAGTTAGAACTGGACATGGAACAACAGACTGGTTCCAAATAGGAAAAGGAGTACATCAAGGTTGTATATTGTCATCCTGCTTATTTAACTTATATGCAGAATACATCATGAGGAACGCTGGGCTGGAAGAAGCACAAGCTGGAATCAAGATTGCCGGGAGAAATATCAATAACCTCAGATATGCAGATGACACCACCCTTATGGCAGAAAGTGAAGAGGAACTCAAAAACCTCTTGATGAAAGTGAAAGAGGAGAGTGAAAAGGTTGGCTTGAAGCTCAACATTCAGAAAACGAAGATCATGGCATCTGGTCCCATCACTTCATGGGAAATAGATGGGGAAACAGTGGAAACAGTGTCAGACTTTATTTTGGGGGGCTCCAAAATGACTGCAGATGCTGATTGCAGCCAGGAAATTAAAAGACGCTTGCTCCTTGGAAGGAAAGTTATGACCAACCTAGATAGCATATTAAAAAGCAGAGACATTACTTTGCCAACCAAGGTCCGTCTAGTCAAGGCTATGGTTTTTCCCGTGGTCATGTATGGATGTGAGAGTTGGACTGTGAAGAAAGCTGATCGCCGAAGAATTGATGCTTTTGAACTGTGGTGCTGGAGAAGACTCTTGAGAGTCCCTTGGACTGCAAGGAGATCCAACCAGTCCATTCTAAAGGAGATCAATCCTGGGTGTTCATTGGAAGGACTGATGCTAAAGTTGAAACTCCAATACTTTGGCCACCTCATGCAACGAGTTGACTCACTGGAAAAGACTCTGATGCTAGGAAGGATTGGGGGTGGGAAGAGACCGGGACGACAGAGAATGAGATGACTGGATGGCATCACCGACTCTATGGACATGAGTTTGAGTGAACTCCAGGAGTTGGTGATGGACAGGGAGGCCTGGCATGCTCTGATTCATGGGGTCGCAAAGAGTTGGACACGACTGACCGATTGAACTGAACTGAACTGAACTGAACTGATAGTTGATTTACAATGTTGTGTTAATTTCTGCTGTACAGTAAAATAATTTGTTATAAAGATACATACATTCTTTTCATTAGAATATAGGTAATTTGTTCAGTGTTTTGGTGCATAAATATCTGAAACAAAGAAAGAGAAATAAAGCAATTTAAATTTCAGTCACATCCTTTGCTGAACCACTTGATGTCCTGAGATGAGTTCAAATAGCAAATTCCTCCACCTGCTGGTATAAGCTCATCTCTGCAGTTCTCACATTTAAATCTCAAAAATACAAAAGATGATGTGTCATGAAAATTATGGTGGAGTGAAGTTTAACATTTTCATCTTGAACTGGAAATGTACTGTGATTCAGTGACTAATATACTATCATTCAAGGGGGTAGAAGAGGAAATAGCACTTCCAAGAAGAAAGAAAAACAGATGTTGTCATGTAGATTTAAGACAAATACAAGATGCTCTTTCCTCCCTGTAAACTTAGCACTTAAAGTTAGGCTAACTATTTTTTCCTTTCGCATACTCTGCCTTGTATTTTCCTGTGAGTATGGGGAGAGTGAAAAGGTTGGCTTGAAGCTCAACATTCAGAAAACAAAGATCATGGCATCTGGTCCTATCACAGTGGAAACAGTGTCAGACTTTATTTCTGGGGGCTCCAAAATCACTGCAGATGCTGATTGCAGCCAGGAAATTAAAAGACGCTTACTCCTTGGAAGGAAAGTTATGATCAACCTTGATAGCATATTAAAAAGAAGAGACATTACTTTGCCAACAAAGGTCCGTCTAGTCAAGGCTATGGTTTTTCCCGTGGTCATGTATGGATGTGAGAGTTGGACTGTGAAGAAAGCTGATCGCCGAAGAATTGATGCTTTTGAACTGTGGTGTTGGAGAAGACTCTTGAGAGTCCCTTGTACCACAAGGAGATCCAACCAGTCCATTCTAAGGGAGAACGATCCTGGGTGTTCATTGGAAGGACTGATGCTAAAGCTGAAACTGCAATACTTTGGCCACCTCATGCGACGAGTTGACTCACTGGAAAAGACTCTGATGCTGGGAAGGGTTGGGGAAGCGAGGAGAAGGGGACGACCGAGAATGAGATGGCTGGATGGCATCACCGACTCTGTGGACATGAGTTTGAGTGAACTCCGGGAGTTGGTGATGGACAGGGAGGCCTGGCGTGCTGTGGTTCATGGGGTCGCGGAGAGCTGGACACGACTGAGCGACTGAACTGAACTGAACTGAACTGATGGTGCCCTAACATAGTTTAAAAGCTCTTGGTAAGGCAGAAACCATGGCCTGTATTCTTCAGACCATTAACAGTGAACATAGTATAGTGTGGATGTATACAGTGGGTGTTCATTCAATGTTTGATTTGTTGACTTTCCAAGTTGGTCCTTACTTCCGGTTCTTTCTTTCACCAAGAACATGACCAAAGGGGAGTCCTATAGTCACTGTTATAAAATGACCACTCCCACAATAAGTATATGAATTTCTCAGTTCAGTTCAGTTCAGTTCAGTCACTCAGTCGTGTCCGACTCTCCGCGACCCCATGAATCACAGCACGCCAGGCCTCCCTGTCCATCACCAACTCCCGGAGTACACTCAAACTCATGTCCACAGAGTCGGTGATGCCATCCAGCCATCTCATTCTCCATCGTCCCCTTCTCCTCCCGCCCCCAACCTTTCCCAGCATCAGAGTCTTTTCTAGTGAGTCAACTCGTCTCATGAGGTGGCCAAAGTATTGGAGTTTCAGCTTTAGCATCAGTCCCTCCAATGAACACCCAGGATTGATCTCCTTTAGAATGGACTGGTTGGATCTCCTTGTAGTATAAGGGACTCTCAAGAGTCTTCTCCAACACCACAGTTCAAAAGCATCAATTCTTCGGCGATCAGCTTTCTTCACAGTCCAACTCTCACATCCATACATGACCACGGGAAAAACCATAGCCTTGACTAGACGGACCTTGGTTGGCAAAGTAATGTCTCTGCTTTTTAATATACTATCAAGGTTGGTCATAACTTTCCTTCCAAGGAGCAAGCGTCTTTAATTTCATGGCTGCAATCAGCATCTGCAGTCATTTTGGAGCCCAAAAAAACAAAGTCTGACACTGTTTCCACTGTTTTTCCATCTATTTCCCATGAAGTGATGGGACCAGATGCCATGATCTTTGTTTTCTGAATGTTGAGCTTCAAGCCAACCTTTTCACTCTCCTCTTTCACTTTCATCAAGAGGCCTTTGAGTTCCTCTTCACTTTCTGCCATAAGGGTGGTGTCATCTGCATATCTGAGGTTATTGATATTTCTCCCGGCAATCTTGATTCCAGCTTGTGCTTCTTCCAGCCCAGCGTTCCTCATGATGTACTCTGCATATAAGTTAAATAAGCAAGGTGACAATATACAACCTTGACGTACACCTTTTCCTATTTGGAACCAGTCGGTTGTTCCATGTCCAGTTCTAACTGTTGCTTCCTGACCTGCATACAGGTTTCTCAAGAGGCAGGTCAGGTGGTCTGGTATGCCCATCTCTTTCAGAATGTTCCACAGTTTATTGTGATCCACACAGTCAAAGGCTTTGGCATAGTCAATGAAGCAGAAATAGATGTTTTTCTGGAACTCTCTTGCTTTCTCCATGATCCAGCGGATGTTGGCAATTTGATCTCTGGTTCCTCTGCCTTTTCTAAAACCTGCTTGAACATCTGGGAGTTCACGGTTTACATACTGCTGAAGCCTGGCTTGGAGAATTTTGAGCATGACTTTACTAGCGTGTGAGATGAGTGCAATTGTGCGGTAGTTTGAACATTCTTTGGCATTGCCTTTCTTTGGGATTGGAATGAAGACTGACCTCTTCCAGTCCTGTGGCCACTGCTGAGTTTTCCAAATCTGCTGGCATATTGAGTGCAGCACTTTCACAGCATCATCTTTCAAGACTTGAAATAGCTCCACTGGAATTCCATCACCTCCACTAGCTTTGTTCGTAGTGATGCTTTCTAAGGCCCACTTGACTTCACATTCCAAGATGTCTGGCTCTAGGTCAGTGATCACATTATCGTGACTATCTTGGTCGTGAAGATCTTTTTTGTACAGTTCTTCTGTGTATTCCTGCCACCTCTTCTTAATATCTTCTGCTTCTGTTAGGTCCGTACCATTTCTGTCCTTTATCGTGCCCATCTTTGCATGAAATGTTCCCTTGGAATCTCTAATTTTCTTGAAGAGGTCTCTTGTTTTTCCTATTCTGTTGTTTTCCTCTATTTCTTTGCATTGATCACTGAGGAAGGCTTTCTTATCTCTCCTTGCTATTCTTTGGAACTCTGCATTCAGATGCTTATATCTTTCTTTTTCTCCTTTGCTTTTCGCCTCTCTTCTTTTCACAGCTATTTGTAAGGCCTCCTCAGACAGCCATTTCGCTCTTTTGCATTTCTTTTCCATGGGGATGGTCTTGGTCCCTATCTCCTGTACAATGTCACGAACCTCCGTCCAGAGTTCATCAGGCACTCTATCAATCAGATCTAGTCCCTTAAATCTATTTCTCACTTCCACTGTATAATCATAAGGGATTTGATTGAGGTCATATCTGAATGGTCTAGTGGTTTTCCCTACTTTCTTCAATTTAAGTCTGAACTTCGCAATAAGGAGTTCATGATCTGAGCCACAGTCAGCTCCTGGTCTTGTTTTCACTAACTGTATACAGCTTCTCCATCTTTGGTTGCAAAGAATATAATCAATCTGATTTCGGTGTTGACCATCTGGTGATGTCCATGTGTAGAGTCTTCTCTTGTGTTGTTGGAAGAGGGTGTTTGCTATGACCAGTGCATTCTCTTGACAAAACTCTATTAGCCTTTGCCCTGCTTCATTCCGTGCTCCAAGGCCAAATTTGCCAGTTACTCCAGGTGTTTCTTGACTTCCTACTTTTGCATTCCAGTCCCCTAGAATGAAAAGGACATCTTTTTTGGGTGTTAGTTCTAAAAGGTCTTGTAGGTCTTCATAGAACAGATTAACTTCGGCTTCTTCAGCATTACTGGTTGGGGCATAGGCCTGGATTACTGTAATATTGAATGGTTTGCCTTGGAAACGAACAGAAATCATCCTGTCATTTTTAAGATTGCATCCAAGTACTGCATTTCGGACTCTTTTGTTGACCATGATGGCTACTCCATTTCTTCTAAGGGATTCCTGCCCACAGTAGCAGATATAATGGTCATCCGAGTTAAATTCACCCATTCCAGTCCATTTTAATTCACTGATTCCTAGAATGTCTATGTTCACTCTTGCCATCTCCTGTTTGACCACTTCCAATTTGCCTTGATTCATGGACCTAACATTCCAGGTTCCTATGCAATATTGCTCTTTACAGCACCGGACCTTGTTGCTATCATTGGTCACATCCACAACTGGGTATTGGTTTTGCTTTTGCTCCATCCCTTTATTCCTTCTATATGAATTTCTACTTAAGTATAAATGGGAGAGGGGAGGCAGATGAAGAGGAGTCAGCTCCCAGGAAACCAGGGAATGGGGAAACAATGTGTCTAGCTACTTTGTCATCTGTTTGGTTCACTGATGTTTACCAAATGCCCAGCACAAGGCTAGACACATAGTAAATGCTTAAATATTTTTAAAATAAATCAATAAATTAAAACATTGATTTTGAAAAACAGAGATAGGTTATGCTACGCAAAATTGCATCAAATGAACTCAGTCCACCTAAGACAACAAAAAATGCAGAAAAGAAAAGCCCAGAACTGTGCATACGATCAACTTTTAATACATCATCCAGACTCCTGGGCTCCATCCTTGAAAAAATGTGTTTTAAGCTGATAAATGTCCAAGCATCCTATTGGTTAAAGTTTTAAAGGTGGATAATTAATAGCTCAGAGATGTTAAAGTGTTTGAGAACTTGATGTTTGTGATTCCTTCAGTTTACTCCTTAAGGAAACAAAACTCTGTAAAAAAAAAAACTAATATTTTTATAGCAGCTGTACATTTTATACGTAATCCCTGCAATAAATCTATTATGCATATATAAGTCAAAATGTGGACCCACTCAGGTCAGCATGATGAAGGCCCTGAGACGAGGTGTCAGAGAAGCTGTCTCTAGTGCATGTTGCATGCTGATTATCTACTGAAACCCTAGGCTTAGCACACATCTTACTTCCCTTCTTTGGTCAGGATTGCTTCATTTCTCTTTGCAAAACTTTCCCAGAACTCATCTTCTCATTCATTCCTATAACAAGGTGAAAGCTTTTTCCTGAAACATGAGTCTTGTTGCATTAGTAATAATACTAGATGGAAAAGCAAATACAAACAGTGCATAAACCCAGATGTGTACGAAATACAGCTTTATTATTTACATATAATTTAAATTTCTAATCTGAACTCTCAATCTCCAGGAAAGGGAAACTGTGACCTCACTTTAACTTGTTCATTCACTCCAAGCACCAGTGGCGGTGGAAGGTGGGAAGCCCAAGCCTTGACAAGTCTTCCCCTGGGTGTTTTCTGAGTCAGCCTTCTCATCCGGTCTTCACCCACAGGCTGCTCCATGCCTCCCTGCGGGTGGGGAGCCTTTGACCATGTCTAAGCCCTGACTACTGAAAGCCTTCAAGCAGCTACTTCCTCCCCTGGATCTTCCAAAGAAGCAGAGAACGTCCCAGGCTGCTCCCTGGCATTTCTGCTGCCTCCCCGAGGAAGCAGGCTCCCTCCCAGCTCCATGCTCCAAGGCTGTGGTATCTCTACTCCCCCCACACCCACCATGCTATCTTCTCCCTCCTGTGAGTCTTCTCAGACTCCCGGCTCTCATTCAACGTGTCTCGCACATGTTAACCTAAGTGAAAGTGTTAGTCTCTCAGTAATGTCCGATTTTTTGAGACCCCATGCACTGTATCCCACCAGGCTCCTCTGTCCATGGAATTCTCCAGGCAAGAATACTAGAGTGGGTAGCCATTCCCTTCTCCAGGGGATCTTCCTGACCTGGGAATCTAGCCCAGGTCTCCTGAATTGTGGGCAGATTCTTTACTGTCTGAGTCAATATAAGCCAGCCACAAACTAAAGAGGTTACATCCTTCATCAGCAATGAGTGCAAGCTAGAGTGCCTCCTCAAGGGAGGTGGGGAAACGTAAAGCACCAGGAGAAAAGAGAAATGCTGGATAAGATTTCAAAATATAATCCCAACCCCAAAGTTGATATTTTTTGCTTTTAACATTTCCTAACACAGGATTGAGCGACTTCACTTTCACTTTTCACTTTCACACATTGGAGAAGGAAATGGCAACCCACTCCGGTGTTCTTCCCTGGAGAATCCCAGGGACGGGGGAGCCTGGTGGGCTGCTGTCTATGGGGTCACACAGAGTCGGACACGACTGAAGCGACTTAGCAGCAGCAGCAGCAGCAACACTTCTCTACTCAGACCTTTTTTGAGTTTAGCTGCCTTGGGGAGTGAGGAGGACAGACAGCATTAACCTCACTTTGCAGAAGTTGAAATTGAGGCACTAAGCAATTCTCCAGCATATTCCACAACAGGCATACTGAAACCATCCACTGAACAAGGCACAGGGAGAAATTAGTTGTTAAATATTTCCTGCTTTTCAGAAACTCCCACCGGACCACGCCTAACAAACCAAACTGCCGTATTAATGAGCAAATCAGATATAACAGGATCTGAAAGTGCCAGGAACACTCACTTGCTTCCAAAACAAGCCAAATATATTCAAGTAACAATTGAATGGTCTCAGTGACAGCCAATTACAGAGATGCAATGCCTTCAGTGTGCTGTCCCCAGATCTGAAGGGCACTCATTAGCATAATAAATCCAGGCGCTCAATCGTCTTACTAAATATTTAAAACAGCAGAGCCTAGACAGTAATCTTGGTTGACAGATTCACACATTAAATATACAGAGTGAAATGTACTTAAAATCACTCAGTGGGCACAAAGCTCAGCTCATCTTCTACACTGAGCATCTCCGTCGTGCCAGTGCCCCTTTGTGGGCCTCTTTGGACCTCTGGCATTTGCCTGGATTTCAGAACTGATTAGAAGTAGTTCAAGGGCCAGAGAACAGCACAAAACACCTAAAGGGACAGGATAACTAGATCAGCTAAGGTGCAGGGAGAATCCAGGTTTACTCAATAGATCCCAAACACGTTTCAGAAGAAGGAAAGCACAACACAAATATTTGGAAACCTCTTCAGCCTCTTACCTGTTAAGTGATCTTGAGCAAACTACTTAAACTTCTCTGAGCCACGGTTTCTTCATCTGTAAAAATGAAAAGAAAAATAAAAGTTGCCCACAGAGCTGGTAAGAGGTTTCAATGAAGGAATGCACATTAAGATCCTAACCAGAGCTCTTGGAAAACGCTAGTTGTATATTTGATGAAAGTGGGATGTCAATATGGTAAGCCCTACTTTGGAATACAGTGGCTGCTAACCTATGTCTGTTATCTGATATCTTGCTGGTAATCATGAGAATGGGCCTCCCAGACTTCCAACTGCAGGGAGCACAACTGATCAAGGGCTGCAGATATACTTGCTGGGCTTGCGCAGGTGTCACGCCTCCCTGGGGAGCTCGCCTGACAAGAGAGCATGGGGACTCCTGGACAGTTGACTTTGGCTCCAGAATTGCCAGTGGCCTTGCTGGATCTTCCTGGAACTGGGGGCAGTCTGGGATGCTCCCTCTCGTGGATCCCTCCCTCTCTCCTTCACTGGGAGTCAGATTCGCATCACAGCCTGACATTCTCTCAGGCTGACTTGGTTCCTTTCCCCATTTTCTTCCCCAGGAGCATTTGCCCTAACAGAATTCTTGCATGTTGAATCCTGTCTTAGCATCTGCTTCTCTGAAGATTCAGACACACTTGCCCATGTTCTTTTCTGACAGTGGGTATAACTTATACTTGTCTTATGAGGTGTGCATGGACTGTTGAGCTATTCACACGGGCCATTTCATCAGAGTAGCCGTGGGGAAGCCGCAGCTGAGAAACAGGAATAACAGGGGTCATCGTTGCCAAGAGAAGTATGAACAAACATGAGGACCTTAAGTCTGATACTTTTTCAGGAACTACAGTTTTGGGTGTTTCTAGTCAGGAGAAACTGAAGGAAACGTTTTCAAACATAGCGATCTTCTTGGTCAAGTAACTTCATCTCTCTGGGCCTTGGTGCCCTGCTGCTGCTGCTGCTGCTAAGTCACTTCAGTCGTGTCCGACTCTGTGTGACCCCATAGACGGCAGCCAACCAGGCTCCCCCGTCCCTGGGATTCTCCAGGCAAGAACACTGGAGTGGGTTGCCATTTCCTTCTCCAATGTGTGAAAGTGAAAAGCGAAAGTGAAGTCTCTCAGTCATGTCCGACTAGTAGCGACCCCATGGACTGCAGCCCACCAGGCTCCCCTAGACCAGTACAAAATGAGCAGATGTTAGATTTCAAAGGGACCCAGGAGAACATAAGCTCTGTGTTTCCCAAACTTCAGTTACATTTGTATACTTTTTGGCCAACTTGTGTGCCACCCAAGTAATAATTTTTCTTTAAGTAAATTCACTTTAACTTAAAATTTAAAAAACTTAAAATTAACTTAAAAATTAAAAAACTTTAAGTAAATTCACTTTAACTTAAAATTTAAAAAACTTAAAATTAACTTAAAATTTATCTGAGAGTTAAATGATAAAGTATCACTTATCATAAATGGAAGGTAATATTATTAATTTCCAGTTAGATGCTAAAACCTGAAGAAGGTATAGAGTCTGGAGCTGCTTTCTGTTAAAAATGCAGATTAGCAAATGTTAAAGACATGCTAACACCAAATACTTTCTAGAAAGACTGGAAGAGAAGTGAAAAAGACTGTCTGACAATGTGACTGTGACTCAGTTTTGTTTGTTTGGCTGTGCCTCAGAGCATGCAGGATCTTAATTCCCTGGACAGAAATCTAACCCACACCACCTGCAGTGGAAGCAAGGAGTCTTACCCACTAGACTGCCAGGGAAGTCCCAACAGTGTGATTCATTGTCACTCAAAACTGGATCTATGGTTCCTCCTAAATCACTAAGTCACTCCTTTCACATAGGCTTGGAGGTTCCCTCCCCCTATACTACAGTTTGGACATCCCACTGTTAACAGTTTTTCCATTTTGAGAGATGTGCAACTCAGGGGTGCAGGTTTACTGACCAGCTACAGAAGTAACAGTGTGTTTATCAGTTTATCATTATCCTGGGTTTTCAATAAGAATTTAATCCATCTAAGTAGATGGGGGCCTAGGATCCACGCATTAGAAATTGTCTTAAACAAAGCTGAGAAATAGAAAGTTGGCCTTTAGTGTCTTCCATCACTTCTTTTGTACACCCTAATTCCTCATTCCCTACCTAAGTAACCAGACAATTCTTTTCCCTTTTGCTGCTCAGACCTCCCTGGGAGGAAGATCTACTCAGACCTAGCTTTCCCTCATCCCACTGCTCCACTCTACTTTCCGTCTCCTGTTGAACTATTTCACACCAACCTGTGAATGACCCAAAACTGGCTTAACACTGTGACCATCCTAGAGGTATTCAAAACTATTTTATTTATTTATTTTTTACTTTATATTTTAATTTGGAGAATAGCCAATAAACAAGGTAGTGATAGTTCCAGGTGGACAGCAAGGGGGCTCAGTCACACATATACGTGAATGGAAACATTCTCCACTCTCCCCTAGACTTTCCTCCCATCCAGGCTGCCACATAACATTGAGTAGAGTTCCCTGTGCTATTCAGTAGGTCCTTGTTGGTTATCCATTTTAAATATAGCAGTTTGAACATGTCAATCCCATACTTCCTAACTACTAACGATCCCTTGCCCCCATTCCTCCCCCTAACCTGCAACCATAAATTCATTTTCTCAGTCTGCCAGTCTTTCTGTTTTGTAAAGAAGTTCATTTGTATCATTTCATTTTATATTCAGCACTAAGGGATGTCATATGATACTTCTCTTTCTCTGACTTACCTCACTCAGATGACAATCTCTTTACCCATCCATGTTCCTGCAAATGTCAGTATTTCATTCTTATTAATGGCTGAGTAATATCCCATCGTACTATATATATGTATATATATATATACAACATCTTCTTTATCCATTCCTCTGTTGATGGACATTAAGGTTGCTTCCATGTCTTGGCTATTGTAAACGGTGCTACAGTGAACATTGGGATACATGTATCCTTTTGGATCATTTCAAAACTGATTTTAAATACTTATTTTTTTATAATCTAATTTGTCAAGAGATCTTCCTTTTCAGCCTCCCCTCAAACTTTACCACAGAGGCCTGGTTATTTTAAGATCAACTTTTTTTTTTTGCATTTATTTTATTTATTTTTAATTGAAGTATGATTGACATATAATATTAGTTTCAAGTATACATGATTTAATATTTTTATAGATTATACTCCATTTAAAGTGTGTGGAACTGAAAGCGTTGGTTGCTCAATCATGTCTGACTCTCTGTCACCCCACAGACTATAGCCCACCTGTAGGCTCACCTGTCCATGGGATTTCCCAGGCAAGAATTTCAGAGTGAGGAGCCATTCCTTTCTCCAGAGGATCTTCCTGACCCAGGGATTGAACCTGGGTCTCCCACATTGCAGGTAGATTCTTTACCATCTGCTGCTGCTGCTGCTACTAAGTCACTTCAGTCGTGTCCGACTCTGTGTGACCCCATAGATGGAAGCCCACCAGGCTCCCCCGTCCCTGGGATTCTCCAGGCAAGAACACTGGAGTGGGTTGCCATTTCCTTCTCCAATGTGTGAAAGTGAAAAGTGAAAATGAAATCACTCAGTCGTGTCCGACCCTTAGCGACCCCACGGACTGCAGCCTACCAGGCTGCTCCATCCATGAGATCTTCTAGGCAAGAGTACTGGAGTGGCTTGCCATTCTCTGAGCCACCAGGAAAGCCCTATACTCCATTTAAAGTTATTACAAAATAATGGCTATATTCCCTCTGCTGTACAATATATCCTTGTTGCTTATTTATTTTATGCATAGCATTTGTATATCTTAAGCTCTCCCTCCTTCTTTCTCTCCACTTGTAACCACTAGTTTATTCTCTCTGTAAGATCAGCTATTTTGATGTTGCTGTCACTTTTAATTTAGGGCATTTCTGGTCTCATCCAGATGGCCAAACCATCATCCTTGTGTATTCTAAAATGCTTTCCTATTCCAGGTCATCAG
Organism: Moschus berezovskii; assembly: GCF_049115385.1. Taxonomy (NCBI): domain Eukaryota; kingdom Metazoa; phylum Chordata; class Mammalia; order Artiodactyla; family Moschidae; genus Moschus; species Moschus berezovskii. The sequence continues at coordinate 60,670,291 of NC_142468.1, forward strand.
TACTACAGGTATTGTATATTGTAACTCAGTCTTGGCTCTGCCCCCAAAGGCCTAGCATCTAAAGGGATCCAGGCCTAGGGACCTGGATATTTTGTCAGAGCTGTGAGATCTAAAGTTTTATTTTTATGGTGAGAGCTGCATTTAGCCTCCCACCCCCACCACCACATCAACTCAAAATAATCAGCTCTGGCCTACTATTAACAGTGAAGTCTATTAATAAATTGTACTAAGATTGGGGGGGGGGAATTCAATTCTGGAATGGACTATCTCCAAAATAAATTAATACCATATCTTATTGAAAAAGAAAAAGATTCTGACATTCTAAAATATCATTTGTTTGCCTTTGCCAAGGTTTACACACACACACACACACAAATAAATACCACCAAAGCTGGAAGGTGAATGGTGCAAAGATCAGGCTGTACTGCCAAATAACACAGACTGCTTTGTTTCATGTAAACAAGGCAACCAGCCCAGTGAGTTATCCCTTCCTATTACAGGGCACACCTTCTCATTTCCCTCCTTCCACCCTGCCTTCATTTGAAACAGAATTCAAACAAGGGGCCAAAGTAAAAACCCCTGCCACCTAATCAGTCTGAAGGTCCAACTCAGGACTTTCTTTGATTCTCACTAACCTGTCTCTGCTGAACAGTGAGTGCTTTGACAAGGCAGTTCAGTTCAGTTCAGTGGCTTAGTCATGGGGTCTGACTCTGAGACCTCCTGGACTGCAGCATGCCAGGCCTCCCTGTCCATCATCAACTCCCGCAGTTAACTCAAACTCATGCCCATTGAGTCAGTGATGCCATCCAACCATCTCATCCTCTTGATAAGGCAAGCATGAGTCTAAGAGTCAGGAATTCTGAATTCCTGGGTCCTCAAAAACTAAATGACAGCAAAGGAGGTGCCCTAGGATTCTTTTTCTGACCCAAATGGGGGGGGGGGGGATGCCAAGAACTAACAGGAAAGTATGACAACTGAGGTAAGAATGCTGACTCTCCAGAAGCTTGTGGTAGAACCCACTCCAGGTGAGAAATAATAGCAATAATAGTAACATAACAAATAAACCTCTGTAAAATAAAAGCCTGCCAGCAACATGCTGGTACCTGAAAACTGTGTTCTCTTCTTGGTAGGAGTTGAGCCAAAAGACATAACCAAGCCAAAGATGCAGAGAAGGAAGGATTTATTATTTGCAGCAATTAAGAACATAGGATCTTTCCCAAACCAGTGCCTCTCTGAATAGCAAAATTGGGGAAATAAAGGTACAGGTCTATTCACGAAGGGGCTTGGGCTGAGAAATCAGCAAACACCTGGCAAAGGTCTAGCTTTAGTTACTTGAAGTCACAAGGGTCCACTCCATCCTTCCAGCCTCTCCTTGAGTGGGGGCCTTAGCTCCTGCAGAACTCAAAGATGAGCATCAGATTGTTATGTATGTCGCCTGAGGAGGAACTAGGACTCTTTATCACCGAACTACTTTTTCTTGACTGCTTTCCCTTTGTTCCTGCTTTCCCTTACTTCCCTTAAGATCGTTAACTGCTGTGACCTGTTCAAGGACAAATATTATGGCCAAGCTTAGATCACAAAATGGCTTAGGCCCAAAACACCTCTTCGGTCAAGAAAACTTCCCCCCCACCCACTATCTATCTCTATCTATCTCCCCCCTCCCTTCTCTATCTCTGCTGCTGCTGCTGCTGCTGCTGCTAAGCCGCTTCAGTCGTGTCCGACTCTGTGTGACCCCATAGACGGCAGCCCACCAGGCTCCGCCGTCCCTGGGATTCTCCAGGCAAGAACACTGGCGTGGGTTGCCATTTCCCTCTCCAATGCATGAAAGTGAAAGCGAAGTCTCTTAATGGTGTCCGACTCTTCGCGACCCCATGGACTGCAGCCCACCAGGCTCCTCCGCCCATGGGATTTTCCAGGCAAGGGTACTTAGACCACCAACTCCCACTCCCATCTGCTTACAACGCTTTCACACCCAGACGTTCTTCTTATACCCAACACTCCGGAGCGGGGAAGCAGGACGGATTGCCTCCTCTCCCCACTGTCCCCTCTTCCCCATTTCCACTGATCCTGAAGGGAGCGTCCATGAGTTACCACAGATCCCATTTCAACCGCCAAGAGAATTCCCCCGAGGTCCCTCCAGCCGCCAGCGCCCACCGGCGCCCCATCCAGGCATCGCGGGCGCGCAGACTCTCGCCCGCAGAGGTCCCCCCGGGTTCTCACCGACCGCCGCTCCCGCCCCGCCGGCCCAGAGTCCCGAGGCAGGGAGAAGCGGAGCCGGGCCCTCCCTCCGCCACCCAGGCAAGCGGGCTGGGACCCGGGGCGGCGCCGCCGCGCCCAGGGGCGGACCCCACACTTTCTTCCGACTCAAAAGCGGCGAGCGGCGTAGGCTGCTCCGCCCCCGTCCCGCCGCCGGCCCGGAGCCGCACGTCCCGCTGGCCGCGCTGCCCGCCGCCGCCATGGCCAAGCCCCTGACCGACCAGGAGAAGCGGCGGCAGATCAGCATCCGCGGCATCGTGGGCGTGGAGAACGTGGCCGAACTGAAGAAGGGCTTCAACCGGCACCTGCACTTCACTCTGGTCAAGGACCGCAACGTGGCCACCCCCCGCGACTACTTCTTCGCGCTGGCGCACACGGTGCGCGACCACCTGGTGGGGCGCTGGATCCGCACGCAGCAGTACTACTACGAGAAGTGCCCCAAGGTACTGCCTGCGCGCCGCCGGGCGCTCCCCGGTGCCCGTCGCGGCGTCCTGCCCTTCTGGGAGGGCAGCAGCCGAGCGTCGGGGCGATGGCCCGGGCTGCGTGGGTGGAGCCCTGGGGGTGACCTCGCCTAACCCCGATCCTCCCCTACACACACACACACCCCGCGAAGTCCGGGGAGAGTGTGTGGGCGGCGGGTGTGCAGCCGGGGTCAGATCTGGCATTCCGCCAACACCCCAGTCACGTCTCGATTATCCGAGCGCCATCCCCATCCTAACCACTGCGCTTCCCGTCCCCGGGGATCTCCTGGCGCAGAAGCCCAAGCCTCCCTCGCCTGTCCACTGGTTTCACAAACTTTTGGGGGAGCATCTACTCTCAGCATCTAATCTAGAGATAGCTGGCGGCTCCAGTCTGAATGCCAGGCACAGTTCTAGTCTCCAAACAGTCGATCCAGAACAAAGGGGATAAAAACCCTGCCTGGGGGGTGCGGGGTGTGGCGGGGGGGGCGGCGGGAGAGGGGAGCTGAAGGTTTAGGGAGCCGAGACCTGCCGAGGTCGGCTAATGGTAATAAGATTTAAGGGGGCAGGTGGAGCAGGAGTCGGAGGAAGGCGCATCACAGCCCACAGAACCTTTTTAGAAGAGGAGATGAGATGGGGGTTGCGTGCAAGACCCGGGCTGGTCGAAAGCACAGCCCGAGTGTGAGGAAGGGATGTGGGGAGTCGGAGGGGGCGGGGGTAGAGGTCCTGACCCACGCTCAGAGCTCTGTATCCGCGCCTCCCCCCCGCACCCCAGTACCTAGAGCGGGGTGTGGAGCTGCTGGACTAACTTGGTTCCTGCTGGCTGGAGACTGAGGGCCAGGCCACCCCCGGAGTGCTGAGGGACTGCTGTTCACAAACCACTCCTACCCACCGCACGGGGGCTGGAGGAGGACTTGGCAGCGAGGATTGTGTTGTGCCCAGTAAGGGTGAGAGAGTGTATTGGAAAGGGTGAAAAATGGGTAAATCCTGGAGACAGTGGCCCAAACATTTATTAAAAATTGTTATAACACAGAAAGCATGAAAAAGAATAGTCCATATTCCAAGTGCTCAAAGAACCCCTCAGCAAAAAATTCCTCAGAGTGAGAAATTGCAGCTCTAATAAAGCTTTCAAATGGAAAGTATCTTCGTCACCCCTGACGCCTAGGCCTCTACCAGAAGGTAGCAACTGCTAAAATATTTTCTTGCTGCTGCACTGCGGTCAGTGGTGTCAGACTCTTTTAGACCCGGCAGACTGCAGCCTGCCAGGCTCCCCTGTTCATGGAATTCTCCCGCACAAGAATACTGGAGTGGGTTGCCATTTCCTTCCTCATGCGATCTCCCTGACCCAGGGATTGAACCCCTCGACTCCTGCCGTCTCCTGCACTGGCAGGCGGATTCTTTACCCCTAGTGCCACCTTGGAAGCGCCAAAATATATCCTAGAAAACACTTTATGTATGCATATATTTCAATTCAATTCAATTCAGTCGCTCAGTCGTGTCTGACTCGAATGCATATATTTACTGTATTTTTAATTTGCACAGAGAGGACTGCACCTTACATTAAAAATTATTCTTTAAGTTTTTAAGCTGGAGCGTGAGATGATGAGCCGTGTTTTAGAACTCCCGCCTCCCCTGACACACACATACATTTCCAAAGCATTTAGTGCCATAGAACACACACTTGCCTTGTATGTTTCTTCTCCAGTGACTTAACTGGTACTTCATAGTTTTCTCCTCTTGAAAGTTTCTGCAATGGGCAAGCATTTAAGCCAGGTATTCTGATAGTGATACAAGTGAACAAGATCCATTCCACACGTGATAATAAAAGGTCCCAGCCCTCTGCACAGAATGGAGCCAGTAGGTGTGTCCAAGCTTCTCTCCCACCTCCCCTTCTGCCTGGCAACTGCAAATGAATCCCACATCTGGATCACATCTGGATCTCTAGTCTCAATTCCTTTTCAGACTCCATTCCTACAAGAACTTGGTGACCATAACTAGATCTCCCCTTATTCCTTCAGACTCGGCATGTTAAAAACTCAGAATCATCATCCCTCCCAATCCCGCCCTCTCTTGTGTCTCTAATGTCAGTGGCATTGTCATCCTGACAGATCATCCAGACACAAAACTCTACTTTCACCTTTGACTTCCTTGTGTATTCCCCATTCAGCGATTCACCAGATTCTGTTGATTCCTGCAGTTTGCCTTGAAATCACCCACTCTCCTCCATTCTCCCTTCTCTGCCTGATTGAGGCCCTGATCTCTGCTCTCCCAAGAAGTAGATTTCTAAGTGATTGCTTCCCAGAAGTGGTTAAACTTGGCAGCATGCAGCTGAATAAATGGCTAGCAGACTTATTTTGTTTGGTCTGTTAGACATCTTTAAGCAATTTTATTTTCCCTGCCTTTGGGCAGGACATGTCCAACCCAGCTCTTGGCCCACTATTCCTCATTGTTTTTTGTGATAGCCTTTGTGCATTTATCTTCTCAGCCTGGTTCCTGAAGGCATTTGAGTTTGCAATCCCATCTCGTTCTATGCATTATAATCTGATTAAACCTCCTAAGGTGACACACCTTGCCCTCTGCTCAGATCTATAGCACTGGCTCTAGTCACCTGGCACAGTCCTCTTAATCTAGCACTGAAGGCCCGTCACAGCCCAGGTGAGGTATTTTCCCATGACCCTCCTGGACTTACATGTTCTCCCACCCACCCGATTTGCCATCCCCATCCTTGCCCTGATCTCCCCACTTCCGGGCCTCTGCCAACACTGCCCCCTTCCCTCGGAATGCCATTCCCACCAGGTGTCTGCCCAGTTCTCACCTGCCCTGCAAGGCTCAGTTGTATTGCTGTCTTTTCTCTACACCTTCCCAGAACTACCAGGGCCTCTAATTAATGCTAGGAAAATTTTAAATTATTTTAAAAATATTACATACTGTTTTGTCTTCTTTATTTTATCTTTATAAGCCTTTTGAAAGTTTCTATTTTTTGTAAAATGTACATAAGATATTAATAATAGTAGTGCATGTATATAATCTATAGCATATATAGGCAATGCTCAAATATTTTACTACCAGAAGTATGTTTTAAATGTTTGCTGCTGCTGCTGCTAAGTCACTTCATAGAGACCACTAACTAAGAGGATGAGGGAGATCCATTTTTTTAAGGTCTTCTGTATCTCCAAATATAAGGTGCAATCCCACCCCAAAAAATTTATTTACGGGAAAATAGGAAATCACCTTAAATTCACGTCTTTGGAAAATCTGTCATGCAACAAGTTTCTCTAATTACTTTATTTTAAAATACTTTATTTAAAGCAGTAACTTTTTTTTTAGGAAGAGCTTGAAATATCTGAAAAACTCTTAAATTCATGTGAATTTAGAATTCTTAAGAGGGAGAGAAAGAAAATTAACACAGATGCAGTCATTATTCCTATGACCTCACAATTGCAAGTGCTTGATATATATATACTGTGTTTATAAGCAAGCTTTTTCTAGATCACTAAAAAGTAAAAACACCATACATAGTGGTTTTATTATAGAGATCATGAAAATGCACACAGAGAAGAATGAAAATAATTGCCCTGATGTTATATAAATGGATGTTTGTGGCTTGAGAAACTCTTCCTTTTTGTGAGTGGTACCAGGGCACCAGTCATGGGGTTGAGTGGCAACTTGCACCTCTTTGGCCTGCATCTGCCCCCTTTTCCTAACTCACAAAGGTATCTAATAAACTAATGGGAGCCCTAAAGATAGCATTATAGATATTCAAGCAACTTGGATAAAAGTAATAATGATGTGCCCTGGAAAACAGTATTAAATGACATATTGACTCTCCATGGGAGACTTCGAATTCAATTGTTTCATAAAATGAAAATGGGGAAAACTGAGATTTCTAAATTGACATTTTCTTATAACATTTAAGTATATATGTGTAACTAATGAGTTAAATATTATAATAAGCATTCCTTATATTGAACTGTATTCGTATTTTTTTAGTATTTTCTGCTTGACCAAATCCTTTTTAAGAGGGTGATAAAGTTAATGATCCTTTTTTTAAATTAGTAAACTGTACTTATATGTTAAAGGGTTTTAGTAATGTCTGAGCTTTGCACCTTTCACTTTCAACTGTTTTACCTGGCTTTTACCATGTCAAAGGCAAATAGTTTCTAAGCTGATAGAGAAGTGTCCCATTTTACCAAGAACAAACACCAACAAACTTGTTATTCAGAAGAAACTATTGTCAATTCATAGACTTTCTAGAGTAATTTTAATCCTAAAATATTTAATTATAATATCACTTGCACTAACAGGCAAGGACTACTTTGTAGCCAGTGGGTGTGTCTGAAAGGAGTTAATCTTCATGTTTCTTGGATGACTTGAGGTACTCAAAGCCAAGCCCACCTGACCATCATCCTGGAAACATTTTACAGATGAATGATGAGCTACGTCATTCTGACCACTGTTTACCCAAAACATACCCTTTTTCATGAGGCTTGTGAATCGGAAAAAAACCCACAAAACACTGAATCTACTTAGTTGGATGAGTTTGCTTCCCCAACCCCCCTCCCTGGGAGTAAAAGATATTTCAGTGTTACCAAAACCAGGATATAAAATGTTTTTTCCATTTTGTCAGTAGTGCTTTTCTTTAGCCCTTCATGCATCTATAGGAGACTCGTTTGAACCTGTGTTAAAGTAGTCCTGCCTATTTGTTTTTTATTGGTTACCTTGTGTTTTTATGTTGACAAGTAAGGTTGGCCTCATAGCTGTTCACATGACATCATTTTTCTCTGTTTCAGAGGGTTTATTACCTCTCTTTGGAATTTTACATGGGCCGAACATTACAGAACACCATGATCAACCTTGGCCTGCAGAATGCCTGTGACGAGGCCATCTACCAGGTATATTATCTCTGTATTTCTCTCATTCTCTCCCTTTAAATTTCAAGTTCAACTCAGGAACCTTGGGGAGAGAGCAACCCCCCTAAAAAAAAGAAAAAAAAAAGAAAAATTGTTTCTGTAGACATGGCTGTTAAAAACTATTAGAAATGTACACTATAGTACTACTGATCTCTGGTTTAAGAGGAACACAGTTAGAGAAGTAGTTTTGCCCCATGAGAATTTTGTTCTGCAATCAGTTTTTGACAGCATTCCACAACAAATTGCATTTTAGAAATTTGCATCCGAACAGCCTTTAAAAATTACTTGAGTCCCTGCTGTCAGAATCACGAGCTTTTCTTTGGACTCCTATCTACTTTTTAAAAATGATCAAAATTTGACTGTTATTTGTATATCAAGACATTATCTGAAATTAATAAGCTTTTAAAATTCTGTTGTCATACCTTCTCCATTGCTTCATGAAATGTAAAAATACACTTCCTCTTTAAATGAGAGGCTTGAGGTCTTGAACCTGATGTGCTAATTTGTTTGTGTGAACATATTTAACTGGTCCTCTCCTGACCTTCAAGTATATTCATACCAAAAATAGTCATTAACCTTTCTGATGTGGTTGATGGGAGGAACGTGTATTTTGCAAAGATGCACTATAGATGAGAGACTGTTTAAATTGCTTTTGTCCTGGCATGGGGTTGTTGTTCCCTCATTTGGACAGCTGCTTGTCACTAGGGCTGGTTTCCTTCATGTGGGTTTAGCAGAGCATTCCGTGTCAAAGAACAATTGCAGCTCCTCTCTGCTTCCCTTTTCTTTGCTTCCCTTGATATCAGCTGAAAAAATACAATTCCTTTGGACAAGAATTGAACCAGGTGGGATGAAGTGACTCCTTGCTCAAGGAGTATAGCCCACTCTAGACTCAGATGTTCAAGAATGTTACAAATCCTAAACACTAGTATTAGCAGTCGGCGTCACAGGAACCCCAGTACTTTAGTGAACCGGGAGCAAATTTGAAAGCCCTTTTAACAATGAACAGAGGCAGATCCATTTTTGAACTCTTTAGAAGATGCAGTTATCAAGACTTGTACCAGAAAGCAACTTTTGATATAAAGATAGGAATCCAAATTGGTAACCAGCCCCATGGCAACTGGGGCATCCACTTTAATAAGCATGCATTTTTAAATGTGTATATTATGTTTCCATGTAAAACAATATCTAATTTCATGGATTGCATCACTTTCAGGTAAGAATGCAATCATTTCACAAAGGACCATCATTAGCCAGGCATGGGCTAGATTATTATCTAGTCAGCAGGGGACAAGTCTTTTAATTTATCTGATCGTCAGTTTCCTCATGGTAAGATGAGCAGTCCAAAGTGGTCTCTGCTGCTGCTGCTGCTGCTAAGTCGCTTCAGTTGTGTCCGACTCTGTGCCACCCCATAGACGGCAGCCCACCAGGGCTACACAATTTTGATATGAGTCCATACTGCTGCTAGTGGCCTCTGGCTATGTTGGTTCTAACACTTGAGGACAGAGAGCTGACTGTCAACCAATTCCATCCATCCCCAAGGTTATAGATGCTCCTCAGCCTTTCACAGTCTCTCTTTTTCTTTCTTTTTTTAATTGAATATAGTTAATTTACAATGTTGTGTTAGTTTCAAGTTTACAGCAAAGTGTCAGATATATATATATAGATATATATATATTCAGTTCAGTTGCTCAGCCATGTCCAACTCTTTGCAACCCCATGGACTGCCAGACACCTGGCTTCCCTGTCCATCATCAACTCCCAGAGCTTGCTCAAACTCATGTCCACTGAGTCAATGATGCCATCCAATCATCTCATCCTCTGTCGCCCCCCCCTTTTTAGATTCTTTTCCATTATAGGCTATTACAAGATATTGAGTATAGTTCCCTGTGCTATACAGTAGGTCCTTTGTTGTTTACCTATTTTATATGTAGTAGAGTGTGCATATGTTAATCCCAAACTCCTAACTTAACTTCCCTGCAACTGTTCCCTTACAGTCTGTTATCTACCCCAGAGAGAAGTAGAGGATTTTAGGCCCATCCCAGCTGGGCCACAGGACTGAGGTTTCCCTGACTGCTGTCTGGCCCCAGATCTCACAGGCAGTGACTCACTAACTGGTTTTGGGCTAACAACCTTTGACCTCAGTGAGTAAATACATTGTGGTCATGAAAAGATGGACTTTAGTCCATCCCAGAGAATCTGACCTCATATCTTTCCGTAATTTTCAAATTTAGTCCAGTTAGTGTGGACTTGCTACTAGACTATTTCTGAGGTTTTACCCTGATGACAAAAAAATAACTTTAAGAAATAGTAATAGTCAATATTTATTGAGGAATATCTACCCAGGAATCATTCTGAGTGCTTTGTTTATATAATCTCATTTAATTCACAGTCCTAAATGAAATAGATACTATTGTCATTGTTTTATTTTAGTCACTAAGTTGTGTCCAACTCTTTGCGACCCCGTGGACTGCAGCCCACCAGGCTTCTCTGTCCATGGAATTTCCCAGGCAAAAATACTAGAGTGGGTTGCTATTTCCTTCTCCAATAGATACTATTATTCTCACTTTATTTTATTTATTTATTTTAGTTTTATTATTTTTCTTTTGGTTGTATGGCACAGTTTGTAGGATCTTAGTTCCCCCACCAGAGATTGAACCTGGCCCCCTGGCAATAGAAGCATGGAGTCTTAACCACTGGACTGTTCCCATGTCCTCATTTTTAAACAAGAGATAAAAGTCATAGTGAGATTTAGTACCTTGCCCAGGGTCATGTAACTAATAAATAACAGAGTCATAGTGGATATTTAAAACCCATACTCTTCTCCAATCTGCTGCTGTGACCTCACGGACAGTCTGCATCTTCAGTCACCAGCATCTGCGGGGGTTATCTGATGTCAGTTCTAGCACTGAGGGACCTGGAAGGGTTGAGTTCACAGATGAACCTGGATGCCCAACCCAGAGCTTTAGAAAATGACTGCAGTACTCTTGCCTAGAAAATCCCATGGACAGAGGAGCCTGGCAGGCTGCAGTCTAAGGGTCGGACACGACTGAGCGACTTCACTTTCACTTTTCACTTTCACACATTGGAGAAGAAAATGGCAACCCACTCCAGTGTTCTTGCCTGGAGAATCCCAGGGACGGGGGAGCCTGGTGGGCTGCCGTCTATGGGGTCACACAGAGTCAGACACGACTGAAGTGACTTAGCAGCAGCAGCAGTCTCTGAAGTGGCCTGTTTGTATCCACGTTCAGTGTGGTTTTCCTTTCATCCCCAGCTTGGACTGGATATGGAGGAGTTAGAAGAAATTGAAGAAGATGCTGGGCTTGGCAATGGTGGTCTTGGGAGGCTTGCTGGTAAGTGACATCGTGAATGGGCTGTGTTGTCTGGCTATTGACACCTTCTCAGATGCCACGCACGGCTATTCCTGTAGAAGCAGCAGACTGTCTAGGAGACTTGCAAGGTGTGACCTAGTAGTAGCTGTTTTTGTTTTTGACTCTGCACTGTGGTTTGACCAGTTCTAGACAGATAGTAGAGAAAGGAACTTGAACAAAAGAGACATTGCTTAAAAAGTTTGGAGACATTGCTTCAAACCCCAAAGCTAACCAGATGCTTCCTGTGCCCTGAAGGCTTCCCCTTCACTTCACTGTTCACAACTGCTCAATTCACATACTTGTGTGGTAGGACCTAAGTTGTTTAGCCATTGTGTTATCATCTTGTGCATTTGACAGTTTGTTTTTTGATTGACTAGTAGGCAATGATACAGTTGTTATACTATTCAGTTCAGTTCAGTTCAGTCGCTCAGTCATGTCCGACTCTTTGTGACTCCATGAATCACAGCACACCAGGCTTCCCTGTCCATCACCAACTCCCGGAGTTCACTCAAACTCATGTCCATCGAGTTGGTGATGCCATCCAGCCATCTCATTCTCTGTCATCCCCGTCTCCTCCCGCCCCCAATCCCTCCCAGCATCAGACTCTTTTCCAGTGAGTCAACCTGTTGCATGAGGTGGCCAAAGTATTGGAGTTTCAGCTTTAGCATCAGTCCTTCCAATGAACACCCAGGATTGGTTTCCTCTAGAATGGACTAGTTGGATCTCCTTGCAGTCCAAGGGACTCTCAAGAGTCTTCTCCTCGATTTAATTAATGAATATCCTTTTTTATATGGATTCAGTTTGAGTTTTTAATCCAGAAATTATTTTTCAACAAATATAGAGGAAAATATTAAAAATATAATACCAATACTATTAAATTAAAAATATGCATCCTGGACTTCCCTGGTGGTCCAGTGGTTAGGAATTTGCCTGCCAATGCAAGGGACACAGGTTTGATTCCTGGTCCGGGAAGATCCTATGCACCATGAGTCAACCAAGCCTGTGCGCAACGACTGAGCCTGTACTCTAGCACCCTTGTGCCATGAGAGAAGCCACTGCAATGAGAAGCCTTGTGCACTACAGCTAGAGAGTAGCCCCTGCTTGCCACAACTAGAGAAACCCTGAGTGCAGCAACACAGAGCCAAAAATAAAATAAATTTTAAAAATTCAGCCAACAAGTCCATGTATTATCACAGAAAAACTCTAGAGGTTGGCCATTCCAAGGTTAATTTATTCAGCAGCACAGTTCAGTCAGGACTCTGCATTTCTGTGGTTCTTTTGACTTTTCATGGAAAAAAGACAGCAGCAGTAAGAAGAATCTTTCGCTGCACCCAGCAGACCTCCTAGCAGCTCTCACTGGACAGAATGTCATCGTATGCTCAGGCCAAAACCAAAACTAGTGAAGGACATAGAATTACTATGATTAGCCTAGAAATTTAGTCAAGCAATATTCACTTATAGGTCCAGACTCCCTGAAGCATAACCTGGGATGTGAACAACACTGGAAATCCATTAGCCAGAGATTCTGCCACAGATGTCCCAGTTGGTCAGATGGGTCACATGTAAATTATACATGTCTTTTCAAGCAAGGGGGCATGGAGACAGGTTTCCTTAGAAAGGGCAGTGCGAGGGACAGGCACAATAAAGGCTATGTCTAACACAGACCAGTTTCCTTAGCTATTCTCAAATGGAATGCCAACATGTACGCAGTAGTAGTTTCTAGATAGTGAGATAATAAATGATGTTTGTTTTCTTCTTTATGCATTTTTGTATTTTCTAACTTTTCTATGGTATTTATTTTATTATAATTGGGGAAAATGTGACTTTAAAAAATTAATACTCACTATGCAGCAGTCTCTGTGCTTTAAAATACAAGTATGGTTTCTCATAGAAAAATGTTTTGTGGCTGCCATGTTTTTTAGAGAAAGACAAATTTTTACTTACCTTGATAACTCTGTCTTTTGCTTGTGCTTGGTTTAATTTAGCCTGCTTCCTGGATTCCATGGCAACTCTGGGGCTCGCAGCCTATGGATATGGCATCCGATATGAATATGGAATCTTCAATCAGAAGATTCGAGATGGATGGCAGGTATGTGACTCATATTTTTTAATTTTGTCATTAAAATTTTGCCTTGATGATGTTCTAGATGATTTATAATTTTCAGAATTTAACGGAGGGTGTTACTAATTTCTGTGGCATTTGATTGACATCTGTGAATTCCGTCAGTCTTTCCACTTTGTGATGTAAGCTCCCTAAGAGCCGAGAGCCTGCCAATATCACCAGTATCATTCACCACCATATCTATAGCATCTTTCACAGTGCCAGACTCATAAGGATGCTATGAAGATACTTATCACTGAGTGCCCGAATGCAGACCGCCTGTAATGGGCAATGTCCTATCTCTGTAGCATGCAAAATGGAGGAGCATGTCTTTTGACTCATGATCTTTCCCAATAGCCCTTGAAGGTAGGAAGCATGTCACCATTTTTGTAGGTGAGAAAACTGAGGCTCTTAAGAGGTGAAGTCACCTCAGATCACACTGTTGGTAAATCTGAATCCCCAGATTTCCCAGTCACAATCAGTATTCTTTTCTACATTCAGAGTCTTGCCCTCCTTATAAGATACATAAATTCAGTCTTCTGCTTTTTTTATATATAACTGCAGGCAGCCTTGTTAACTATTATATCAAATAAATCTGGCACATATTTAATATGTGTAATTATAGTGCTCCATAGAAAATTGCACAAATAGTAGTTAATCCATATAAATGACTTTTGTTTTATTTTCATATAACCAAACCAGATTCTTGAGTATTTGTTTCTCTCTATCTTTGGTAATCCTTTGAGCTACAGTCATGTAGCTGTCCATGCACGGACAGTTTTCCTTGATGTTAAATTTGATTTAGGCTTTCTCTTTCTCCCTATCTTTGTCTCATACCCATACCCCAAAGATACTGGATTTTCAGAAAAGCCTGACCTCTCTGAGCCCTTGTCACACTTCTAAGAGTAAGTCCAAAGGCAGCGTGCTTAGGCATTGGGTTGGGGGACCTAGGCTGGAGCTGATCCCTGGGGAGGGGAAGGATGAGAAGCTGAGTGTTGTCACCATCTGCTTTCTCCTCCCTCAATATTTGGACATTTTCTGGGCCAAGGAGAGTAGGTACTAAAAGATTCGATTTGATCAGAGGTTGCATCGAGGAAAATCCCAGGAGAATATTGGGAACCTATTGAAAGACAAACTTCCAAATTTTAAGGGCCAGTGTATCTTCAGGGGCTTCCCTGTTGGTTCAGTTGGTAAAGAGTCTGCTTGCAATGCAAGAGACTGCCTGCAATGCAGAAGACCTGAGTGCTATCCCTGGAGAAGGAAATGGCAAACCACTCCAATATTCCTACCTTGGAAATCCCATGGACAGAGGAGCCTAGTGGGCTACAGTCCGTGGGGTTGCAAGAGTCGGACACAACTTAGCAACTAAACCACCAACACCAATGTATCTTCAGCTACTCCTAAACCAATTAGGAGGCAGTGTTGGGTAGGAAAAAACATTTGGGCTCTTATTTGAGATCTCATTTCTAATTTGAGAGCTAACTGCAACTCATTACCTTTACAAGTTATGCTGCCTTGATTAGGTTACCTAACTTCTCTGAACCTGGGTTTTCTTGTCTGCAAAATGGAGATGCCAGCTTCCCAAAATTATGATAAAAATATGTAAAATGTCTGGCACACAAGTAGGTACTCAAGAATGTTAATTTTGCCTAATAAAAGGAGTATACTTTAACAAATTGTGGCATTGTATAATATATTAATATAGCCATTGATTTCATGTTTTTGATTAATTGTAGTAAAATGGAAAATTGTTTGTGTAGTTGAAAAATAGGGATATAGGATCATGTGAATAGTATGACCTATCCAAAGGAAGCAAAAATGATAAAATGCTAGGGGAAAAAAGTGTGTATATATATATATATATATATATATATATCTCAAAGGTTCATTCAATAGTAATTAATTATCTCTGGGAGACAGGATTATGGATGACTTTGACTATCTTTTTATTCTTCTACATGACTCATAGTCTATAAGAAATGTGTATTTTATAATCATAAAAAGATATAAAAATAACTGGCTGCCTTCTACAATGAAGAAATCTAGGGTTACATGGTAAGAAGCCTAGCTTGGCAGGCATTTCCAGCAGGACCAAGATTTTAACACACCATGACCAAGCAATACATGGCATCCATTCTTGGTCTTTGTATCCTGTGTGATACTCATTATACCCCACAATGTTTAAGGATTTTATTTTTTACTTTTCTTTTTAAATTGAAAGATTTAAAGATTTCTCTTTAAATTCAGCTGCTCAATCTCAGGAAAATTCTTCCAAGTGCATTTCCCCCAAAGTCTTAATGAAAGGCCACTCTGTTATTCACACCTTTGACCTTTGCTACCTTTAAATGTCCTTGTTCCAGGAAACCATCCCTTCTCTCCTGTGAGAGCAAGAAGTATGCATCTCCAGTGTTTTAAGGGGAAAAGAGAAAATGGCTTTGGCTAGTCTCCAAAGCTAGCTTCACTATCCTGCATCACTTCTTTTGTTTTAACTTGAAATTGAGTCAGAAGGACACCTAATTTTATCTACCATAGTCATTGCTCACTGGGATGGGATTTTAAAGAGCACAGATAAAATACATCATTCCATAAAAAAGAAACCATTAAAAAAAATATATATATATATATGTATATATATATATTTCAGGAAAGCAACATGCTTTTTCAGCCCATGGTCACTCCCCGGCACATCGGCTACAGGATTGCTCTTACCATAGAAAAGCCTGATAAAAATTGCACAGGCTAGGAAGATTTTTAAAGGGTGATGGACTTTCCGTTTTTGAAGGCTCTCTTCAAGGAAGATTTGGAGTAACAAAGTGTTCTTTGTGAACTCCACCCTGCCCTCAAGAAAAATAATTTTATTGCTAAAATGCTTGACCTACCTTGAACTCTACTGGGGATCATAGAAACCTTATCAGGAATAGTTCTCTGAAAATGACTGGGCACTGGGAGGAAAAGGGGGAAAGACAATTGCAACAGCCTCACATTAAAGTTTAACAGTCACGTGCTAAAGTTCTGGGTGGAAAGATACGCTGGCAATAGAAATCTCAGAGTTGAATCGAGCCATCTGCTGGAACCTTCTGTCTCTTAGAGCCCGTGCCCAGCCTGCTCTGACTAGCCATGCACAGTTCACATTACCCAGCAAGCTTCCTGTGGCCATTGTTGAGTTCTCGGTGTTCCCCAGAAACATTTTTCAATGATTGATATCATCAGACAGCAAAGTTTGTTGACACCACCTGATTTTTACTCACTGGTTCTTCATGTCCTGTGTAGCCCACAACTGAGAGGAAAAGCATTTCTTAGTATTCAACCACTGACTGAGACCCTGAGCTGACCTCTGCTTCCATGCTAGCTGGAATAGATTCCATTGAGTAATTTCTCTAGGAAGATGCCAGATCCAGCTGCCACACACTCCTCACTCCCAGCCAGAGGGGCACTTTGCTCCTCTCTCTAAGTCTCCTGTTTGCTTTATCTCAACTCCTTTTCATCTGGGATGTTCAGATCCAAACAGCCCACTTGGATATAAATGAAAGCTCTCCTCCCATCTGGCCCCTGCTCTTCATATGGCTCCGCAAGCTGGGGCATTCAGGGATCACTGGCTACATGGAAATCTAAATTTATAGGCTAATTTGCTGGAAGGAAGCAGGATAGAGAGGAAGTTTATCACCACCCCACAGCCTCTGTGGACTGGGTGGGGGCAGTTCTCTCTTTCTCTTCTGATCTGCTCAGACCAGCTTGTGTTGATGAAATATCTATGCTTCAATTTACCTTAAAAACAAGCTTTGTATAATTGAGGGAATTATTGACAGATTTCTTGCCAAAATCAAGAACAGGCTCAATAAAGAATAGCAAGCTAGGAGTTCTATTCTCCTCCAGAATGTGTTAAGTAACCCAGTGGAATTAAAATCAGCCATTATTTGGTGGGAAAAAAATCAAACCAACACTGGATTGCCTTAAGAGTGACTGGCTAACTAGTCAGTCCCTTATCACTTAACAGTTTGTCCTCAAAAGAGTAAATGCAGCCTCTGACTTGCATGAGAGGCTGGCAGGGGCCGGTGGTGGGAAGCTGGGAGTTCAGTTTCTCTTCTGTGGGCATTTCATTCTGCTTGAGGGGAGAACAGTCTGATTCTGCTGCATTTATCAGCAGAAAATATGTTGCCCCCTTAACCTGTGCACATGATTTTTTTTTTTTATGTTCACCCATGTTCTTACCATTTATTTTTTTCTTTTTCTTTTTTTTATTTTTATTTGATAAATGGTACAAACCACAATGCCAAAAATATTAACAGTTAAAATTTCACCAAATGAAAAAATACTATAGAATACACAGTTGTAAAAAGCTACATTATTTTACAACTGCCTCAAGCTGCAAAAAGAAAAAAAACCCAATGCCATACCTAAGTTATCCCTCTCTCAAAATAATGCCATTTATGTTATAAACCATGAGCACCCCATCAAAAGATGGGAACTGCTTTTGTTAATTCATATATATATATATATATATGACTGTATCACTTTGCTGTACACCTGAAACAAACACAACACTGTAAATGAAATATAAAATAAAAATAAGTAATAGACCTTTGGGGCTTTACACCGAGTTAGAGTTCCTATCAGAGGGGTAACAGCACCACAGCCGTACTGAATCCTCATGAAGGAGGCACATGAATGACTGGATTACAAGAGTTACAGGAATGAGAGCTGCTCACTTCCCATAAACTAGCTCACAGAAAGCCAACAAAGGCACGAGATACAGACCCTTTTTTTACTTATGAATGTGTAAAACTCAAGAAGGTCCACAGGATTTTTGAGAGGAAAGCTGTTTCTGCCTCACTGTCCTCCTGGTTCACACACAACCTGAATGTGTATATTAACAACAGTCCTGCATGCTGAAATGAGGCAGCTAGGCCCTAAGGCTCATTCCTGTTACAGGAAGCAGTGTTCACATTGATCGGTATTTGAAACCCAGAACCTGCCCCCTTGCCTAAGTGCAGCAGGAAGTGTTTTGTAATTAAGAATGTTTGATGCTTTGTGGATACTCTCGTTTATTTTTCATCAAGTTTCTAGTTATTAATATGAGCTAGTGGGCTCTAACTTTACCAATCTCTTATCAACTGATAAAAATTCAGTCCTTTCCTTGTTAATTTTTCATTGTCTTTTTGTTGTCCTCTTTATGACGGGGATAGCGGAAGTCTCAGGTCTGAATTATAGTTCCTGACTTTGTATCACCATGTAGCTCCTGGCTGCACCATGTACCCACTGACTTCATGTTAAGATGCAGATTTTTAAATGCAAATTTAGAGACTCCCTCCCCATACTGCCTGAGACTCTGCATTTGAACAGGATGCATTTTACTGATTAGCTCACATCTAGGTCCAGCCTTCCCTAGGCTTCCTCCTGCATCTGCTACATTCTCCTGTCTCCAGCAGCTGTCTAACTCCAGACCTTCCATCTAAAGATGTTGTTTCTGTGAGTTCCCTCTTCATTCATCATGTTGCTGGTAGTTCCTGTTAATGGGTGGCTTACTGGCATTCCCAGTATAAAGTCATGATCAGTGTTTGAATAAACGGATATGTGTTAGCATGTCTGGCTGTTGACATTAATGTTTTGTCTAATATCTCAAAAGTTAGCTGTGTTTGTTCACTTCTCTCCACACTGCCTGGGGCAGACACTGAACTCATATGTAGGTGATCATGAAGCATCCAGCATTGTGTGATAATTCGTAATTAATATCTTTTTAAACTAAACCTGAGTTTTCTATGAGGGAAGGGTGAGGAAGTAAATAGGTAAAATAACCATATTTGGGGTAATCTCATTGACAAGAGAACTTTGTATTAAAAAACCGTAACCCTTCCTTCTTGCCAGACACAATTCCATCTTTTAATATATATACAATATGTTAAAGTTTTCACTAATAATATCTTTAAAAATGTACCCCCCTCCCACCATGTGTTTTGTCCTTGTTTTGGTATTTTTATGTTTTTTATAGAAAACAAAATTTATTTGATGTCCAGGATGCCCTAAATACAAATTCTGATTTTAAAGATTGTATAAGAAATATTTTGTTATAAACTGACATAACTGCGTGGGGATACGTTGAAATTATCAATAAAATAAATTCCTTACCTTGTTAGTATTTCTTAAAATGAACTGTAAGTAATAGTTCATTATCAGATCAAAATTATATGAGGATTAAATTAAACAAAGACTACAAAATGTAATGGTGTTCTGTTGGTGGGAATATAAATTGGTGTAGCCACTATGGGACCCAATGGACAATCCTTAAAAAACTAAAAATAGAACTACCGTGTGTTCTAGCAATTCCATTCATGGGCATATAGCTGGAAAAAATGAAAACACTAATTCAAAAACATACATGCACCCCCAATGTTCATAGCAGCACTATTTACAATTGTCAAGACATGGAAGCAACCCAAGTGCCCATTAACAGATGAATGGATAAAGATATGATATATATATGCCATGAAATATTACTCAGCCATAAAAAAGAAATGCTGCCACTTGCAGTATCATGGATGGATGTGGAGAATATTATGCTTATTATGCTTAGTGAAATAGGTCACACAGAGAAAGACAAATACAATATGTTATCATTTATATGTGGAATCTAAAAAATAATACAAATGAATGCATATGCAGAATAGATTCACAGATAATAGAAAACAAACTTGTGGTTACCAAATGGGAGAAGGAAGAGGAGAGGGACAAATTAGGAGTATGGGATTAACAAACTACTATGTATAAAACAGATAAGCAACAAGGATACACTGGATAGCACAGGAAATTATACCTATTATAATAACCTATCAGTTCAGTTCAGTTCAGTTGCTCAGTCGTGTCCGACTCTTTGCGACCCCATGAATCACAGCACGCCAGGCCTCCCTGTCCATCACCAACTCCCGGAGTACACTCAAACTCATGTCCATCGAGTCAGTGATGCCATCCAGCCATCTCATTCTCTGTCGTCCCCGTCTCCTCCAACCCGCAATCCCTCCCAGCATCAGACTCTTTTCCAGTGAGTCAACTCGTCGCATGAGGTGGCCAAAGTATTGCAGTTTCAGCTTTAGCATCAGTCCTTCCAATGAACACCCAGGATTGATCTCCTTTAGAATAGACTGGTTGGATCTCCTTGCAGTCCAAGGGACTCTCAAGAGTCTTCTCCAGCACCACAGTTCAAAAGCATCAATTCTTCGGCGATCAGCTTTCTTCACAGTCCAACTCTCACATCCATACATGACCACGGGAAAAACCATAGCCTTGAATAATGGAATATAATCTACAAAAGTACTGTCACCATGCTGAACATCTGGAACTAACACAGTATTGTAAATCAACTATACTTCAATTTTTTTTTAATGGAAAAAAAGTTATAGTGTTCTGTATGTATACTGAAATAAGCTTTATTAAGGGAGCTTTCTATGAGTA
This sequence comes from Moschus berezovskii, assembly GCF_049115385.1. Classification (NCBI taxonomy): domain Eukaryota; kingdom Metazoa; phylum Chordata; class Mammalia; order Artiodactyla; family Moschidae; genus Moschus; species Moschus berezovskii. The sequence continues at coordinate 60,690,827 of NC_142468.1, forward strand.
GCTTTTCTCCACTGATGCTGTGCTTTCTAGGCACAAAGCTCTTGACAGAAAATCATGATGTAGGATCCATCATGTCCAGGTATCAAACAGTAAACACCACTGGGAGGCCTCTCTTTCCCTCAAGCTAGACAGTTGGCTTCCCAGATGTTAAGGCACAGGTTTTAGAACCCACAGTTCAGTTCAGTTCTGTCACTCAGTTGGGTCCGATTCTTTGCGACCCCATGGACTGCAGCACAACAGGCTTCCCTGTCCATCACCAACTCCTGGAGCTTGTTCAAACTCGTGTCCATCGAGTCGGTGATGCCATCCAACCATCTCATCTTCTGTTGTCCCCTTCTCCTCCTGCCTTCACTCTTTCCCAGCATCAGGGTCTTTTCCAATGAATCAGCCCTTCACATCAGGTGGCCAAAGTATTGGAGTTTCAGCTTCAGCATCAGTCTTTCCAATGAATATTCAGGATTAATTTCCTTTAGGACTGACTGGTTTGATCTCCTTGAATTCCAAGGGACTCTCAAGAGTCTTCTTCAACACCACAGTTCAAAAGCATCAATTCTTCAGTTGATGAACCCACAGACCTACCATCAAATCTTATCTTCATCATTCACTGTCCATGCTACTTTGAGCAATTATAATTTCCTTTAAAAAGGGAGAAACTGTAAGTTCCCTCCTACAGGATTGCTATGAGGATTAAACACAATAATATATATAAAACATTTAGAGCAATATTACCAAGTATTGTTGATTTAGGCCATATGATAATAACAAAGATGAACTGAGGTTGACAGAACCAACGTCTTTCTTGCCAAAGCAGTACTGAGTTGATCCAGTAAAAAAATATTTTTGATTTGATATAATTGAAGGGTTAGGTCCACATCTCCTGAAAAACAAATTATAAGCCATGTCCTTTTTGCAGATAGAAGAGGCAGATGATTGGCTCAGGCATGGAAACCCCTGGGAGAAGGCCCGCCCTGAGTTCATGCTGCCTGTTCACTTCTATGGGAGAGTGGAGCACACAGAGGCCGGGACCAAATGGATCGACACCCAGGTATTTCAAGTCCTCACACTGAGCGTTGTATAGAGGACAACACAGTATGTTGTGTATATGGTATTCAGTATAGTGTATTGTATATTGAATAACAATGTATTTTTATAAATAAATGTGTTACTTCTCTTAGTGGAACCCACTCATTTTGGAGACCAGGGTGCTGAGGTCAACAGAGAAGTGACTTCCCTAAGGTCAAGTGACTTACCAGGGTCATTTCGTCATCACCTTTTCAGAGATTAATCAATTCTATAACCCCAGCATGCTTAGCTCTCTAGTTTTATATACTATTGTTGAAACCAAGAGTGAATAAAGTTAAATGTCATTCTTCACACCACTGCCATATGTACATTGACTTGTAAATTCTAAGGGGTAAATATTTTTAAATTGAAGTATTTATTCAACGGATTACCAAAATGCTTCATTACAAAGTCAAGAAAAACAACACAAAATATTGCAAAATACATGCTGTTATTAATGTGCCAGATCACTGCTAGAGAAATAATGCTGGTGTCAACCCAAATGTACTTAATTCTTGGACATGTATTTATCCTGCCTTTAGCCCGAGGGCAGGCAGGGGCAGATCCTGCCCCAGCCCTGGCATTCCCTACATGCCAACTGCAGGAGACATAAGAGGCTCAGGTTTCCAGTTTGATCCCTGGGTCAAGAAGATCCCCTGGAGGAGGAAATGGCAACCTACTCCAGTATTCTTGCCTGGAGAATCCCATGGACAGAGGAGCCTGGCAGGCTACAGTTCATAGAGTCACAAAGAGTCAGACACAACTAAAGCAACTTAGCATGCACACATGCAAAGTAGAGTGTTACCCTGTTACTGAACAATTTATTTTTCAGCCCCTCCAGTGGAGGAGCTGTGCTTTGCTGTCCTCATCAGTTCAGTTCAGTCGCTCAGTCGTGTCCGACTCTTTGTGACCCCATGAATCACGGCACACCAGGCCTCCCTGTCCATCACCAACTCCCAGAGTTTACTCAAACTCATGTCCATAGAGTCAGTGATGCCATCCAGCCATCTCATTCTCTGTCATCCCCGTCTCCTCCCACCCCCAATCCCTTCCAGCATCAGACTCTTTCCAGTGAGTCAACTCATCGCATGAGGTGGCCAAAGTATTCGAGTTTCAGCTTTAGCATCAGTCCTTCCAATGAACACCCAGGATTGATCTCCTTTAGAATGGACTGGTTGGATCTCCTTGCAGTCCAAGGGACTCTCAAGAGTCTTCTCCAGCACCACAGTTCAAAAGCATCAATTCTTCAGCAATCAGCTTTCTTCACAGTCCAACTCTCACATCCATACATGACCACGGGAAAAACCATAGCCTTGACTAGACGGACCTTGGTTGGCAAAGTAATGTCTCTGCTTTTTAATATGCTATCTAGGTTGGTCATAACTTTCCTTCCAAGGAACAAGCGTCTTTTAATTTCCTGGCTGCAATCAGCATCCGCAGTGATTTTGGAGCCCAAAAAAATAAAGTCTGACACTGTTTCCACATCTATTTCCCATGAAGTGATGGGACCAGATGCCATGATCTTCGTTTTCTGAATGTTGAGATCAAGCCAACATTTTCACTCTCCTCTTTCACTTTCATCAAGAGGCCTTTGAGTTCCTCTTCACTTTCTGCCATAAGGGTAGTGTCATCTGCATATCTGAGGTTATTGATATTTCTCCCAGCAATCTTGATTCCAGCTTGTGCTTCTTCCAGCCCAGTGTTCCTCATGATGTACTCTGCATATAAGTTAAATAAGCAGGGTGACAATATACAGCCTTGACGTACTCCTTTTCCTATTTGTAACCAGTCTGTTGTTCCATGTCCAGTTCTAACTGTTGCTTCCTGACCTGCATACAGGTTTCTCAAGAGGCAGGTCAGGTGGTCTGGTATTCCCATCTCTTTCAGAATGTTCCAATTTATTACTTCCTGATAAAAAAGCCCTAAGAACTGTTGGACTTCATTGTCCAGTCAGGAGGCTCCACTTGAGATACTTGTTTAGTAAATACAATCTTAAGCCAGAAAAGATGTCTCATTGGCCATTTTTTAAAAGCTTAAAGAAAATGGTAAAGACCAGGGAAATGTTCTTAGTTATACAGCAAAATCAGGGGCAAAATTCAGTCTTGTAATGATACATTCAGTGGGTTTGTGGACTAATCTTCATAAATAAATGCTTTATTTTACCTTAGAAGAATCAAGACTCATGTTATAGCAAACTTTTAAACTAACGCTTTATTCTGTTAATCCATGCAAAGCTAGTCACAGTTCAGAAAAGTAAGACTTTTTTTAAAAAGTCTTTTTTTTTCTTGCAGCATATGAAATAATGGATTAGAAGCTAAAATAGGTCATTATATATAATGATATAAGGAATAAATAAATATGGTGATTTCAAGACATTTCCTTATATCTCCTCCACTTCTATTTTGGTCAAACAATAGACCACAGTCTGAGTTACAGTTGCTTACAAATATGATCAGGAAAACTGCAACAAATCAATTGCTAATATGCCCAAAGAATTCTCACATGTTTTGAGTGTTAAACTAGCAAGTATTTGATGTCTAAAACTTCCAGAGGCTTCTGATCTATTTAAATGTATGCAGTTTACACATTCAATCCTGGAAGCATTCTGTTTACTCCATAGGTCCCACTGATAACCTTATGATGACCTGATGATGTATTTACAAATTGCCTCTAGACAGTTTCATAATAAATCTAGAAATCCAGTTGGAGAGAGTGTATTTTTCTGTGCCCACAAAGGCAAGGTTATGGGGCAGATGTAATAAAGAGTGAGCTCTCCCTCCTCGTGCAGAACTTCATGGATTGATGCTATTGCCTGATCAGCCCCCAGATTTGTAACTAGTGAGGTCAGAGAGCATGAGGTCAGACCTGGTGTGCGCCTGTTTGAGGGCTTCCAGCAAACTGAACTGTCTTTGTCATTATTGTGTCAGTTCAGGTCCTCAGGGAAGCAGACAGCAGGGAGAATTAGAAGTACAAGTGACCTATTGCAGAAATGCTATGAAAAATTAGGGGGGAGGGGACAGGAAGAAGAGGGAAGTCATTCAGACTACACAGGTGTGACACCTGTGAAGAGAGAGGGAAAGAAGGATTTCTCAGGAAGAGCCTCACACTGCACCACAGCTCTGAGCAAGTGCCCAAGCTCCTGAGGGGAGTCCCAGCTCTCATGCTCCCACGACCATGAGAGCATCCCAGAGAAGGTACAGCCTCGTTTCAGCTCCGAGGTGGTGATTTCTCCCCGAAGTTCTCTAAAGGGACTTCCGAGCCATGCGCTTCCCCAGCTGCCTCAGTTATGCTTCCAGGGTCAGAAAGATGAGTCATGTTTGAATCCGGGCTCAATCCCACTCTGTAAATGACTTCCTGATTGATCACAACTTGCTTTAAGAATCTTCAGAGACCTTAATTTCCTAGTAAAAGATATTCAAGTCAGTGTGATTTGTTACTCTATGATTATGATGTTCATGAAAGCATGACTGAATGTATGTCATTGAAATAGACTAGAGTCCTTCATTCGTTTATAATTCAGCAGACCAAATTAAAGAGATCTGTGGTTAGATTTCAACACTTTCTGTGACCTTGGGTAGGTCACTTCTTAGCCTAATTTCCCTCATGTCCAAAATGAGTAAGTTGCACTAAATGATCTCTGCTGCTCCTGCTGCTAAGTAGCTTCAGTCATGTCCAACTCTGTGCGACCCCATAGATGCCAGCCCACTAGGCTCCGCCATCCCTGGGATTCTCCAGGCAAGAGTACTGGAGGGGGTTGCCATTACTTTCTCCAGATCTCTGCTGCTGCTGCTGTTGCTGCTGCTAAGTCGCTTCAGTCGTGTCCGACTCTGTGCATCCCCATAGATGGCAGCCCACCAGGCTCCCCTGTCCCTGGGATTCTCCAGGCAAGAACACTGGAGGGGGTTGCCATTTCTTTCTCCAGATCTCTAGTGTCCACCAATTCAACCGTTCTGTCATTCCCCTTCCTTAGAGACTGACTCTGATGCGTCAGGGAATAGAAGTGTCTTTTCTCACAAAAATTTTAAAGTCATGTAAAACACAGTTCATCTTCCTGTTCTCTATTTCCATGACCACAAATATTGAGCTAAATTTTCCAAAGCTCACCTCTTAGACCCATCTCAGCTAATTATCAGCTGATTTGTTAGATCACTAAAATAACTCTTTTTCATGCAACTGCGAAAAATCTAAGATAGCATTTTAAACATCATATGTCATGTTTACCTTCGTACATTTCCTATTCCATTGATTTTTCACCATATTTGAAATCAGATCATTGAATAACCAACATGAAACTTATCCTGATTACTATTCTTAATGGATACATATTCACATTTGCTATTTTGCACATCATATTTTGTTATTCTTAGAGCAATGGCTTGATCTGAAATGTGAATGATTTGCATCCAGCTCAGCGCAAAGGACACAAAGGGAAGTCAACATGAAACTAATATAGAGGTCCATCTGTCTGGGTCGTTCCAGCCATTCAAATTGTTCCAGTGGGAGGAGGACACTCCAGCACTGGGAGCCTCGTCTTGGTTTAGGGATCATATGATCTGAGTTGGTGATGGAGCCAGGAAACAAATTCCCATTGCTATCTCCCAGCTCTGTACAACCTACATCCTCCTACATGGGCAACAGTGAGCAGCTGCTTTGGTTTCACCCCACAGGTGGTCCTGGCCCTTCCATATGACACCCCAGTGCCTGGGTATCTGAACAACACCGTCAACACCATGCGCCTCTGGTCTGCTCGGGCGCCCAACGACTTTAACCTCAGAGACTGTGAGTACAGCATGGGCTCATATGTCTTTAAATCTTTTTCTTTACTAATTAGAACCAAAGTGAGCTGAGTTTCTAATATGAACTCTTTAGTGACTAAGCATTTTATGGAGCAGGTATAGAGAACACGGTTAAAGCAGTCCTTCATTCTGACCTTCATAGACTCTCCTGTGAACCAGAGCTCGACGTTTTGTTGAAATCCTTTTGAATTTTTAGGAATTTTAGGAAACCCACATGGCAGAAGGTCCCCAGCCTCTGGGCCATGGGCCAGTACCTTCTGTCAGATCAGTAGTGGTGTTAGATTAGAAATAAAGTCCACACTAAATGTAATGTGCTTAAATCATCCCAAACCATCCCCCTCACCCTAAGTCCATGGAGAAATTGTCTTCCACAAAATCAGTCCCTGGTCCCAAAAAGGTTGGGGTATTCAACAAGCAGGGTATTCAGCAAGCATCAGGTGAGATCATGGGGGTTCTGAAGACAGTAGCTGGCCTGTCTGTTTATTGATTTTTCTAACATTTCCTTCAGTTAATGTTGGAGACTACATTCAGGCCGTGCTGGACCGGAATCTGGCTGAGAACATCTCCCGGGTTCTTTATCCCAATGATAATGTGAGTGGTCAAGCTGGCTTTCTCAGTGGAAACAGAAGTGGCTTATTTCACAAGTGCCTATTCAGTAGCCATAAAGCACATACTTAATAATGTTGTTGTTTTTTTCCTGTCAATGAGGAATAATCTCCATAGCTCATACTCCATTGTCTAGATTTCCCCTCCTATCCCAGTAAGGAAGACAAATTTGTACAGTTCATGAAATCAGAACTGGGGTTTCACCCATCCCTATTTGAGGGGCTCTGTCCATGTATTTCAAAACAAAACCTGGATATAAAAGATGAGGTGCAGCTGGGATGAAGCACTTCTTCCTTTCCGAACAGGAGTTTCATCCTCAGCATCAGAAGTCCCTGGAGGGGTCCTGCCTGTCCTCTTCCGCTCACTCATGGGTCTCCTCTGCCCCTTTGCCCCCAGGAGAGGTGGTGGTCATGGACCTCAGAACAGACCCGGGAATAGACACTTGTTTCTTATGCCACTGATTTATCTTGTTAAACTTTTTCTTAAAGGTGATCATTCCTGTTGCTGTTGTTCAGTCACCATGTCATGTCCAACTCTTTGCAACCCCATGGACTGCAGATCATTCCTAAATTTACACTAAAATTAACTTAGTTTAAAAAAAAAAAACAAACACTTGGGCCTGAATCTCAAATGACTACTATCAATTCTTAGTTGACTTAAATGTACTTAGCTCTAACTTCTCTATGAATAAAATAATTTTCTGGAAGCTATAATGATTTTTTTTTAAGTAATAATCTCAGAAGCAACCAACTTAGTAGTCTGCTCCACAAAGATGCCACAAAACAAGGATCTTGGGGACTAGGACATAAATGGTCCTAAGACTAGATATCCACTTGCTGTTAAACCTGTCTCCAAGGAGGAGTAAGTGGATTTGCTGCAGCATTATCAGGAACTTAATGGTATGTGTTATTTTTCCTTTGGGAGAAACAGTGTAACCTCAGTACATTTCAGAGGAATCTGCCCTGGAGGAGGGCATGGCAACCCACTCCAGTATTCTTGCCTAGAGAATTCTCATGGACAGAGGAGCCTGGTGGACTCTGGGGTCACAAAGAGTCGGACATGACTGAGCGACTAAGCACAGCACACAATCTCTCAACATAATTACTTGGTAATTTTCACTAGCTCTTCAGTTAGTGTTTACATTATTATGACCTGTCAACACTACAGACAGCTGATCTATGCCCGTCCATATCATCATGTCAGTATTTTTCCTTTCTTTAAAAATTTTTTGTTTTTCCTGGAGTTGATGCTTATTTTGTTTGCTTGGTTTTCTGAGTACTTTGCCCTAATCTATCCTATACTCTACCCCAGTTGTAGAAATTTCCTCTCAATATATTTAAACATCTCAAGTATTCTGTTGACTTGGTCTTTCTGAAGTCCCTTCTGGATCTCTCCTGGTTGGCTGCTCCACTGGCATCTTTGGAGCGACTTTCCTACCGTTCTAAGGACTTCTGTGCTCTCACGCTCTCTGAGGTCATTTGTTTCCAGGATCCCACCTTTTCTTTTTGCTTGTTTGATCCCTTGTTTGGATAGTACACATGCTTAGGGCTTCCTGGGAAAGGGTACATGTGAGGCCAATTTTTTTGAGATCTTTCATGTTGAAAGAGATCTTTATTTTGCCTTCACATTGGTAGTTTGCCTGGATATCAAAGACGCAAAGATTTTTTTTTAATCTAGTTTTTGGTGTTGCTGAAAAATACACTGCAGTTTGAATTCTTGATCTTTTGTTTGTATTCTGCTTTTTTCCCCTTTGAAAGCTTCTACTCTCCCTCTTCCTCTCCTTCTATCCCCCTCTAAAGCCCCTATCTCCAAGTGTACTAAAATGTACTGAAAGTTTTTTTAGAGGGGGAGGTGCTTTGGCGTGAGTCTGTTTTCACTCCTCACGCCTGGGTACCCTTTCAGTCTGGGAACACACGACTGCAGCTCTCTGAGAAATGGTCTGGAATTATTAAACATCCTCAACTGGTTCTTTAATTTTCTTACTTTTTGTCTTTTATTTATCATCTCTGTCTTCTTACTCACCTTATGGGCAATCACAACTCTCTCAATCTGTTTCATTTTGGCTATCACGTTTTAATTTTTGAGTAGTCTTTTTTACTCTAGATATTTTACTAAAGCATCTTATTCTTATTTCTTGAATACAATATCTAATCTATCTGAGGGTATTATTGATAGTATTCTTATAATCGTTCTTTTCTCTAATCTCTGTTTCTTCTAAGCTAACTTTTATTATTTCAACATCTTTAACCCTTAAGTGCCCACTAAAATTAAAGAGAGAGGTACTGACAAGCTTTGGGGAGCTCTGTACTTCTGGTTGGGATTTACCTATTTGACTTCACTATCCTGTGACCTGTTGGGGCCACTTCCTTGTGGAGCTCTGCATGTCCATGTCTTTAGTTTTTCTCTTCTGGGCAGGCCAAATTCCCTGGAGAAGTGCTTGCAGCTTTTTTCCTCAGTGGAATTAATGCTAACTGCCTGTGTTCTCAAATTTGGTTGGGAGAAGAAGCCTGAAAGTATCAGCATTCAGTACACACACTTTCACTGAACCCTCTTCCCCCGTTTTAGTGTGGGATGGTACTACTGCCTCCACCTGCACCTGCTTAACCATCTCCAGGGAATAGATCTCCACCTTCTGCCTGAGTTGGCAAAGGAGATTGTTCATTTGAGGGAATTGGAGATGAGGTCTGAGGCCAACTGCTTCTTAGACTCTCAACTAACTTTTTACCCCCTCTTCATCCCTATGTCTAAAGGCACACAATGCTGACAGTTTCTGGGTCTTTTGGGAGCTTCAATGTATACACTGGGCTGTTCCTTTGGCTTTTCCCCACTAGGTCAAGAGTCAGCTTTCCTGCATCTTCTGGTTCAATTACCATTTATCCATCTGTTTTTCAGCTTCTAAAAGTTGTTGCTGTTGTCTTCTCTCCATTCCCTTCATCCTTTATCAGTATGCCTTTCTAAAATCCTTTACTGTCATTTTCATGGAGCTCCAGGAGGCTAATGCTTGGCCTTCCACCTGCCGTCTTCCACCAGACATCCCATAGATGTTATAGGCCCCTGGGCAGACGACACCAGTCATGTTTTGGCCAGTCCTAGTGTGAACCCTCTCACTCAATCTCTCTGGCTTGAAGTTTTTTGAAGGGAAGGAGCTAAGATTGAAGCAGGAGTATTTTGTGGTGGCTGCTACCTTGCAAGATGTCATCCGACGTTTCAAAGCCTCCAAGTTTGACTCCAGCAATAGCGCTGAAACTGCGTTTGATGCTTTCCCAGATCAGGCAAGTACTCAGTCTGAATGCAGGTGGGAACCACTGAGAGGATCAGGACTTCCATCAGACTTACTCTTCAGCTGTCTCAGTGCTAGAAAATCTGAGTATCTGCATACAAAACAGAACAGACTCACAGACATGGAAAATAAACTTGTGGTTACCAAAGCGGGTAGGGGGAGACAAACCAGGACTATGGGATTAACAGATACACACTGGTATACACAGAACAGATAAGCTACAAGGATTTACTGTATAGCATGGGGAAATTACTTCATAGCTTGTAAGAACCTATAAAGGAAAATAATCTGAATACACACACACACAAATGTGTATACGTATATATATATATAAAACTGAATCACTATGCTGTACACTTGAAACTGACACGGTATTTTAAATCAACTTCAATTTTTAAAAAAGTTGGGGAGCTACAGTGTACTTAAAGTGTTCTATGAAAGGTAGGTGTCTTGTTTGGCTCGTGTGAGCGATGAACAAGGACAGGGAAGCCAGAGATGGGCCACTGCACCTTCACGTTGCTCTCCTTTCCCCATGCAGGTTGCCATCCAGCTGAATGACACCCACCCTGCACTTGCCATCCCTGAGCTGATGAGGATTTTTGTGGATATTGAAAAACTGCCCTGGTCCAAGGTCTGGAGAGTTTGGCTTCTTTTTCTTTTGAGTGACCAGAATATCTGTGATTGAGAGATTTTGCCCAAAGCTCCTTTTTACAGTTTTTTAAAATAAGTCACTGTTGATAACTTACAACAATGAAAGGTTTGCACTGGTGCTGACATTTCTCAGTTCTTGGAGCGAGTAGGACTAAGAAATAAACACCTTGCTAATGGGACACAGTTCAGTAGCTATATCAAGGCTTATATTGTATTTTCCATTTCTGTGTCTAAAAGGATTCTAAATTAAACTCTCTAGCCTCAGGTTAGAGCTAATTGAAAGTGTCCCGAATGAATTTAATCATACTCTGTACTTTCTCAGAACATTACTTAAGCTTTATTCCTTAAATTTTGTTTATTTAATAAATAAAAGACAAGTTAGGATAATAGAAAAGATCTATCAACATGCTGTCTTAAGTTTTATTGGACAGTTTTGCTGCTTTTTTTTTTCCCACTACCATTCAGGAACCTACTAATAGTATACATGCAGATAGAATCGTCCTGTGGCAGACAGGCCAGAGTTGAGGAAATGTTTGGCCTGAGGGATGGGGTGCACCTACAGGCAGCCGCTCTGCAGAGGGAAGCAGCTGACACACACAACCCTACCCCCTTAACCCCAACCCCCTGTCCCGCAGGCATGGGAGATCACCCAGAAGACCTTTGCCTACACCAACCACACGGTGCTCCCAGAAGCCCTGGAGCGCTGGCCTGTAGAGCTGGTGGAGAAGTTGCTTCCTCGACATTTGCAGATCATTTACGAGATAAATCAGAAGCACTTAGATGTAAGTCACTTTAACAGATTCATAACCCTTTGGAGAAGGAGGTCTAGAGATGTTAAGGGTAGCTGCAGTCTTCCCTCTTACCAAGCTTGATGCCCAAACATCTTTCTGTCATTGATACATCAAAAGCATTCAAGTCTGGGTGGGGCTCTGTTAACAGCACCTTTTTGAAAATATTGTGAGGTGGAGGGATGGCATCTCCCCAGGGCTAATATAGCACCTCTTTGTGGGAATGAAGTTTTATATTTAGTCCATGAAAGGTTTTGGTTGGGAAGGGAATGATGTTACCCCAGGGTTGTCAGAATTCTGAGTGATCAGTAAGGCCTTTCTCTTCCTTTGCCTAGAAAATTGCTGCCTTGTTTCCTCAAGATGTCGACCATCTGAGAAGGATGTCTCTGATAGAAGAGGAAGGAGGCAAAAGGATCAACATGGCCCATCTCTGCATTGTGGGCTCCCACGCTGTGAACGGTGTGGCTAAAATCCACTCGGACATCGTGAAGACCCAAGTGTGAGCCTCAGTCCCTGGAGGGGGCTAACATCGCAGCTGGTCTAACATTGCTCAGTAACTGAACAGCGCTCGTAAAGGCAGGGCTACCACTGGAGATGAGGAAAGGCCCTGTTAAATGTTTAAAAGTATTTGTTTTCTATACAAAGAACCGTTCTCTAAAAGGAAAAGATCTTCCTCTCTTAACCATCCTAATTCTAGATTTAGGAGCAAAAAAAAAAAAAACTATCCTGCTCAAAAGTCTGATATATATGTCAGTGCCAGGAAATCATTTGGGGGTGATTTAGATTTTTTCTTGTCATTATTTTGAATTGCAAATGGATTTCTTTTTAAAATGACAGCTATAGCCACTGTCAGCCCCTCCCTACACTTTTGTTCAATCTTTCTAAGCCTACACTCTGCTTCTTAAATGTAACTCTGAACTTCATCCAGCATGCAGGAACCTGCCATTCCAGCCAAGTTCAGTGATGTGTCTCTTCGTCTCCAGATTCAAGGACTTCAGTGACCTGGAACCAGACAAGTTTCAGAATAAAACCAATGGGATCACTCCAAGGCGCTGGCTCTTACTCTGCAACCCAGGGCTGGCAGAGTTAATAGCAGAGGTAACCGGGAAGTGCTGAGGGGAAGCCAGGCATGACTGGAATGTGGGAGGCTGGGAGCACACTTAGAATTTACTAATCCAGCCTGCAGCAGGGCTGGCTTCAGGCACAAGCCAGCAACTTGTGCAGCCCCACGTGCACTGTGCTTGGTTTCATTTTCTGCTGTAGCCATCTTAAAATTCTCAATTTCAGAAAAGGAAACCCCACACCTTATGTACCTAGTTCTGGTTAACAGTACTCATATGACACACAGGTGGTACCCCGACTTAATAAAAGAGGATAACAAAGATCATATAAATCACTAGCAGAACCTGAGTTTTTTTGTCACCCGTTTTTGTAGACTTTCTGTTTTTAACACTTAGTACCACTGAAACAAATTTCCCGGTGGCTCAGTGGTAAAGAATACAGCTGCCAATGCAGGAGACATGGTTTCCATCCCTGGGTCAGGAAGTTCCCCTGAAGGAGGAATAGCAACCCACTCCAGTTTTCTTGCCTGGGAAATCCCATGGACGGAGAAGCCTGGCAGACTACAGTCCATCGGGTCCGCAGAGTCAGACGCAACTGAGTGACTAAACAACAAAAACCACAGAAACTACACCTGAGGTACTAGCCAGTGTTCTTCCCACACAGCATCTCTAGCATCTTCTGTGAGTGAAGTCTTTCTCTGTGCTATGGGGTGTAGGTGAGTTTTAGGAATGTAAGCACCCACCACAGATGGACAGAAACTGCTCGTGTGGGATTGACAGCCCTCTCCAATTAAAGTCACCTTTTGCTTTAAACTGAAAGAAAATCGGGGAGGACTATGTGAAGGACTCGAGCCAGCTGACGAAGCTGAACAGCTTCCTGGGCGACGACATCTTCCTCCGCGAGATCTCCAACGTGAAGCAGGTGCAGCTTCCCCGCACAGATTCTTTCCCGGGCACTGCCTTGGAGGGTTTATGCTCCATTGTTTAAAAACAGACCACCACCACCCCACACACACCCGCCGCACCGGTTCCTTCTGAGTCTCAAGGGCTCTGACCCCATGCTCTGTCTCAACAGGAGAACAAGCTGAAGTTTTCTCAGTTCCTGGAGAAGGAGTACAAAGTGAAGATCAACCCATCCTCCATGTTCGACGTGCAGGTGAAACGTATCCATGAGTACAAGCGACAGCTCCTGAACTGCCTGCACGTGGTCACCATGTACAACCGTGAGTCGGCCTTGCAGCCCCCAGCCAGCCCCCCGGAGGTGCAGGTCTCAGCACCCCTGCCGTCCATCATCATCGGTCCCATCCCCTATCTCCATCTTTTTCAGGCATTAAGAAAGACCCAAAGAAGCTATTCGTGCCCAGAACAGTTATAATCGGGGGCAAAGTAAGTTTGCTTCTCTTCCCTGGGGACGCGGGGGCTCTCCTCTCTTGCCGTTTCTCCACCTCCTCATACCTGCCTTCTCTCACATCCGCACTCTTCCCCAAGGCTGCCCCTGGATACCACATGGCCAAACTTATCATAAAACTGATCACATCCGTGGCGGAGGTGGTGAACAATGACCCTGTGGTTGGAAGCAAGTTGAAACTCATCTTCCTGGAGAACTACAGAGTGTCTCTTGCAGAAAAAGGTAGTACGGTCCTCACAAACCATGGGGGCCGGGCCACAGTCTAGGGATGGATTACAAACTACAGGAAAATGGAGCCACTGGCCTCGGGAGCCAGTGACTTAGGATAAAAGGTGCCACTCTTAGGTAGAATAAGACCCTAGGCTAAGAATGTTTAAGGTGGCCCAGTTGACACTGAAGTGAGTGTCCCCAGAGTCCACATCAGAGGTTACATTTGCAAGCATATTTTATTTCCTGCTGGTCAAAGCTGGGTGCTGGAGGAGGTGGCCCTGAGGTTTTGATAAAATACAGACTGTGCTCTACAAAAGAAAAGAGATATTCAGTTCCCAGCCCCCATTTTGCAGTAGAACACCAATTCCCTAGTCCCCCAGTATCGTTCTGGTAACTTCTTGGAAAGAAGGGCTGTCATTTGTTCAGGTGGCAGCAAGGAATGAGGACACATGTCAGACTGCCAAAGCCCTAGGTTTAGATGTGCCTCAGATAGGCACTCAGCAAGCATGGCATCCCCACCTGGGGACAGCCCAACTGGCAAGAAGCCAGCATCCCTTTCTCTTCCACTGGGACCTTTACTTGTTTGCATCAAGAAGCACCATCCACATGCAGATGCCAACTGTTTACCCTTTTCCCAAATTGAAAAGGGACCTTTCTCTTTTTGAGGTGTTTTTGGTCCTCTGATATTACAATTTAAGAACTGGCTGCATAAAGAACAAAGAGCCAGATTCTTATGGATGCAAATGAAGATATATCTAATCCACAAATAAGGGATAGGGCTCTCAAAGCCCTATGCTTTGTGTTGGGTGGGGTGGGGAGGATGCTGCACGCCATATTTCTGTGTAAATCAAGTCACAGATATGCCTCAGTTGCCTTTGGCTTATTTCCCTGCAGTCAAAGTGGAAGGAAGGTGATAAGTAGAAGACATGACAATCCAGTTTCCTCAGATGCTAAAGGAGAGATTCTGAATTTTAAGGATCAAGAAAGAGAAGTTTCAATATTCATTTCATGAAGTTATCAAATGGAATAAATAAAACCATAACGGAAGCTGAATGGAAGAAGGGGAGAAAAGAAGTGTAGGGTTGATGAAAAAATTAATCAATCAATCTAAGAAAGGAATGGAAAATTTTATCCAAGCCAAACTGAGGATTATAACCCAGGAACTGCAGATCAGAAAGCTCTGAGAACTGTTCCACCCATTCGAAGTCAAAGCAGTTCTATACATTTTTTTTGAGACAGAGTTCTACACTAAATGCCATATTACTGACAGTTTACACAATCCAGACCTGCCAAGTACAAAGTAGTAGGTCATCGGGTTCTAACAAGATCAAGAAGGAACGTTATCTTTAAAGGAGCTGTCTTGTTGGTGCTAGGAGCAGGTTGATCTTTATGGGGATATTTCTTTTTATTTTTTAATTTATTGATTTTTTAATTGAAGGGCATTTGCCTTACAGACTTTTGTGGGTTTCTGTCATATATCAATAAGAATCAGCCATAGGTACACCCATGTCCCCTCCCTCCCGAACCTCCCTCCCATCTCCCTCCCCATCCCACCCTTCTAGATTGTCACAGAACCCCTGTTTGAGTTCCTTGAGCCATACAGTAAATTCCCGTTGGCTGTCTATTTTACACATGGTAATGTAAGTTTCCCTGTTACTCTCTCCATACATCTCACCCTCTCCTGCCCTCTCCCCGTGTCCATAGATCTGTTCTCTATGTCTGTTCCTCCGTTGCTGCCCTACAAATAAATTCATCAGAACCATCTTTCTAGATTCCATATATATGCATTAGTATATGATATTTATCTTTCTCTTTCTGACTTACTTCACTCTATAATAGGCTCTAGGTTCATCCACCTCATTAGAACTGACTCAAATGTGTTCCTTTTTATGGCTCCATTGTGTATATGTACCACAACTTCTTTATCCATTCATCTGTCAATGGATGTCTAGGTTGTTTCTATGTTCTAGCTATTGTAAATAGTGCTGCAATGAACATTGGGGTACGTGTATCTTTTTCAGTTTTGGTTTCCTCAGGGTATATGCCTAGGAGTGGGATTGCTGGGTCATATGGTGGTTTTAGTCCTAGTTTTTTAAGGTATCTCCATACTGTCTTCCAAAGGGGCTGTATCAATTTATATTCTATGGGGATATTTCTGCTCATGGAGAGGTTTGGTCCATGCATAATCCAAAATACAGAATGCACAGTAGAGGGGATTGAGGAGACCAAAAGGCAGAAAAAATTATTTCTTGTTTAAATTTTTCTTGTCTTGCCATAAGATAGAATTTTATTCACAGTAGTGTCAATTTTTTTGGCAGAGAGACAATGTGAAAGTGTGTTAGTCACTCGTGTCTGACTCTTTGTGACCCCATGGACTGGTAATACAATATAAGCATATACCTTTTTAGCATTGTGGCCATAACCACCAAGATAACACATCAGAAGTGGGCAAGAATGGTTGCTAGAGTTGAGGGCAAGAATGAGATCCATCCTACACCATTTGAATATTTATCTTAATGTGCATGTACTACTTTAATGATCAAAACAGACCAGCTAGATGAATGCTTAGATACTATATAAGCAGATCAGAGAGACAGAACCACGTATCTATCACTGATGCCTTGCTTGCAGTCATTCCAGCCACAGATCTTTCGGAGCAGATTTCTACTGCAGGCACCGAAGCCTCAGGGACAGGCAACATGAAGTTCATGCTGAATGGTGCCCTGACCATCGGGACCATGGATGGGGCCAACGTGGAAATGGCCGAGGAAGCCGGGGAAGAGAACCTGTTTATCTTCGGCATGAGAGTAGAGGACGTGGCTGCTTTGGACAAGAAAGGGTGAGAGAGCAGTCCTGCTTGATGAACATATATCCCCCCACCGGAGGCTGTCTGCCCACCCAGGTTTCCCATCAAGTTGGGTCATATGAGACATGGCAGCAGAACATCTCCTGTAAGTCAGGGGACCCTCCTGACTGCAGATTAAGTCTTTGCCCAGCATGTGAAAGCTAATGGAGCTTGGGCACAGGTACATGGGCTCCTTGCTATTTGCTATCAGCTGTGTCAGAACTGGCCTCATGAGCTATTCACTTCTCCCTCGTTTGTGATTTTTACTTTGATCAAAAAACTGAACCAGTGTGGAGTTGAAGTTTTGCCTATAATTTAACCATCTAGTGTTCCTTTCGGAGAAGGCAATGGCAAGCCACTCCAGTACTATTGCCTAGAAAATCCCATGGATGGAGCAGCCTAGTAGGCTGCAGTCCATGGGGTCGCTAAGGGTCGGACACGACTGAGCGACTTCACTTTCACTTTTCACTTTCACACATGGAGAAGGAAATGGCAACCCACTCCAGTGTTCTTGCCTGGAGAATCCCAGGGACGGGGGAGCCTGGTGGGCTTCCGTCTATGGGGTAACACAGAGTCAGACACGACTGAAGTGACTCAGCAGCAGCAGCAGCAGTGTTCCTTTAAGGTCTCTAAGAGATGGACTAAAAGGCAGTAGCGAATAGAGCTGGTTGTATAGAAGCACCCAGAATACTTGTTCCACTAAGTATCTGGATAAGTTTATTAACCTGGCTTCAAATGAGAAGTAAAGAAAGAGTGCTCCTCAAAGGAATCATGGGAATCACAAAATTTGGAGGTCAAATATAGTTCCCAGCCCTTGGCAGTAAACTTTTGCCCAGTAGCAACATCTCTGGGGATCTGTGGGTCCAAAAAGCACCTGTTTGATGCTGGTTTAGAGTCATAAAGTCTGTTTGAAATGAATCTTACTGTATTTACCAGATTAGACTATTGCTCTGTGACTAGGATTTTTATTATCTATTGTCTTTAGTGTCTTGGTTACAAGGAACTAATCAAATTTAGTGCGGGGGAGGAAATATCAGGATCTAGTTAAATATTATTTATACTTATATTCCTGTTGAGCTCTATGATGACTATAAATGCCAGTATTCTTGAATGCCTTTTTCACACTTGTGTACCATCTAGTGTGCTGTTAATCACAAACACTAACAGAACCTTTTCTTATTATTCCCCCACCCTCTACCCCACAGGTATGCGGCAAAAGAATATTATGAGGCGCTTCCAGAGCTGAAGCTGGCCATTGATCAAATTGACAAGGGCTTTTTTTCTCCCAAGCAGCCTGACCTCTTCAAAGACTTAGTCAACATGCTATTTTATCATGACAGGTGAGTTCCCACAAGAAGATGGTGCTACTTGGGCCATGGAAAAAGGATGAGAACATCTTAATCAACTATAACATAACCATGTAGATTAGCATAGATCTGCGATCTGATAAGCTAATTTAGGTTTAGAAAGAAAAAGTAGGTATTCTCCACTAACAATGCTAGGAAGACTTAAGAATAAGATCCACAAATCTGGTATTCCTTTTCTCCTTTCTCTGGTGTTCCCAGCTTTCAAACACATCCATGCGAAAACATTCTTACTTGTGGAAAGACCCATAGAAAGGTTGAGGGCTGGTTGAAACCCTTATGAATAGAAATACCAGACTGGTAAGCTAGCCATGCCTGTCATTAAGCAAAAGAGAATTTTAAATGGAATCTGAACACACATCTGTTAATGAAGATTTTGATGCTTTGTTTTTTCCTTTTAATCACAAAAACAGGTTTAAAGTTTTTGCAGACTATGAAGCCTACGTCAAATGTCAAGAAAAAGTCAGCCAGCTGTACATGGTGAGTTCACGACTGAGACTTACAGACGGTGCCAGTTTCAGTTCAGTTCATTAAAATTTTAGTTTCTTTTTCTAAACAACAGGGCCCCACTAACCAATCAAAAAGGGAAGTGAGGCAGCAGTGTAGGTTTTTCAGATAAAAACTGGACTGTTCCCAAGTTCAGGCAAAGGTTCGGATTTGACATTTCAGTAGCAGTTGTAAGTTTTTTTAATATCCAAATAAGAAGTCCCAAATTATTCAGTATTTACTGATCATCCACCATGTAGCATGTTCTAGAAACTAAAGAGTATAAAGCCAAGTTAAATGCTCACTTTACCCACTCATTTATTCAGCAGAGAGACACCAGGGCCTCCTCCAAGGCAGGCACCGTACTGAGCAATGAGACCCAGCAAGGACAAAGCCGGGGCCCCTCAAGGAGCCTGCTTGGTGCCAGGGCCCTTAAGCGGAAGCACATCAGAGCCACCAGGCAGTTTTTCCAAAGTACAGATGCCCACTACCCTCTGAGGGATTCTGACCCAGCAGTGGGTAGAATCACCATCAGCATTTGAAAAATCTGCTAAAGGGATTCCTAGACTGAACCGTAGAATACTAAAAGATATCTGAAAGTTGTAAAATAAGTACCTCTCCTGAACTATCCATGGAGTGGTGCTATATGAACAGAATATAAATGTACAGAAAGAGGGGGGGTTTCATATTTGAATTAAAAAAAAAGGAATGAAACAAGAAAGACTATACTAAGGAAGAGAGAGAGAGAGGAGGAGGGAGGGAAGGAAAGAAAAGAGAAAACGGCTGGAACCATGTAAGGAACCCTCCATATGCAAAATCATGCATCTTTACCAAATAGCCCAACCCTCTAGGTACATTTGGTAAATATATGGAAAGGTGATCATCTCTGATAGAAAAGACTTTTAGTGAACTGCAGAAACCATAAAATAGATACAGGAGGAAACTGGCCCTGTGCCAAGACTCCAGCGCTGGCTTCTTGCCCACACAGTCCCCATTTCTGCTCCCCAGCTAGAAAGCCATTATATAGCAGACCCATGGAAATTCATACAATCTCCACCTCCTGCCCTTTGGACATATCAGTAACTACTTACAACAGAAACCTACTTCACTGACATTTCTATTTCTTTTCTAAAGCCAGGTGACAAGGTGGTTCCTACAGTCATCCCAGATATCCCACTGGGGTGTTAAAATAGGATCATTCAAGGCCCATACTGCTTTACAGCATATCCCAGTCCCCCTGAAGTGTATATAAGCCAATTTTACATGCTGCCCAAGCAGAGGCAGTGCTGGAGTTAAGCGGAGGAGCTCACTTCCTGCTCCCAAACACTGGAGAAAGCAGCCTCCGAGAACGAGAACGCAAAGGCAGAGTAAGGAAAGTGGCCACCTCCAGCTTCTTCCTCTTGCCTTCAATCCATGCTTGTGTATGGCAAGAATGGAGAAGAAAAAAAGTAGAAGTGAAACAGAGCAGGAAAGGAAAATATATGTGAGCGCAAGCACAAATGTGAATGTGGGTTCTACACAGTAGTCCCTTCTGTTGAAATGATGGCCCTGATCCAAGGGATGCCCACCTAGAGGCCCAGCATTCCGCTCCACCTTTCTTCTTCATTAGTTCAAATTGCAGCTTTTACTCTTAACAATAATTGCATTGTTGAGGCATAGAAAACATGGCCCATGTTGTTGGGAAGTCTAGTCATTATCCCCTTAAATAAAGAACATGAAAAACGGAAGCTTTTATTCTCTTCTTATTGTAGTAAATTTCCAAAGTGTGAATAATTTCAGACTCACAGTTTTAGTTTTTGTTTTAAATGCTTTTAATGCATTGCTGTCTTTTTCAAATAATATTCTAGTCATTGCCATCGAACTCCTTCTTAGAGTCCTTTACAAAATCACAAGGCTATAAAATAAATAGCTTATATTTTTTTACATAAAATTATGAGAGATGTATTTTATTTAGATATATAGTCATATATTTTTTATTTAAGCTAAAACCTTATTTGGTCCTGTTTTCAAACCCCAGTGGAGTATCTGGGATTCAATGTAAACCTATTGGAGTATCTACCTTCAGAAAAAAATGAAGAAAGAGAAGTCGGTGAATAAAGTCTCCTATGGGATTGTTTGCCTGTGTGACAGCTAACATTCTAAAGTAGTGTTTCTTGAGCTCTGACCATGAGCCACAGGGTAAATTTCTTATATGGCATCTAGCAGACAATGGAAGTTAGTCCCTTCCTTTCCCGTGTAGTTTAAAGGAAGCTAAGATATCTTCATTCAAAATGAAGATGGGAAATACAGCTTACATGCCAGAACATTGTAACTATGACAGAAATTACCAATTAAGGTTTCTCTGAGAGTGAAAAATACTTTCTTTTTCATTTTAGAGAAATATAATCTTAAATACCCTAGAGGGCATGGCAACCCACTCCAGTATTCTTGCATGGAGAGCCCCATGGACAAAGGAGCCTGGCAGGCTATGGTCCATAGGGTTGCAAAGAGTTGGACATGACTGAAGCAACTGAGCACAGCACAACAATCTTAAATAGGAGAATGCACAGGCTGCCTATCCAGCTCCCAACTGTGAAACAAATGTACTTATGACTCATTACAGATTACTCCTGTCACTTTCCCCATGAATTATACTTGGATGTGCTTGGCCTGATGTCTGTCATAAAGCTTGGTGTGTACTCAGGCCCTGGGTCTTAGATACATGTGTCATTTACAGAATCCAAAGGCCTGGAACATCATGGTCCTCAAAAATATAGCCGCCTCGGGGAAATTCTCCAGTGACCGAACAATTAAGGAGTATGCCCAGGACATCTGGAACATGGAGCCTTCTGACATAAAGATTTCCCTGTCCAGTGAACCCAGCAGTGGGGCGAACAAAGCCTATGGAAAGTAAGTCGTAAAATGTCCTGAGAAAAAAATATCTTCTTACTGGACTTGAACATTTTTACAACATTCTTTGGTTTTGTTTCATTTTGTTAAATAATAATCTAGTTAAGTATCTCTGGGAATTGGGAGGGAAAGTGCATGACTCTACTAGGGCTAATAAAGTGTCACTTTCCAAAGGCCATATGAGTGCCATATCTATTTTGTAGCAGATTGGGGAGCAGACTAGGACTTTCCCCAGTGCTATTCAGAAGGCTAGAAAATAGCTTGGAGCTTTTTAATGCCTTTTAAATTAACTAAACTGAAATACAAATTATTTAACTATTGGAGCAACTTTCTTATACTGCTGTCTAGGTCCAAATCAAAGACCACCTTATCCACAAATACCCTCAGAATGTGGGTAACTGTACATTTTTAGATGGAATCAAATTTTTACCAAATTCTCATTCTCCACAGTGATATTCCTGCATGTTCCCCAAAGGAGACTATGATAAGATAAACGAGAACATTCCATAATCCCCAACATCCATGCTTTCTTTCCCTTACTAAAATGGCAGGTGACTTGTAAAAATGTCAGTAAGTTCAGCTCACTCAAGCAGCCCAATACAGTTTTACATAAAAAGTTCACATCACAGCTGGTGTCCAGACCAAGTCTTCGCTCTCTGCTGTTCTCGGACTTCACGCCCACTGCTGGCTCAGGAAATCTCTGCAGGAAAAAGACCTTGATGATCTTACATGCCTTCCCCACCACATGGTCTAAGTAAGCCAGAGCAGCCCTCACTACATTTAGCAAAGAAACTCTTACCTCACGGTATGTAACAGTGCAGAGCTTTTACAAAGGGAGTTGTGGCGGAAGCCAGGAGGAAAGATCACCATCTTCACCCTCTCTTTGTTCCTATATGCATTGTAGGCAATTTCATAGAGCTGCAAGGGGCAGAAAGACACAGACTCAAAGGCTGATCCTTGAAGCTGTTGTTTTGTTTTTCTAGTCTAATTTTCCTGAAAGGGTACAGAAACAACTGTCTTAGGGAGTTAGTTCCATTCAGTTGGCGATGTGGCACCCTCCATATCTCTGAGTGGCTGCCTCTACAACCAAGGAAGGAAAGCTGCACAGCACATAGAACAGTGACAAGACCTCATCATACCCCTTCCAATACCTCCCTGCAGGGGACAAGGGATTGCAGTGGACCCCCACTATTTGTTTAAAAGAAAAGGAACAGCATCCCTATTTTTAGAGCCACTACAGGAAAGACTGCCTGGAAGTTTCCAGAGCATTCTGGGATCTTCTCTACATTTGCTGATCCAGACCCCAGATGAGGAAGCAGGATTCCCCCACAAATACTCCTTTGAGCTGAACAGCATAGCACGCTGATGCAACTCAGGGTGCACAGAATCCCTTATAACGTCAGAGACCCTTCTGTCGGCACTAATCAAAGTTTGGCTGGCAGAGAAAATGGTGAAATTAGTATGTTTCCATCAGCCACTGAGCTTAGTATACCTTTTTTCCAAATTCCAAAGGTACCGTTTTGTCATCCTCACCATGTATGATGAGAAGGGGAGAAGACAGGAATTTGACACTAGGAACAAGTGCAAGAAAAGTATTCAGTTCAAGAAATACATTGAGATTTCTCCTCTTCTAAGTTCAGGCTTTAGCAAAACATGAGGTTCACCCAAAATAAAAGACACTCTTTCTGTCCCTCCCAGGAATAACAACTTCATATATAATAAGCTTCATATAATGACATTTTTCTACCAGCCAAGATTCTTCTATTTACGCATATAATTTAACTAGGTATTTAATTTATTCTTATGTGATTTTTTGAAAATAACAAAAAGTGAATTTGTACAGAATTAAAAGAACGTCACTTTTTTCTTATTCTACCTCATTTCATAATATGTGGAATGTTTTAATTAAAATAAACTGAACAAAACCAATAATAAGAACTACCACAAGACCAAAGAGAACTCTTTGTAGCAATTTATTTACATTTCCCCATAAATGTACAGGATGGACATGAGATGTTAACAGGTTCGACTAGCTTCCTGGTCAACTTCCTATTTGGTGATTCAAAAAGGCCATGACATGAAGAAGGGCAAAAGCCCGTCCTTCAGTTCAGTTCAGTTCAGTTCAGTCGCTCAGTCGTGTCCGACTCTCCGCGACCCCATGAATCACAGCACGCCAGGCCTCCCTGTCCATCACCAACTCCCGGAGTTCACTCAAACTCATGTCCACAGAGTCCGTGATGCCATCCAGCCATCTCCCAAATTCTGATAGCAGCCAACCCTGCCACAGTGACTCACTGCTACTCCTCAGGATGTCAGATGCCTCAAGTGTGTTGAAATAGGAATACATACTGATAACAACTACCTGTTTGCAAGCACTCTAGATTCTCCAACTGTGAGAAGCTAGCTTGCCACATTCTAATCACTGGACTTGCTGTTGGGTAGTCGGCTGGATGGTGTATGGATTTTGGTTACATGGGGAATAAGGCCTAGAAGTCAGAGATTCCTCCAAGGACTGCTAGATTTAGACCCGACAGGACCTTTAAAAGGTCCTAAAACACCATAAACTACAAATCTTTTCATAACTTCAGAGAAAAGCACTGAATTGGTAAAGTTATTAAATTAGACATAAACATAATACCAAATACTAAAAATTTGTAGACACTTTACCCCAAATCCTACTGCCCATCTAACAATTCTCATCTACCTATTCAGTAAGTCACATGATAATTACCCCCCAGGATCTAATAAAGGACATCTTTACACGATTAACTTACTTTTCATCATTGGGGAAGACTAGTTTGTCTTTCCTCAGGGCATCCATAATTGACCTTAAAAATCCTGGAAGGTTCCGGTAAATCTATTTTTCAAAAAGAAAAAAAAATATGGCCTAAAGCTATGTCATTTGTTAGAGGGTCTCACTATGAACTGTAGTAGTATAGAGTGTAGTGACTTTCTAAATATACTAAACTTCTTTGGAAAACATAACTTTTATGATTTTAAAAACAATTCATGTTACTTTCACCTTCACACTTTGGAAAATGCAAGAAGGAAGAAAAAAGAAATCACACATGATAAAGTAGACAGTGCATGGGGCTTCCCAGGTGGCACAGTGGTAAAGAATCTGCCTGCCAAAGCAGGAGACTCAGGTTCGATCCTTGGGTTGGGAAGATCCCTTGGAGTAGGAAATGGGCAACCCCACTCCAGTATTCTTGCCTGGAGAATCCCACGGACAGAGGAGCCTGGCAGGCTACAGTCCATGGCGTCACAAAGATTCAGACACAACTGAGAAACTAATACTTTCACATTTTCACACTTGGTAGGGAAATGGGTACAAAATATGCAGGTTGAGGCCAGTAAAGACAAACTTCTGCTTCACAGTTTGGACGTGGGCCTGCTGCTTGCGGGAACCTGCGTGGTTCCCCATGGTCTGTCTGGCCTGTGTTTCTGGCATGGTCACAAAGCACAGGACCCACATTCAGGTGCAGTCTGGAGATCCTAACACTGCTTCTCTTTCCCGCCCTTCCTTTGCCCTTATCAGTGCTAAGGGCAAGATTTCTTGTCTTCTCTTTCCTTTGTCTTTGGTTCTTCCACCCCTGGAATCAGGACTCCTCTGATGAGCGCTCAATAAAAGAAGTCCTTTGGCAGTTCCTCTCAGGTTCTGGAGGAGGGAGTAGAAAGTGGACCTCAGTCCATCCACTCCCGTGATCCCTCACTCCTCTCCAGCCAGGGGTGCCCCTTGGGACTTACAGGTCCAGCTCCCCTCCAGCCCAGACCACAGTGAGGGGCTCCTAGTTGGTCTCCCTGTTTCCTCTCTGTTCTGGAATTGTACCAGATAAATATTCTTTAAATCTGCTGTTACAGATTGTGGGGAGTGGAACTCTATCTATTTAGAAAAACAAACAGCTCCTACCTTGGCTGCAAGGCCACTCACATTTGGCCACAGTCTTTCATCCCAGAAGCTGTCTGCCAGGAGTTAGAAAAGGTAGGACTGAGTCCTGTTCCCTCTTTACAGGGTGAGTGGCAATTGGGCAAGCCACTGAGCCTCCAGCTCCTTCAGCTCTCCGTGGAGGCAACGGTGCCAGACTCAGGTGCTGTGAGGATTTAAAAGGAGGACGAGTGCAAAAGTTCTTACATAGAGGTCCTCCGTGCCTCTCGAGTATCTTACAAGACAGAATCGCCCCATTCTGGCCACATGCCTTGGCTCACCTTCTCCCCTCCTGTCTGTGTTTCCTAACTGCTCTCCCTCTCCCTCACCTCCTAAGAAATGAGCTTAGACCCTCTCTTTGTAAGTCTTCACTGATCACACCTGCACATAAGACCCTTCTCTTCGCTGAATTCTCCTGTCCCTGAAATTATTGTTCTAGGCCCTCCCCCAACACAAGCTTAGTCTACTGTGTACCTGAGTGGGAAAAGGAACTGGTGTTTGTTGAGTGCCTGTATTTTGCATGATTATTTTACTTAATTCAAAAATACAAATTCACAAAATCCCTGTGCAGTATCAACCTCATTATAAAAATAGGAAAAATACAACAAAGGGAAGTAGTTTACCAAAGTCATAATTGGTTAGTGGCAGAGACAAAATCTGAACCCAAACCCAAACCTGTCTAGCTTTATGAAGCCGAGTCTTTTTCCACTTTGCCATGCTGCCTTCCTATTACAACTAACTGATTCCAAAGTGATACATGGAAATCCATGTCATTACTTTATATCCCTATCTCCCCAATTGCAGAAAACTTCTTAAGGGTTAGGACCTACACCTTTTACTGTATCCGAGTCTCACACCACCTACACTTTCTTATTCAACAGTGCCTTATCAACGGCACTCCACTGCTAATAAAAACAACTAATGGCCACTGAGTGGTTACTCTGTCAGCACTCTTACACATGCTTTTCATATGTGAATTTATTTTTCACAATAATCTTGAATAGATTGTTAATATGCCCATTTTATAGATGAAGCATTAAAAGCAATTAGTCCAAGGTTACCTAGCTGTTAAGTGACACCCTGGGGAAAAAACCCTGAAAGTCTGACACCAGAGCGATAGTTCTTAAAGAAAATATGTTAAAACCTTTCTGTGAAGGTTTCAGACATCTACCAAGGCAGTGAGGTCTTGAGTGGTCCAGACCCCAGAGAGAAGGGATGCCCAGAGAGGTGAGCCTCACACTCAACACCACTTTGCTCCTTGAGACAACTGCCAAGTCAGAAGAAAGCCAGAAAGTAGAGGCCAAAGAACACAGACAAGGTGACACAAACAGAACACACAGTAAGAGAGCAGAATGTAATTACCATAAACTTCAGACTAAGGATTACATCTGAGGTGAGGCGCAGTGCATTGAGAAGTAACATTACAGGAGACTTCCAGAGTGCCAGTGGTGCTAATTTCTTGACTTGAATGGTGGTTACATGGAGGTTCAGTTTATAACTATTAAATCACAGACGTCTCTATTATGTTCAACTTCAGAATTAACAAAATTTAATAAAAAAGTAAATGGAAAAATTCTATCTAACCTGTAACATGTCTACAAGCTAGTGAATTTATTAGTAATTATTCAGAGTAACAGTAACATATTCAATTAACTATCTTTAAATTAATATTAATTGTCTGGAACCAATTAAAATGATTTATTTATTGAATCTTAAATTACTCAGCATTCAGTATTTTGGATTGTAGAGGGCATTCCTGTAATGAGTTGAGTTTAGCATATGCAGGCATATTAAGATGATGTGGTTCTGTGAACTAGCTGTCCCAGGATGTAATAAGCTGAAATAGTTAAGCAAATTCCAGAAACTTCTATGATGATTTACTGTATGAAAAATTCCAAGGGTAGACAGTTGGATTTAAGTACTCTTAAGATGCCTTCCAACAGTATAATCAACAATTTGCAAATGTGGGCTACATGTTCCCTTTAAGAATCTCACCTCTTCTCTCTCATTTTCTAGCATTTACATAGAGGTATAACTGTAAGCAACTGAGCATGAGACATGGAATGAGATTATGAAATTAGCTAATGGTAACAGATGCAACAGATAAAAACCACATCTTGTCAGTCAATCTTTTCTATTTGACTTCTTGGAAAGATTGTTTTCTCCACCTGGGATGCCATGTAAAATCATCTGGCAGCTTCTTGAATTCTTTAGAGACTTTTTTACCATAAAATAATGAAAGATATGTGGTTGACATTCATAGGGCTAAAAGTGATGTATGAAAGCTTTATTTTCACTTTGAAAAGGGACAATAAATAAGTGAACCTAAGTCAAGTCTATGAAAAAACGATAAAAGAGAAGAGGTGTAATTTAGTTAACTGGGGGAGAGGGGGCTGTGAAAAAAAGCTTTGGCTCTTAATAAGCCACTTAAGGGCTTCCCAGGTGGTGGTAGTGGTAAAGAACCTGCCTGCCAATGCAGGAGACATAAGAGATGTGGGTTCAACGCCACGGTTGGGAAAATCCCCTGGAGTAGGGCATGGAGAAACCCATGGACAGAGGAGCCTGGCGGCCTATAGTTCATAGGGTCTCAAAGAGTTGGACACGACTGAAGTGCCTTAGCACGGCACATACACAAGCCACTCAATCTATTAGAAGGAAATAAAAGAACTAAAAATACAAAAGCCATTGTGCCCTCCTTTAATAGTAACTGGTTACTAACCTATCACAAGTTAGAATAACTTAGAAATATATAAGACTAATTAAGAAAGGGAAATGGTTAATAAACAGCCTGCACTTTGACTTCTTATAAAGATGTATGAGGCTCACCTTTAACAAGGGATAATTGATGCTTGCAACCCATATGTTGGTAAATGGAGCTTCCAGGATAATTGCATCAGCTGGGAATCCTTGAAAAATAAAAAAAGAAAGAACTCCCCTATCATGTTTAAGTACCGTCTTTCCTAAATAATGGATCCTCGTCTTGTACGTGAACTACCTGCATCAAAATCATTTGTGAATCATAATAAATTGTTGAATTTGTGAATGCACAGTAATGACCCCACACCAGACTTCAGTGAGAAGTCAGGATCTTGAGGGTGGGAAATGTGAGAATGTGCATTTTTAACCAGCTCCACTAGAGATTTCATTTCTGTGCACATGATAAAGAAAATCACTACCTTTTAAAACAAGCAGATTGTCATGACTTGGATAATTTAAGAAAGCAAAGTATTATAGGAAGGGAGAGTGTTCTGCAGAAGCTGACTAGGTTGTTTTGGTCAACACTGTGAGAACAAAAGATCAAACACTGAAGTTACCATATATGGACTTTAAAATAACTTATTGAAAATAACAAATGGTAAAATAGTGAAATATTTATTTTACTGCCACTCTAGAACTCTATACCCAGTAAAAATATCCTTTAAAAGTGAAGATGAAATAAAAACATTTTCAGACCAAAATTGAAAGAATTTCTCACCAACAGACAGGTAGAAGAAAAACCCCAGATGGAAGCATAGACATGTTAGAAATAATAAAGAGCAAAAAAAATAAATAAATAAAGGGAGGTAAATCTAAATATTGACTTTATAACATAAGAATAATAATGTTTTATGGAGTATTGTTATAGAGAAAATGAAAATACATGGTAGCAAAAGTTCATAAGTTGGGTACTTAATGGATTTAAAATGTTCTAAGATAATTACATTATCCAGGAAGTGAAATATTCACTTATGTAGGAATTTGCTGCTACTGCTGCTGCTAAGTCACTTCAGTCGTGTCCGACTCTGTGTGACCCCATAGACGGAAGCCCACCAGGCTCCCCCGTCCCTGGGAATTTAGTTCAGGTAATTCAGCGTTGTCAGCACTAAAGGAGCCATGAGAGCTTAAAAGGAGCAATGAAATGATGTTTGCTTTATTTCCATAAGTAATTAAGATTGTGTGTAGCAGGTGACATGCTTTAAAATATTTACGTAACTCACCCTGACCTGTACTGCCAAGCTAAGTTCAAGATATAATGCAAGTGATTACAAGCTTTCAATGCATATCAGAATCAAATCACCTGGTCCTGTTCATAGAGTATCTAGTTCATGAAGACAGCCAGGATCCAAGATACCTGTGTTTATAACAAACACCCCCAGCAGATTCTGATAAAGGCAGTTCTCAGAACACTTTGAGTAACAATGACATAAATATTACATAAGGAGGGCTGCATAAAGCAAGTCTTACCTACTATTGCATAAAGTATAATTTTTCCCTCCTGTAGCAGATTACTCCATAACAAATACTTATTTATCACTTCACATGATGGCTCTTTTAAGGTAATTTTTAACTCTTTCCTTAGTATTTACTTTTAATTTCATGTCTCTGAAAACCAGCTATTGTTTTATATTAAATACAAAAAAAGAAAACTCATTACACTATCCAGAACTGCCTAAAGTTTGGGTGCTTATAGGTATCTCTGTGTTCAGACTGTGTACAATAGTCTCTTCGCTGTTTTTATTTTCCCATCTCAAGCCAAGAAATTATACCATGTAAGCATGTTATCATACCCTTCTCTTCTAGAACTTTTGCAGCATTTGTTGCAACTCTGTAAAGAAATGAAAATTAGCACACATGTGAAGCAGTGACTTAACAGTCAAGTAAACAGTATAAAATGCAACCTCCAATATGAGCATCTGATGAAAGCTCTTGACCCTCAAATGGGCACAAACACAAAATCTTGCACAGGATTTCAAGGGATTCCACTGACCCTAAACAAGAATCCTTTCATTTAAAACTCTCAAGGAGAGTTCTGGAATGGGCTTCGGTGTCACAGATAGCCATAGACAGCCATTACATGTTCCCTTAAATTACAAACAAGCATGCTGAGGTGTAAGGACACTAGCCACCTGTGGAACCTGAGAGAAACTGTCTACTAGCTCAGGGGTCCTCCTGCTGCTCACTGCTGTCTGTGATATGACACTAACGCCCCAAGGATCCACCTAAAGACCCATCTTCAGACCCCACTTACCCTGTCCCCAGAGAGTGGCCCCAGAGACACACAGGGGTGGTACCACTCCTTGCCTTGGTCCACTCATAGACACAAACTGCATCTGCAGTCAGTCCATCCTCCGTGGGTGTACCCGTCGAGTCCCCAAACCCTGCCCGTGAGGAAAGGCAAACAAAATATCACTACCTCCAAAATGAGGGCCATCAAAAGCCCCCTGCTTATTGAAAAATTTTTGTACACTGTTCTTAACACATACCTCTGTAGTCAACAGACAAGACATGAAAGCCACCATTACTCAGCACCTGGATGACAACGGAGCTGTTATCACTTACTTAGGAGATGCAAACAAAAAGGTGGTCTCACCTCCTCAACACTTCCATAATCCTGGTGGTAATGGTTAATGGGTAGAGAAAAGATCCATTTCTGAAATCTGGCGTTTGACATCAAACTTAAGATCACACTCAACAGGAAAGAACAGCAGAGCAGGATCACACAGTCTGGGTCACACCCTAGCTCTGTCACTTACCAGCTATCTGACCTTGGTCAAGCCACTTAACATCTGTGTAATCCATTCTGAGAAGTGAAAAACAATACTTTCAGGATGGTTGGAAGATTGCATGAGATGATGTATTAAAGTACCTTGGGGACTTCCCCAGTGGCCCAGTGGTTAAGAATCTGCCTGCCAATGCAGGGGACACTAGTTCAATTCCTGGTCCAGGAAGATTTCACATGCCACAGAGCAACTAAGCCCATGCACCACAAATACTGAAACCCATGCAACGAGGAGCTCGCGCTCTGCAACAAAAGAAGCCGCGAATATGAGAAGCTGGTGCACTGCAACGAAGAGTAGCGCCCCTGCTTGTTGCAGCTAGAGAAAACCCACACACACAGCAGAGAAGACTTAACGGAGCCAGAAATATAAATTAAAAAGTACCTTGAAAGTGTTAAGTCACTCAGTCATCTCCAACTCTTTGCGACCCCATGGACTATATAGCCTGCCAGGTTCCTCTGTCCATGGAATTCTCCAGGCAAGAATACTGGAGTGGGTTGCCATTTCCTTCTCCAAGGGATCTTCTGACCTAGGGATTGAACCCAGGTCTCCTGCATTACAGGCAGGTTCTTTACCGTCTGAGCCACATAGTGAATATCTTTCGTAGGCACTTCCTGAAGGTAAGAATGCTACACAGAGTTGTAGTAGAAGCAGTCAATAATGGGAAGATATTCATATTAAGTATAAACAGATAAAGAGTTAATATTGATCAAAAAGAAACCACTTGATTACATGAAACCACTTTCAAGCCCTGAATAGACAGAGAAATGAGAAAAGAATATAAAAACATAATTTTCAATGAAAAAAATACAAATGACAGATGACGAGAAGGGAGATAAAGGGGGACAGAACTTTACTGTGCAGGCACTTTTAAATTTTTATTTAGCTCTCACAACAGTCTTACAAGGTAGGTATTATCTGCATTTTACAGATAAAGAAACTGAGCCTTGGAGAACTTAAGTAACTTGTTCACACACATCCAAATGGCCAGAACTTGAACCACAGCAACAGAACCAAGATCACACTTGGGCCTGCCTGGGTTCAAACACTGTGCTTTCCCTACCAGGCATAGATGTGGGAGAAAAAAGAGAAAAGTGTTAGTCGCATCCGTCTCTTTGCAATGCCATGGACTGTAGCCCGCCAGGCTCCTCTGTCCATGGAACTCTCCAGGCAAAGATACTAGAGTGGGTTGCCATTTTCTTCTCCAGGAGATCTTCCCGAGCCAGGGATCGGCCTCGGATCTCCTACATTGCAGGCAGATTCTTTACTGTATGAGCCACCAAGGGAGCCTTTAGATGTGAGACACTGAACTTTAAATACAACTGAACTAATAATGAAGAAGTAAATGAAACTTTTTAACATTTAAACTACATTCTTTCCAAACAAGTTATCCAAGACACAGGGCGGTTCAGCATCCAAGGAACCTGGAACACCCCTGTGTTGTTTGTGGTTCCATAAGTTGAAGAACCACTTGACAATCAAACAACAGACCCTACTCACAAGAATCTATCTCCAGGAAAAAATTCCAAAAGAAGAATAAACTACCTGCTTAAAGTTTTCCGTAGCAATAGTATTCTAAAAGAATTTAGGAAAAAAAACTTGTATCAAAGAGGAGTAGAATATTTAAGTAAATAAATAATTGTCTATAAATAACAGAGAATGAGCACCCTTTAAGTTGGTAACTAATGACAACTATGGAAAAACATTGAAGAATATTCTTAAAATAGTAAAAGAGCACCACATAAAATTATATATAGAAACAATCAGTAACATAAAAACTTTATAGAGATTATAAACTAGGTGGGAATGGCACATAAATGAAAACATGTACGTGCTGTATGATTGAAGTGATAAATGAAGGAACGAATGAGAAAGGGGGAGACAGAAGGACAATTTACTAAGAACTTAATTATTAAAAGAAATTGCCTGTCCAAAGGAGACAATGAAGAGCTAAGGAAGATTGGTCAGGCTGGAAAACGATGACTATGGTGTGTGGAATCCAGAATCTGCCCGGCGGAAGAAGTCTTATCATAGCATCCCCACACATCCCACCCACCGCCGGGAGGATCTGGCTACGCTTCACATCTACACCTACGACATAGGAGACATAGAATTGAGCTTTGCCAAGAGTAGAAGGGGAAATATATATATATTCTCACAGCCATCAGCATCATACCCTCCCACTTGGAAAGTACAAAGAGTGGGGTTCAGAGTAGAAAGCAAACCTAAAAAATAATAGGCATCACCACCCCAGGCAAAATGGTAATCCAGCCCACCCAGGGGAGCAGACGGGAGAGGATGGCCCTGTCTGAAGAGGGGAAGGGGGATGAAGATGGTGCTAGAGTGCTGAGCCTGACAGGATTCTGGGCCCCATTCATGCTGTTAAATCAGGAAGGGACTCTGGGGTGGGAGCTGGCTTGTAGGAGGAGAGATCAGGTCCTGGGATCAATAACTAAACAAGCAGCCAGATCACCTGAGGGCAGGATTCCTAACCACCTCACAGGAGTGTGGGAGAGCTAAACAGTAGCTCGCCAGCCAGCTCTGAGTCAGACGCGGTGAGGCGAAGAGCCTCCTTACACTGGGAAGTGCAGGGGCCACCCCAACAAACCAGAGCCTGTAGCAGGCTGGTGAGGACACCAAGTTGTGGCCAGCCACCTTCCCTCTGCTGAACTTTTTGTGGGGCCGAAGAAGGGCCTGAATGATGTAACAGCAGACATTCTCTCTTTACCCCATACCACAGAAAGGTTGCTCCTGGTAGAAGGAGTGGCTTTTGCACTTAATATATTTTCTCAACCCAGCCCTCAGAAAAAGCAAAGCAATGTGTCTTCAACTCCATCTTGTGAGGAAAGGAACAAATCCATGGAAGTGTTTGAGACTCAGAGATGTTCACATCGGTCTCAATCCCCCAAGGTCAGTTTAGGAACAGAAGTGCATTCAAGGGACTTTAGGTCACAGATACCACCACCCGCCCCCTTGCCCCCACACCAGGGATCTCTCAGGAAATAACCAGGCTGTAGGCTAAGGAAGATCTTAGGGCTGTATCCCAGAAGAGAATAAATGGAGATGTAAAATTGGTGCCTTGAGGCCCCTTCAGACATACCTTTACTAGCTCCAGTCTATGAGAAGCTGCCCTGTAGAGAAGGTTTAAAAGAAAAAGCAAGAATTAGGAATTAGGATGACACATTCAACAAAAATCACTATCATGCTGCTGGCATCTGATCTCACCACTTTCTTTTTCAGGTAAGACAAATAAATAACCAGGTGAGAGGGCACTACTTCTTGGTGTTGGAGCCCCCGTGCCTGCATCAGGGTGAACTCCCCACGGCTCCCCACTCCCCGCCTTCCCCACAGTGAGCACCGCCTGCCCAGACCACTAGCGCTTCACAACATAAGCATCTGATGAACTGCTGACGATCCATCTTCTTGCACTGCTGCACAGCAAAACCTATTTCTCAGAATACTTCTAGAAGCCAAAGGAACATAAGTCCCAGAAAGTGGCTTTTCAGGAAAAGGGATGACATAGTCAAGTTCACTAAAGTAAGATCTGCCTACATCCTGTCCGCTCTGCCATGAAGAACATGATGAAGTGAGGAGAGAAACTCACAACCCTGGAGGTTCAAGAAACACTTTCTTCCAAATAACCATAGTCTGCTCTCTATGACCCACACAAAAGGGAGAAAAAGATGACTCAAAAGACAGAGGAGTCTTTAAAAACCATTTGAATTTTTAGAGCCACATTTCTTAAACATTAGTGAGTCATGAAACCCTTGGAACCTGTGATTAAAGCTATGGATCCACTGCCCTGAAAAATGTATCCACTCTTCAAATTTCATGTACAGTTCGAGGTTGGGAGTTCACGGACCCTCGGGGGCTTCTACGGATCCTGAGTCTAGAACCACTGTTTTCATCTAGGTTCCCTGTGACCTGTCATTTGGCCTCCTTCCAGCTCAGTACTGCTGAGACTTCAGGACAGAGGAAGTTAGCTAGCCCCAAGCCAGAAAATCTAGGAAAACGGGGGGCAAGAGCCAGTTCACTCAGAGGGCAGACGTGATAGTGTGGCCCACAGGACACATTAAAGAAAAGTGCGTTGTAACACCGTACCCAAGTTTGCACAATCGGAATAATGTTAAACAACGTTGAAACACGTTGACTTCA
Source organism: Moschus berezovskii (assembly GCF_049115385.1). Taxonomy (NCBI): domain Eukaryota; kingdom Metazoa; phylum Chordata; class Mammalia; order Artiodactyla; family Moschidae; genus Moschus; species Moschus berezovskii. Next base: position 60,725,890 of record NC_142468.1, read on the forward strand.
CAAGAAATCTCTGTAAACATGACTCTAAGGCATAAACCTCAAGAAAGGCCCTTGAGCAAAGGCTTGAGAAAGTCACTGTCTGATGTGAAAGGCAGTGAGTAAAAGAGACACAGGCAAGGGAGCCGAGGGGCAGAGTCCAGAGCTTGTCACCGAGTTTGAGTGTCCCCCGCCCAGAGACTGGGCAAGGTCTGCGGGTCTCCGGGGCGCGCCGCCCCTCCCCCGCGCTGAGAGCCGCAGTCAGAGCCAATATTCCTCACCCACCGTAATGGCACAGCCCACAGAGGGGCTGGCAGTGCATCAAAGAAGAGTCAGGCTTCCAGGAGGCACTCTTTGTTACCAAGCAAGGGTGGGATGACAGGAGTGGGCTGAGGCATCGGTATTCTAGGCTAGAATTAGTCAGGTGGCCCCCAGAGCCTGGGATCAGAATTCTAGGGGATCTCTCCTGGAGATCATACATTTGGTTAATAGAATTCATTGCTACATGAAGGAATCTCCATGTGGTTCTGTGAGAAGACCATTAATGTGGAAACTCTTCCTTATCCTCCATACCTCATGCATATTTCCTATCAAGTCATCCATGGCTTCAGTTCGTCTTTTCCAACACGCTTACAGAATAAAGCAACACTGCCTGCTTTGAAATCAGTATCCACATTTTGAAGTTTGTCTCCCTTTCAGTTAAGGATCCACATTATTCTACATATGGAATATATAGTTTTGTTTTGTTTTTAAAGAGAGGCCTATTGCCAGAACACCCTCGAATTCCAACAAATGGAAACAAATGTGTGGAAGGATGCTTACAGAGTTAAAAACAGCTCTGCCTTTCATTCCCCCACAGGAATGAAATGCTCTTTTGCTCTGTTTGAGGGAAAAAAATAAAAATCCAAGCAAAGGCACTGACCTGTGTTGTGCACTGCCATGAAGATAAACAATAATTGGGTTGCCATCACAGAGGGCTGCTTCATACCAGCTCCGGCCCTTCCCCTTAGCATCCTCCCCCCGGTAGCTGGGAAGTGTGTGCCTGAAAAGTAAGGCAAGGTTTTAGCCAACATGGACATAGAGAAGAATTCTCTATCTTCGCCAAAAGTCTAAAACCTCCTTATGTCAATCAGATACATATTTATGTATATAAAACATATTATATACAAAACCACCTAGGAAAGCCCATATTAATTATCAGAATATATAATAAGTTATAGTTTTATATGTAAATATTTAATCTATTTATATACAAAAATTTATCTGAGTAATATACGCATGGGCTTCCCAGGCAGCCCTACTGGTAAAGGACCCACCTGCGACTGCAGGAGACATAGGAGACGCAGGTTTGATCCCTGGGTCGGGAAGATCCCCTGCAGGGGGCATGGCAGCCCACTCCAGTATCCTTGTCTGGAGAATCCCATGGACAGAGGAGCCTGGCGGGCTACAGTCCATGGGGTCACCATGAGTCAAACACGACTGAAGCAACTTAGCATGCACACAGGCAATATATGCACATGGTACCAATTAAAATATAACACCATGAACATCTTATAATGAAAATTATTACTGCCCTAGCCCGCCTCCCCCATGCCAAGGGATAACCCTTTTTAACCATTTAAGGTTTAGTTCTTCTGATTCCTACACCAATTATGCTTCCAAAACTGCAATTCTTAGGTGTGGCTTATTGAAATGCAATCTATTTAGTGGAAACCAGTAAAAGATAATAGATATTTGCCACCTGCTATTGGTTTGGCTGAAGAAACAAGCTGGAAAAAAGTTAAAGGGAAACCAGTTTGGGTAGAAGAAAAGAACTTAAATATGAAATTAAGTTATTCTTCTCAAAAAACTGAGTGACCTTGTTATTTTAAACACCCGAGTAAGCTCTAGTTCCCCCCCACCCCTGCACCTTGTTAAATCAATGAATGAACTCTGATAACACAAATACTACCATATGACACATCACCAAGGGACTTGGAGAACTGGCCACATGATGATGAATCTTCAATCCTCCAATCACTTAGAGGCAAAAAGTCTGACATCAAACCCCCAAGCCCTCTGTACCAAAAAGACAGGCATCATTGCCAGCTAGATAAGTGGTCATGAGGACAGTTGACTCACTCAGCCAAGGGTGGATGGGGCAAGAGCAAAGAATAAAAATATTTTCAAATTCCAGCACTATCAGTGGAACTGTATCCTACAGATTAGAAAAAAGTTATGTGAACCCATATTGGTTCCTAAATATTCCATGATCACATGTTCAAACTCAGGGAGGTGAAATATACAAGAAGACAATGGAAAACTGGCCGCCAAGAACAAGCAGGTAGAACCAAACAGAAGAAAATGTTGAGATTAGCACAGCAAGACAGACAGTAGGATGCTCATAACCTTGTTGGACAAATATTTATGGAAAGCCTTTGCCAAGCACCATGCTGAGCACTGAAAACCCACTAACAAAGTCCCCACCTATGAAGTTACTGTCTCGTAAAAAAGACACACATTAATCAGATAATCACACAAGGAATAAGGCAAGGAAGAGAACGACCCAAGGCACCTGAAAAGTAAGATTCTCAAAAAGCAAATTCAAGCAGGTCAAATGTCAATACAAAGGTAAGGTGTGTGGAACAGCTTCCTCCAAGGAACACTGACCTCTCCACAGGCAAGTAACACAGCACTGCTCACCTGTGCCCTGTAACATGAAAGCCCCGCCCACTAAGCACCCCAGTGTCCAATCAGCACACTCACCAGATTCCCAGAATTACCCCAGGTTCAACTTTGATGTAGAAGTTCACCGTGTGAGGAATCTTCAACTCTGGTTTCTTTAAATCCACAAGAAATGGTGCTTTGACTAGAAAGTAGAATTCATTACCAACTCCCAGAATCCAAGTCCATGTCTTTTAATCACAATCCAAAAAAGTAATTAGCCTCATGTTTGACATGTTTCTAAGTTACAAGCACTACACTCAATTCCAAGCAAAGTATTTTATAAACTAGGACTAACCCACAGAAGAATTGACCCCCACAAATACTCTAAAGCTAGACTTAAAAATAGCACCAGGGTGGTAGTCCCTAAGAGAGTTTATTCCACTTTATCCCTGTTTCAAGTGAAAAGCAAAGGAGACCATTCACCTAAAAAATAAGAGGGTATAGAAGAAGGTAATGAGTTTTGGGGCAAAGAGATTTTTGGTTGGATGTTTTTTCTTTGGCTGCGCCGGGCCTTAGTTGTGGATCTCCGGGTCTTCCTTGCAGCATATGGGATCTGTAGTTGCAGCATTTGAACTCTTAGTTGTGGCACGCAGGATCTAGTTCCTTGATCAGGAATCGAACCTGGGCCCCCTGCATTGGGAGCATGGAGTCTTAGCCACTGGTCCACCAGGGAACTCCCAGTAATGTGTGTTCTGCTACTTAAGTCATGCATTACTTTTGCACTAAGTAAAACACAGTCACTAGCCATAAACCATGAAATGTCCAAGATCAGCGTAACACTTAGAGGCACACAGGTGACAGCACTACCTGTGGCCAGAAGAACCATGTGCCACAGCATTCAGTAGAAACAACACGGGAAAACAGATTTCTCACATCAACCTGTCTCTGCCTAGGGATACAAGCAAAAAGAGGAAGTGAAAAGGCACAGAATACAGAAAGCACTAAGGTATCCAGATTAACAGCTAATTTGAAGACTGAGCTTCAGGATTGAAATCCCACCCACAAGACCACGGTTTTCTATCTATCCCAACAGTTCACCAGGATTCATCCTAGACCCCAAAGGCAATATCATTAGGTTTCAGACAATTTAAGTCTAGCCATATCTTATCTTTCTCACTATGTCATAACTGTAAGGGCAGTGAGTTCTTTAATTGGGAAAAAAATATAAAGGCAGATTCACAAAAGGCACATACTTACAAAAGTTTACAAAAATCAGCATTTGCATCAGAGGAGGGCAAATGTGTTCTTTTAATGATTTACTCGTAAAGCTGTCACACACAGTGGCAATTTTCCTTCCGAGTGTGGAACAGGAGTATGGGAAAGATCTGTAAGATATTGTGAAACAAAGAAGGTATTCAAAATCAGTCCAAGTTTTGTCTTGGTTTGTTTTTCCTTTTAACGTCCAAATCAAATTCCACAGACTGACACTGGGAATTACAGGCAAGCTGGCATTTAAGCAAAATCCTTTACGGAACTGTATGGAATTAGGGCAGATCCAGACCAGACACTATGGGAGAACCAGGAGAGGAAAGGACAATCAAGCCCCCAGTCAGCTGCCCAGAAAGCCCCGGGTATGACGGGATAGGAGAGGCGGGGACACAGACGCACCCAAGTCAGACTTGCTTTCTCAGTGCACCCCACAGAAAGCCACGGTTGAACCCCAAAGTCAGCAGACTGAGTCTTGGGAAAAAATGAGCCAATGTGAGAAAAAACCCCACTTCTGAGGTGAGTGGGATCGTGAGGAGCAGGGTGGGGTGCAGGGCAGGACCTGGTCAGGTGATGGGACACGGGGGGGCGGTGCAGGGGGAGCCACACACATCTTGTTTATTCTACTGTCCCATTGGCATGAACCATCCAAACTGGGAGCCACCAGCAGACAACTTATGATTTTTCCATGAGGGCTCACTCAGGCCACCTCTGTCTCTAGTCACATCTCCCATGAGAGTTGAGTGTCTCCCGAACCTTTTAGAAATGAGGGGTACAGGAAGTCAGTGTCACCACCTCCCACTCCCAGTTTTTCTTCACATCATTCCTTAAATGCATCCCTTTTCCTATTGTGAAAGGTCAATGGGAAGACTATCAATGTAATCAAATTATGAGGTTGTGGGGGCTGGAAAGCATGTGTGATGCACTGTTTCCATGTCCTGATTTCTCTGCTGGACTAGAGGCACCTTAGAAGACGTTACATACAAGTTAATACCTGTACTTTGCAAATGAAGAGATTGAAAAGTTAAGTACCCTTCCCAAGGTCACACAGCCAATGAATGGCAGAGCCATGTGAATCCAGAGTTCCAGGATGATCTCCAGTGAGCTGTCACAGTCCTGGTGAGTTCTCCTTGTCATCCTTGAAGCAAAAATGAGCCCCAAGAATGAGGCTGGGCTCTAGCCAAGTCCAGTTCCTTCAGAAGTTATATCAGGATCCTTTTCTGCATCCTTCCTGTGTTCTTGCCTGGAAAATCCCAGGGACGGGGGACCCTGTTGGGCTAACGTCTATGGGGTCGCACAGAGTCGGACACGACTGAAGCGACTTAGCAGCAGCAGCAGCAGCCCTTCTCAGGGTCCCTCCTTCCTCCCACTCTCTTCTTCCATCCTGTTCCCATATTCTCAGAAGATACCAAAAGCATCAAAGAAAGACCTCTAAAAAACTCTCCCTCTAGTGTAATAACTTAAAAATCAGGGCACTTATATACATATTTGGAAAAGACATGGAGGCAGAAGATAATGAATCTCTAATGAATTGCCAGCAATTCTGTGGGGAGCAAAAGAGATAAACAGGCTAAGGGTGATGGGCAGCTCTTCAAATACATCAGCCGTGGGCAACTGCATACCCATAAAATCAGCAAAAAAGAATGAAAATGATTGTTTCATACTTAAAAATAGCCTCTGTGAAGGTGGTTGGAAGGAGAGGACACTGTTGTTCCAATTTTAGAGATAAGAAACTAAAACCCAAAGAAGCCACTTTGAGCCACAGATCAAGCCCAGACAGACAGGCAAAACTGAATTATTATGCTTCCTTCCAGTTGGCTGGATCCGGTTTTCTTTCTCCTGACTCTCTGAACTCCGGCTACCCTGCGTGTTAGTCTCCCACTAAGTTGCCTTTTGAAGGTAGCAGGGTGCTTGGGAAGCAGAGGCAATAGAGGGAAATATGCTTCTGTTTTTAAAGAATAATTCATACAGGACCCTTCTCTCAAATAGCTCAAGGCACTTCTGTGAGAAGCGCTGTGGGAAGAGAACACAGTGACCAGATCCCTCCGAGCATCAATAATGCACAGCAGCTCCTTTTAACGAGGGGGCTGTCAGTTTGACTTCCCCTAGATCAATAGGGGATCAAAAGTCACCAGCGGCTAATAGACCTTATTTGAGCAGAGGATGCGGTTTCAGTCCAATCCTCGCTCACGGCCAGCACATCAAACAGCCACCTTGATGCTTTGGTGTTCTTTTGCCTACCCTTTGATCAGCTGTGGCTGTAACCGCACAGCATCCCACAGGGACCAAAGAACCTAACTGGACGATTCTTACTGGCGCCGGAACCTGAGTTGCTACAGGGCCAATCATCCTTGTTTAATGCTCAGAAGTACCAGCTTTGGGAAGCCCAACTCTGACCACAGTTGGCAAGACAACAATTCCAAATGTTAAGACATGCTGCACAGGCATCCTGTGCCCATTCATCCCAACAACACACACTGATCACCAAACACCAAGTTACCTCTTTCTCCTCCCTCCTTTCCTCCCAACCAGATCCCCTCTTTCCTTCACATCCACTCGAGTGTCCCCTCTTTTTCAAATCTTCTCTAGACCGATCTTCCCATGGTGACTTATCCTCTCTTTTCACCCCTCCCACTAATTATAGTCAGGGCCAGAATTTGACCCTTAATTCTTTGCTGGTTTTTTTCTCACCATTAGCCCTGTATCCCCAGTAACAAGAACCATGTCCCAGCCAATGCTGCTTTTACTTTCCACTCTGCCTAGCACAGGGCTGTTGCCCTTTGTTGTTTAGTCGTTCAGTCATGTCCAACTCTTTTGCGACCACATGGACTGTAGTCCACCTGGCTCCTTTGTCCATGGGATTTTCCAGGCAAGAATACTGGAGTGGGTTGCTATTTCCTTCTTCAGGGGATCTTCCCAACCCAAGGATCGAAACTGTGCCTCCTTCATTCCAGGCAGATTCTTTACCACTGAACCATCAGGGCAGCCCTGGGCTGAGTGTCATAAATATCCATTGAATGACAGGTTGAGAACAGAAAAGAGTGTATTTCTTTTATAAGGGAGAAGGAGGCAAGGCTTATTGGTAGCTTTGGGGGACAGGGAAGGGCTTCCTACTCTTTTCAGTAGGAATGTGAGCTACCCAAGAGCAGGGGTCTTACCTGTTTTATTTATGGCTGTGTGCCCAGAGCCTAGGCAAGGATCTGATAGGGAGGAGATGACCAATACACTGGGGAGGATGGAAAAGTTTGTCAGTCTTCTCATAGGGATTTTCTAAGTACCATCTAGAAATGTAAAGGCTTGAAGTGAAATAGGGAGAAATAAAAGGGGAAATAGCCGTTTGGGTTCCCCCAACTTCTTTCCTGAGCATGGTTTCCGTTTTTCTAATTCAAAAAAAATCAGCAGCAAGAGATTCACCCTGCGGGGCCCATCCATGTTAAGAAGTGACTACATCTGCTGAGACTTTCGTAAGATAAAAAAACCCATCCCCAAGGCATTAAAAAATAATCACTGTAAATATCATGATTAAATGTTCTCCTTGAATCTCATGACACATCACATCACAATAGATCCATGGCTACAGGCCATCCCAGGCACACAGGGAGCCTTCCAGAAATGTTTGCTGATCTAACCAGTCTCCATGAAACAAAAAGGACTTAAGATGCTGGATTTCAGTCTGCACCTCAGCCTGATCTAAATTAGATCAGTAATTTTCTGCTCAGATGAAGAATGCTCAAGTATTTTATTCTTTCAGAAAACATCTCAAGACTTATTTTTAGTAATTAGTATTTAGATGTAACAGGGACTTCCCACGTGGCACAGTGATAAAGAATGCAGGAGAAACGAGATAAGAGTTTGATCCCTGGGTTGGGAAGATCCCCTAGAGGAGGAAATGGCAACTGCTCCAATATTCTTGCCTGGAAAATCACATGGACAGAGGAGCCTGGCACGCTAAAGCCCACAGGGTCCAAAGAGTCAGACATGAATGAGCAACTGAATGGGCACACGTATAGAAGTAACAGAGGATCCCCCACTCCCCATCTCCACTCCTCTAGCAACAAAGTGGGCTGTTCTCTAAAAACACAAAGCAGCTTTCTCTGTCAAATAAGTGTTAAATAACCAGTCACGCATTCTATAAAGAACTCAAAAGTAAAAGGTGGTAAGTGCCAGCTTTCCCAAAACAGCTGCTTCAGGGATGTAAGGCCCACGATTGTGAAGTTTGAAAAGTGTAGCCAGTCAGGACATTGGGCCTGGTGTTTGGATCCAATACAAAAAGGGGCTCCAGCCTGCACTGTGGAGTCAGGGAGAGCTGCACTCTGCCCCCTGCCCTCAGCCACAGCAGGAAGAGAAGACAGACAATCAGGGTTGTCTTAGCCACTCAGATGTTCCAAATTGAGGTCTCCTATGCCTGGATGTGATTGTTGGATTTTTTGTAGTCAAAAAAAGTCAGGCAAAACAAAGCAAAGGAATACAAAGAAGAAAAGTAAACAAAACTGCCAATACCTTCCCACACCCACAAAACAAAATAAGATACCCAGTCTCGGGTCTGGGTTCTCCAACCAATACCTGGATTCAGTGCAACAAGACTGACAGGATATTGCTTGCTGGTCGATACAGGTAGTCTAAGATTACTGCTCAAGCCAAGGACTCATGGAAGAAAGAAAATGTAAAACCTGCTGACCTAGACATTTCAGATTTAAAGGATGTAAGAACTTGGCATGGGCAATGCCAAGTTATGGTTTCAATGTACTGTGCATCTCTAGCATCGTGGAGAGGTCTTCCTTAACTCATGGCAGAGTTCACACTCAGGGAGGTGGCTTTCTGACCCTTCCCATCTATACAAGTAGGCCCTTGATCTAACAGAATGCCATCCAAGACAACAACACAGATTTTTATTGTCACTAGTATTATAGCGCTGTTGGTAAAATGTCAAGGCAGTTAAGAGATTGATATAGAAACCTGAACCAGCTCTCTGGAATCTCTATTTCAGAAGCACCAAAGGGCTACACGTTCCTGAAAAATCATAGGCTGAGTCTCACGGGCCCTGGTAAGGGCTGAGGAAACAGCCGTCCAAGAGCCCTCGGGGCCTCCGAAGCACCGAGAGTCAGTGCCGGGCCTCCAGACCCCCGATCCGCGCCAGGTGGTACCTTCCCTGCCGCCTCCCAGGCAGCGGGGCGTACAGGGCGCCGCGCGCACTCACCGCACGTTCCGCACGACCATGTGCCACCAGGCGGCCACGGAGTCCCGCTCGTCCGGCTCCATCCCGCGTCGCGTCCCGATCCGCCACCACAGGAGCTCTCGCAGGTAACCGGGAGCCGGGAGCCGTGGCCCGGCTTCCCTCCTCCCCCGCGAGGGCGGCGACTACCCGGGGCCCTGCGGCGGGGGCGGCGGGGCGGCCTACTCAGCGCGGGCAGGGCGCGGCCGAGCCGGGCTGGCTTCGCGCACCCTCGGCCACGCGCAGTGACTTGTGATAGGAACAAGTGCCTTACTCTTCCAGCAGGCCGCGCGCGAAATCATTTCTATGTTATCCTATACTTCTGTGTGTGTGTGCGCCCTGCGTGGAGTAAAATACATTTCTTACTCTGATAGTAATAAAAGTCTGACAGTCACAGCTTTAGAAGACCCTCCTGAAGAGTATACGCTTTCCTCCACTTTAACCCCCTGTTATTCTTTTTCCCTTTTGTTTCCCTCCTTTTCCGGAATCTTCCCTTCCCAACCCCCATCTCCTCCCTCTCTCTCCCTCCTTCTCTCTCTCTCTCACTCACAAACACACACACACACACACACACACACACACACACACACCTGTCATCATTACTATAAGAGTTTCTTTGGCTCCCTTCCATTGACTACTACTTTACCTGTCTGCAGGGTTATGAACTACGCAATTCCTCCATGTGTGCAAACTCAGCACCTTCTTGGTGTTTTGTTTACCTAGCTGCAGGTAGCAGAAACCGCTCTGCAACTCACCCCTCTTGCATCAGAAGTTGAGGCTTTGAAAGATTTGGTGGGGATGCGCTTATGCTTACCTAGCGCACTGTCTCCTCGGAGCAGACCCTGTCCTCCACTGAAGCTGCTCCAGGAAAGCCACCTGGCAAAGTGTGAGGATAAGGGGTTAAAAAGGAATGAGGTTCCATTTGAAAGCAATTTGATGTCAGCACCAAGACTACATCTGGGAGGCAAGGTGCAGCCTCCTCAGAGGGAAAATGTGGTCTCTAGTGTGTCTGAGCTTTGCGGGCTTTGCCAGTTGAGCAGAAGGCACAAGGGGCGACTGCTCACCCACAGAAAGTGCAACTGACCAGACTGGAGGAAAGCACCAAAAGCCCTTGCAGGGCTGGGCGATTTCAGATGAGCGGTCAGAGGAGGGGGAGCTTTCTTCACTGCTTCTTGGAATTGCTCTAGGAATGTCAACTTTTGGCTGCACATCAAGATAGAAGCCGAATCAGATCAGGAAGGACTGAAGGAATCTAAGCCTGATTGATGAGCCAGCTGTAGCTGGGTCACACCCTGCGTGGTGAGAAAGGTTATGCCAGCATCAGATTCCATACCTGGAGTCATTCATCAGTGGGTCTGGAATCTCCTAGGTCTTGTTCTGGGGAGCTCCGGAGGATCGCCGGGGTCATGCCCTGTGGAGGCGGAGGGATCAGAGGTGGGGGGCAGAAGTGGAGGGAGAGAGAGCAGATGTTTTTGGTCCCAGATTCTATGTCCATCTGTTAATTCAGGTTGAAAGCTCAGAGGCCTATGTGCTGATTGAGCAAAGTTGTAAGCCCCAAGTCCATGGAAATGTTTGAAATGCTCAGCAAAATCTCTGAAGTTAGAAATCACTATGCCCACCCTTTTTTTTAAGACTGTAAAAATTAAAACCCTAAGAGAAAACAGCCTGGCACTCTGTGATGACCTAGAGAGGTAGGATGGGGGAAGGGGAGAAAGACTCAAGAGGGAGGAGATATATATATGTATATATAGTAAAATTATGATTGATTTGCCTGTTTGTACGACAGAAGTCAAAACAACTCTGTATAGCAATTTATCTCCAGTTAAAAAATTAAAAGATAATTTTTAAGTCCTGATAGAAAACTTTCTCCAGCATTAATAGCCCCTTTTCAAAAGACACATCCTGAAAGTCAGAGAGCAGAGTCTCTGCAACAATTTAGCAAAATATAAAAAACGAGTGATTCATTTATTCATTAAGCACCTATTTCCTGCATACATGTTAGGTGCCAGGCACCACATTTGGTGTTACAGGGACACAAAGCAGGATCTTGTCTGGTGGAGAGACTTACCTGCAGATAAAATGATAGTACAAAATAGGGATTGAAGAGTGCCTTCAGGACAGAAATCAGTAAAGTTGTGGGAAGGGGCGTGCCAGGCCCTGGACATGGAGAAAGGGGTTGACTACAAAGGGACATGAGGGAACATTTTAAGCTGTTGGAAATTGCCTACCTCTCAAGTGTGATGGTGACTGCATGACTGTACACATTCCCCAAAATTCACTGAATTGAAAACCTTCCAAGGTTGAATTTGACTAAACATAAATTATACCTTAAAAAGCCTGACTTGTAGAAAAGTGACCTAAGAAATGCACAGATAAACTCCATAAGTGAACACGTCCTTTCTGATGTCATAGACATGGCAAGACAAAGCTATGGGTATAAAACCGATAGTTGAACATTATTTGTGCTTCTAGTAGGAAAAAAGACCCCACTTAGAGATAGATTAATTTTACCACCTCGGATTATTCTAGAGGAACAGAATGTTCCAAAGAGCTGTCCCATATGCTGTGGTGGTAAACCACGGGTGAGAAAGCATTTGAGGAATGAAGACCTTCCAAGCAGGAAACCACTGATTTTTCCATGACTTGGAGAATGTTTTTTCTTGGAAGGAAAGTATTTATTCACTTTGAATTTTCTTCTTTTTTGTGTTTTGTGCTTAGTCGCTCAGTCGTGTCCAACTCTTTGCAGCCCCATGGATTGTAACCCACCAGTCTCCTCTGTCCATGGGGATTCTCCAGACAAGAATACGAATGGGTTGCCATGCCCTCCTCCAGGGGATCTTCCCAACCCAGAGATCAAGCCCACATCTTTCACATCTTCTTCTTTTATTGAGATATAATTAACATATGACATTAAATCAGTTTCAGGTGTACAATATGATTCCATATTTTTATATATTTTGAAATGATCACCACATTAAATCTCATTAATATCTATCACCACAGTTATCATTTTTTTTCCTGTGATGAGAACCCTTTTAAGATCTACTCTCTTAACAATTTTAAAATATACAATACAGTATAATTAACTGTAACCACTAAGCTGTATATTACATCCACAGGATTTGTTTTATAACTAGAAGATTGTTTTGTGTCTTTTGACCCTTTCACCCATTCATCCATCCTCATTCCCACCTCTGGCATAAGCAACCAGTCTGTTCTCTGTATGTATGAATTTAGCTTTTGTTTATTTTTAGATTCCACATATAAGTGAGACCTTTGTCTTTTCTCTTTCTTTGACTTATTTCACTTAGCATAATACTCTCAGTGTCCATCAATGTTGTCACATACATGCAAGATTTCCTTCTTTTAATGACTAAATAATATTCTAGTGTGTGTATATATATATATATATATATATCTCATTTTCTTTATCCATTCATCCATTGATGGTCACAGCTTGTTTCTATGTCTTGACTACTGTAAAGCTACAGTGGACACTGGACACATATCTTTTTGAGTTAATATTTTGATTTTCTTCAGATAAATACCTAGAAATGGAAGTGTTGGATCATATGGTAGTTTCATTTTCAACACCAATTTACATTCCCAATGGGGCATAAGGGTTCCGTTTTCCCCACAGTTTCACTAACACTTCGTATTTGTTGTCTTTTTGGTAACAGCCATTCTAACAGCTATGAGGTGATATCTCATTGTAGTTTTAATTTGCTTTTTTCTGATGATTAGTGATGTTGAGTACCTTTTTGTGTATCTGTTAGCCATCTGCATGTCTTCTTTGGAAAAATGTCTGTTCAGATCCTCTGCCCATTCTTTTTTTAAAATAACAGCTTAATTGAGATATAATTCACATACCATAAAGTTCACCCTTTTAAAGTGTACAATTCAGTGGTTTTAGTATATTCACAGAGTTGTATATTTATCACCACTAATTTTAGAATACTTTAATTCACCCCAAGAAGAACCCCCTTACCCCTTGCTGGCTCATATGGTAATTTTACGTTTAATTTTTTAAGGAACTACTTTCCAAATTGGTTACATTGTACAATCCCACTAGCATGAGCCCTATATAAAGAACTGCCTTGCGTTTTCCCATTCTCCTCCTTTTCACCCTTTCTCAATCCCATATATAGATAGCAGGATATTAAAAAAAAAAAAAAAAACACCTCATGCTGTTGAGATCAAAATGAAACATTAAAGGGAAGTTTGAGGATAGTCCCAGAAGACAGGAAGTGAGTCAGATAACTAACTAGTTCAGATCATTTATTTTTCTATGTTGTTTAGATTTTGCATTGTCTTTACCTGTGGTGATGGTAGTGGTTTAGCCACTAAGTTGTGTCCAAGTCTTGGAACCCACCGACTGTAGCGCACCAGGCTCCTCTGTCCATGGGATTCTGCAGACAAGACTAGTGGGGCGGGGTGGGCGGGGAGTTGCCATTTCCTTCTCCAGGGGATCTTCCCGACCCAGGGAATGAGCCTGTGTCTCCTGCTTGGCAGTCAGAGTCTTCACCACTGAGCCATCAGGGAAGCCCTACCTTTGGCTATATCAGATCTAATTTAAGACGATAGCTGCAGGAGTGGATGTTGGGCTCTTCTCATGGGCTTGGATTTGAGCGTGTTAATACAGGCTTCCTTTTAACAAAGGGGGTAAGTTCGTCGAATAGAGAGACTTTTGAGAGTTGGACTGGAAGTACTTGAGTGCCTGCTTTCTCCCAGAGAACTCTGCACCTTCCAAGACGTAGCCTAAGGGCTCTCCTGTTCTTGGCAAGAGATGGGACTCAGCTTTTCCTTGTATCTGTAAAAGGCCTGAGCCAGGATTAAATCCGGGGGTGGAAAGCCCCTCCTATTTCTCTGGATGCTCCTTTTCAAATTTCTCCTGACTTTCCTTAAAAGTTAGTTGTTCTGCAGGCTTCTTTCCTAGCCCTGCTTCTCTTCTTATATCAGTGTGTCCAAAGTCATGTCCAATTATTTGGGGAACTCTAGGCTACACACAGTAAAATACATTCCTTTGGCCAGGATCTCATCTCAAATAATGATTTGGATAATGTTCTTCAAAAATCTCCAAGAAGAAGGTATAGAATGCAGCTTGTCACTAAACTTACCTCCTCCACACCCTCCTCCAAACCTGATCCTCTTGCGAGATTCTCTCTCTCGAAGAACAGCATCATCACACACAAGTTTCCCAGACTACATGCTTGGAATTCACCCTTGATTATTCTGCTTCCTTTAAGCCCAGAATTTCCTCTGGATAAAATTAAGATGATTTCTTGATGTGGTATCTATTTATTTGACAAACGTTTACAGAGCATATTTTATAAAATGTCTGGCTTCGGAGGCTTACACTCTAATGTAACGAAAGGACAGGATCTACACAGATGAAAAGCTCAATACCAATCTGATATGTGTCACCAGATAAAAAACGTAATATTACAGATAATGTAGTGCTGCAGGCTCAGTGATAAACATCTCTGTAGGCTGAAGAGGTCAAACAAGGAGTTCAGGGAAGTACTATTCTGTTGCTTAGAAACAACTTTGAAGATGGGAGATAATTCTATATGGCTGTCCAAAAGAACCCTTAGAACGTTCAGACTGGAAGATATATAAGCAATCATTTGCTGATATTCTCATTTTACATAGAGGAAATGAGACTCAGTGACACCAAATGATGGATGATAAGCTGCATTCATTCGGTGTATATTGAGCACCCACTGCATACAAACACATAGCATGCACTACACTTACTCAGAAGAGTAGGACAGGGTGAGGCTAATTCTCCAAGGGCACCTGGATCTAGAAGGACACTAAACCTGTGTCAGAGCATCCCCAGGGGCAGGGCTGTGATGGCAAAGTTGTAAGCTGGGTTACTGGCCCTTCCACTAACCCTTGAAAAGAATTAAAATAGTTAATCACGGGCTAGTCATTACTGCTTTGTGAGCAGTCAGGGTGAAGGAATTTACCGCCACCTGCAGTGTCCTGTTGTCTCATTAGATATCCAGGTAGGGGATTCTGAAGCTATCTTTACCCTGTGACACAGCTGAATTCTTGGGAAGTGGAAACACTGCGGTTGATTTCAGGACAAGACACACTGGGAGGTGAGGAGAGATTCATCATCGAGGGTTTTTTTTCCTTCTACTTGAGTTATTCTTTACATGCCCCTCGAACAAGTTCAGAGTTAGAGCACTTTCCTGGTCCACATTCCAGTCATAGGGAAAACAGAGACATGGGGCTTTTACTCCAGAGGAAGTCTTCCAGGAAAAGCTAACCGATCAGGCAAGAATGTATAAAAATATCTTCTTGCAAATGAAGGCCCGTGCATGGAGAAATTATTGAAGACAGGAAATAAGTCACAGCTGTAGAAAAAATAAACAGGAACTGATTTTTCAGTCCCAGGAGACTAAAGGTTTCCAATTCTGGGCTTTCTGGATGCCTGATATTAGTTTGATGTCATCTGTGCCTGAGTTTGTGTGTGTATCTATTTGTCACCAAAGACGATCCTGAAAGTAGCCTCATTTCCTTAGCTCCCCTGTTCATGCCCTAAGTGTGTGCTCTCAGCACATCTTGAAATTAGTATATTTGTTCATCTTTGCCTTTAGTTTTTTAATAAGCAGGGAGAGACCCAAGGGGACCCGGACAGGAGTGCTGGCTGACTTGTGGTGCAGAGTCAAGTCGGGTAGCCTGAGGCAGGTCTTCATTATCCTCACCCGGGATGCGCAGGTGTGGAACAACCCGCCCCTAGAGAGGAGTTTTCAAATAATCATATGTAGTGTGAAATGAGATCACAGATACGAGAACTCTTCTTTTGAAGGTAAAATTTTTAACCCACAGATGCACCATATTGATCTTATTTGTTAATGAATGTATTTGATAGTATCCTTGTCTGGTTCCTAGCCATATCCAAATGAATTAATTTAAAAGATGATTATCAGCATTATGACTTACAGACTAACACTGAAATTTAATTACTAATAAATGCTAGTGTATAAACAAGTATATACACAGAGGAGGCCGTGCCGAAACTCTCTTCTACTGCAGTCTACTGAAAGGAATTAAAAATTGATGTCATCAGGGGATTCCCTCTCTTCCTTACTGTGTGTGAGACAAAGGAACATGAGAAGGTCAGGGTGGGGGTACTCTTCCCTCTCCAACCTGCCGAGAATCAAAGGGTAGGAACTCACAAAGGAGCCCGCCCAACCCAGCAATCACAAATGACTTAGCAAACACCGGATCATTAATCCAGTCATGAGTGCAAGGAGTATTGGGAGGTGACCCACTGGACAGTTTTTAAGCAGAAAGGCTATAATGTTTAACATGCAGCCTTATAGTCTTGCACCTTAGGAATTAGGAATCCTTGTGTTTGACATGACTTTGTCCAGTGTGGAACAAGATGTCACGCACACAGGCTCTATGTATCCCCAGCACCTAGCATAACACCTGGCACAAAGCAGGTGCTCATACGTAGATGAATGAGTAATTGAATAATTGCAGAACTTGAATCTATCTGTATTGCAATCAGTCCAGTGCCACGCAATAACAATCTTTTCATCTCATGCATTCTCTGCAACCCCCTCTGGCATCCTCTGATTCACATGGATAAAATTCTGAACTGCATGATGATAGAAAGGAAGAATCCAGAACTGGAAGCTCTACTGTGAAAGCCATCACAGGGTCCACTGCTTGTTCTCACCTTCCCCACCGAGAGCCAACATCCTGGCTCTGTGTAGTCATCATGCCCGACTCTACCTTTGACCCATCTGAGGAGTTGACAGGTATTCCTTCTCTTGTGAGACCCCACTCAACATTCATCAAATGCCAACTGTACATATTACACCCTGCTATGTACAGTGGGGGAGAGTGTAAATATAAGATAAGGCCTATGATCTCAAAACTAATATTATAGTTAGGGAGACTCTGCATCATTCTTCATTTATTCTACAGACATTTGAGCATATGTTCTTTTTTTTTAATTGGAGTATAATTGCTTTACAATGTTGTGTTAGTTTCTGCTGTACAACAAAGTGAATCAACCATATGTGTGTGTGTGTGTGTGTGTGTATCCCCTCCCTTTTGGACCTCCTTCTTACCACCCCACCCCCAATCCCTTATATCTAGGTCATATAGAGCACTGAGCTGAGCTCCCTGTGCTACACCACAGGTCCCCATTAGGTATCTGTTTTATACATGGTAGTGTAGTTATGTCAAATCTAATCTCCCAATTCATCCCACCCTCCCCTTCCCCGACCCGTGTCTATGCATCCATTCTCCACATCTGTGTCTCTATTCTTGCCCTGGAACTAGGTTCATCTGTACTATTTCTCTAGATACATTCTTGGTGCTGTTGAAAGTGCTGGGATTCAGTGTTGAGAAGACAAATATCTTCCCTTCTCCCATGATGCTGACATTCTAGAGGGGGAAGACAAAAAATACCAATCATACAAACAGATAAATACATGATAACAATTCAGATTAAGTGCTGTCAAATTGAAATTGGGTCATAGAGAAACTATTTTAACTGAGATCTTAATGACAAGACTTGTGAGCAGACTTCCAAGCCAGAAGGAAGCACGGGGATGATAGGGAGAGAGAGGAGACAAGGTAGGGTCGGCAGGGGCAGCTCATGCAGTTCTGTGTCCCTTGCTATTCAAAATGCAGTCCCTATGGACCAGTAGCATCCGCATCACCGGGGAGTCTGTTTAAAACGACCCCCAACTGCAATTTCTCTTCTTATACAATCAAAGGACTATCAAATTTCAGATGGTACACATCTGCCTCCAATAAAGATCACTTCTCCATATCTCCCTTGCAGATAGTTGTGGCTATGTGACATAAAGGGAGTGATCGATGTGACTTCTGGAAATGTCCCTAAAGGACTTGCTTTTCCTGCTCTCTGGAATACAAATTCAAAAGCTCCTTCTCCAGCAGCTATTTTGGACCATGAGATGCCTTTGAGGATGGAAGCTGCTCAAGGCCAAATAGCAACAGAGAGCCCGCATCCCTGCTCTGCAGAAGGTCTTACCAAGTTTGACTACCTATCAAACTTCTGAATATAAGAAAAAAAGAAATGGCCATTTTATTTAAGCAACTGACACTTTGGATTTTTCTGCTACTTTCAGCTGAATTCAGTCCTAACTAATTCAGACTCTGTATCATTATTTCTCTTATAGAACATAACATTTCCCCAACCTCTAAATAAAAATCAATAATCTAAGGAGATATTACTATATTCATCCTGTAGCTTAAAAAAACTTGTACTAAACCTGACCCACCCCTGCTGCTCTGTGGTCACACATACAGCAATACAAGCTGGCAGGGAGGATGGACACTGCAGAGGTCAGTGACAAAGGCAAGGGCACAAGGCTAAAGGTCAGTTTGAACTCCAGGTCCTCCTCTGCTTCCCTCCTGAGGGTGCTTAGGGAAATGGACCCCTCCAGGCTGAGCTGCTAAGTCTCAAGTCTTGGTGGCATTGCCCCCCACACCCTGAAGTGTCTAAAATTGTCAAACAATCAACAGATCGCTTGCTCTGTTGATGACTTCAACCTAGACTGATTAAACACTTCACACCAGGTCTCTATACATAGAAAGAGCCTTTTCTTTGAAAAATTGGAGGACTGACCAACTGGTATTTTTCAATGCAGTTCAGTAGGCAACTCCATCAACAGCCCCCAGAGCCACATCTGATAAGGACACAGTTGAAACAGTGTGCTTAAATGCACATGCAACCTCCAGACATTCCTTCCGGCACCCACATTCAGTCAGATACTTACCTCAGAGCTCCTTCCTTGTAGAGATTCTGTTCTCAGCTGCCTTTGCAGACATTGCTTTGGCACTTTGGCTCTTAGAGTTCAATATCTCCATATGTGCCATACAGGATAGACTTTGGTCAGAGTAATTTAAAAGGCTCAGAAACATCGAACTTGTATCTCAGTTTCTATCCCATAGTTTCAGCCTTTCCCTCTGGGGCGGTAAAGCTGATCTTGACCTTAGTTCACAGGATCAGTGACTGACAGCATTACAAAACATGATGAACATTCCATCAAGAGCTCTTTTTTTCAGTAATCCTGGCTGCACATTCAGACCACATCCCTCACAACTTTCCTTTGGGAGTAAACATGG
Organism: Moschus berezovskii; assembly: GCF_049115385.1. Taxonomy (NCBI): domain Eukaryota; kingdom Metazoa; phylum Chordata; class Mammalia; order Artiodactyla; family Moschidae; genus Moschus; species Moschus berezovskii. The sequence continues at coordinate 60,745,115 of NC_142468.1, forward strand.
GGTTGGGTCTAAGAGAATTTGCCCCAGTGGGTCCTATGTGGGCACTGAATTTGACCAAACTTGTTTGATTGTCTTGAAGGAAGTAAAACCTGAGTGCTCTCCCTCAGAGCTGTTCCAGGACTGAACAGTGAACAATCAATACGATCCATAAATAAGCACTCAGGAACCACAGAAGGCTGCTTCAGCAGGTGACTTTGAAAAGTGACACCAAGGCTGTCATTGCAGTATAGGAAGGTTCTGGAAGGAGTATCGGGAGTGAGTAGCCATTCCCTCCATGCATGCTAAGAAGGAGACTATTGCAACCTTTCTGCATAAGGGAGCAGCCTCTTAATCTATTCAGGATGGAAGGCATTTTCCAAATTCCACCCATGACAACGTGATATTCTTTGTGACCCTAGTTTCTATGGAGCAAGAAGCCACACAGATTACATAGATAAGCCAGAAACAGGAAGAATTGGTGCTTAATACACACCCACAAAACCAGCCCAGTTCACATCAAAATGGGGATCTAATCTCCCCACTGAAGACGAAGGTACCAGGTGAGCACAAGGAGGTTACACTGTGTTGTGTTTTTTGTTTGAGCCATGTATCAGAAATTATCTCACATCAGAGACTCTTGATGCATGCTGAATCAAGACTCACGTTGAATATAAGATTTCTGTTGAAGGCTGTAAAATAAATCTAATGCACATCAATGAATAAGTCATGTGGTTTTTCTGAAGGGGTATCATTAATAGGACTAACGTCGTTCATATAATCATAACCACTCCCTCTAAGGATTAAATGTATCACTTCAGCAAAGGCACAATGAATTGAAAAACAGAAACACTATATAATGACGTCTTCCAAAATTAAAGACTTGTTGGAAACTCACCTGGGTTTCACAGCTCTCACTCACAAACTAGAACATCGGGTTAATTCTGTACTGTTTATTGTCATGGGAGCAAAACAGACTGTTGGAGAGTTTTCACCATTTATTTGAGAGCAGAAAATTGTGTTGTGATGTTTAGATAAGACACGCGGGGGCAGCAGTGAGCTTATGAGGAGGCATAACAATGGTGACACTTCTGAACCAGAAAGTTTGACTCTAGACATTGAGATGCTGGCCAAGCTCTATTTAAAATCATTTAAACCAAACAGAAACACTTTTTTTAACTTTAAAATTAGATATTAGAAAAATTTACTCTTCCTGGTGTATATTTTCTGCTCCCCACGAGTGCTTAATGTCCTTCTGAAACATTTTAGTGTTTTCAATTGACTATGATTGTTTTCAATCCATTTAGGAGTTTGATGATCTTTTAAAGCTGAGAAACTTCCTCCTGACCAGTCCAAGTAGAAGGGTGCTGAACAAGATATCCCAATGCCAGGGGAAGGAAAGCAAGCTCTGGGCAGTGTGGAAGGTCAAGAGGCCCGCTCATGTAGAGGGCCCACCATGCCCGGTGCTGACAACATCACAGAGCAAGCCAGTGGCGAGGGCTCCTTTTTAAATAGGGGGATGCAGTGGCACACCCTCTTCCTCACCAGAGACGGGCTCATCTCATCCCTGCCTATCTGAAAACTGAAGACCACAGACCAGTTACTGGTACCTGGTTCGCTTTCATTGCTGGAAGATGTAAATAAAGGTACTACATCCAGTCCATCTTCTCATCCCAGAACGGGGTGGCAGTGAGACAGGGCTAGAAGCAAAGTTGCAGATTTCAGGAGTGTTTACTCAGGGCAGGCTGGTCCTCCGAAGGGGGTATTGGGGAGGCGGAGAGGGAGGAGAGGGTGGGAGTCTGGGCTCTTCCCCACGGTGGCCCCAGAACAGCCTGGCAAGGAGCCACCAGATCAGCCCCCCTCGCCGCACCCGACAGGAGGCCTTTGTCAGGCTGTCAGGCCGGGTTTTACTTTTAGGCTCAGCCGGGCTGCCCTCCCGCTCCCGGCTTTCCCCTAGCACAGTTGTTGCTTCTGCTTTCCAAAGCCCAAGCCAACAGCTGTTGTGTTTCCGTTGCCTTTGTTTGGCCGGGCCAAGTTGGAAGTGTGATGGTGGCTTTAAAGAGAGGGGGTGGGGAAGGTTGCAGGGACCGAGATTCCTGCTCCCTGCAGGCCCTGCACCAGCCAGCCCTCCGTCCTCCCCTCTGGGACCTCCAATCCAGGCGTTTCTCAACCAAGTGATCTCAGGCTCAGGTGAGATGGCCTCTTTTTTGAGCATCCTGAGATGCCAGGCCCACCTCACCACTCTGAATGTGGGGCGTTCCACCTACTTCTCACCTGCTGAGCATCCAACAGGAAGAACAGAACCTGGACTCTACCTCCGAAGCCTGCTGTCCCCTCGGGTCCCACACCACAGGCCCTCTCTAATAAAAAGTGTTCCTTGTATGTATTCTATTTCAAATAGTGTCTTTCTTCCACTATTGGCAGGGAAAGGTGTGTCTTTATTGCCCTATTTCCAGCCAGTGCCTCTCTCTGAACAAATCTAGACCTGCGATTCTTCTTTGAACATGATTTCAGCCATAAAGACATGTGACTGCCTGTGTCCTTAAAATCCGCCCAGAAGCAGAGGTTACCTATGGAGAGGACTGGGAGTAGATGGGTAAGGTTGTTTTGCTTTCTTACTTTATACCCTTTTGTATTCTCTAATCTTTTCCCAAGAAATGAATTCTTTTGTAGGGCTTAAAAAGAAAGGAATGAGGACAGCTCTAACTACAGTCAGGGCCATTGCCACGTTGGCCATGCCCTCAGGCAGCACTCAACACAGCAGGGTTTTCACTTCTGTTCTTAAAAATATACTTTAGTTCTTGCTCCTCCTGCTGAAGTCCTCTTTGTTAAGCCTCTGGTGTCCCTAGATACCCATTTCCTGAGAGCAGGCTGAGGGCCTCCTTCCTGCCTGCTCCGCACACCCACACACACACACACACTGTTTTTCCCTTTCTTTTTCAGAAACTCAATGCTATCAGGTCCAAGAATTGGCTGGGAAAGGGCTGGACGCAGACAGGACCACTCAGAAAAGTAGTAAGATAAACCTGTGTATTGTGCGATACTTTGAAAAGCAAATTGTCAGGAGAGTGGAAGAGAGCTGGCTCTTCTTGAACACTTTGTTCTTTGATTTGTATTCGCTCTTTAATCCATTCAGCCTCCAAATCCTTGCTGAACAGCCACCCTATGCCTGGTTCTGACCAGTTCCTGGGTTAGAAGGGAAGAAGCCACAGTGCTTTCAGGCAGGTCTAGGCATTCTCCAGCAGGACGCAGCCAAGTGGTGAGTTTTGGTGAGATGAGCAGGCGGGGGCGCCCTAGAGCCCAGGACCCAGCCCAGGGGGGCGGGTGTGTGTGTGTGGCTGGGGTTGTGTGTGTGTGTGTGCGTGTGTGTGTGCGTGTGTGTGGTGGCGGGGTGTGTGTGTGTGGGGTGTGTGTGTGTGTGTGTGTGTGTGTGTGTAAGGTTCCTGGACGGGGAGATGCCCAAGCTGAGTGTTAAAGGACCAGCTGGCAGAGCAGAGAACAGGAGAAAGGCCGTTCCTCACGAAGGAAACATGAAATAAGAAAGAGGCTGTTGAACTTTTCAGTGCACCGTGGCCCTGCCCTGAACATTCCACGTGTTTATCACCTAGTTCCCACACCCCTGTGGGCAAGTGCTCTTGCGGCTCCATTTTAAAGCTGGGGTCCCTGAGACACAGAGGGCAGAGGGATTTTTCAAAGACCTTGCAGTGTGGCGCAGGGAGAGCAAGGATTTGCGCTGAGGCGCTAGAGGCCCCCCTCTAAACCTCGGTAACCTTGGTAACTCAGGAATTGAGGGCGCGGGACTTGCCTGGCAGTCCAGTGGTTAAGACTCTGCACTTTCAATGCAAGGGGTGAGGGCTGGACCACCGGGAAATAAGATCCCACATGCTGCCCAGCGGGGCAGCCCAAAGAAAAAGAAGTGAAGAGGCACTGGAACACAGGCTTGCAGGAGCTTGCTAGCAAGATGGGCAGAAGTTTCACGATGCGGAGGACCAGACTTAGGTTCTAGACGGATCTACCTGCGCCCCTGGAAGAAGGATGGGTGAGGCCAGTCTAAGCTAGCAGTGAGGTGGCGGTTGTAGTCATCTGAAGGAGAAAGCAGAAGGTGGAGATAGGTGGAGAGGGCGGCCAAGCTGAGCTCCACTGCCGAGTTGGGCCGGGTCCACGGCGGAGCGTGGAAGGGGAGGTGTGACGTGGGGCGCCCAGCTTAGGGGACTGAGTGGAGGCTGGCTCTTCTTGAGAAGGCGGGCACGCTAGAGGAAGGGCAGGCTTAGAAGGGTAGGAGTTAGGTAAGGTGTGGGTGGGGATTCCTTGTGGACACAATTAGGTCAGTGGCAGGAGGAAGGGAAAGAGGACACTAGTGCCAGACATCATTTGGAAGCAGATGTACCTAACTGGGATGGAATTCAAAGGGTCTGTAAACTTTTATGGGAGAAACGTTTCGTCTTCATTTTTTCTGTTATTTCACCTTTTTACGTAACGTTTTATTTCACTATTTCACTCTTCTGTTACTAAAAGCATAGTCTTCGATTATTAATGTGAGAAAATTGCTATAGTAATATTAGCATTATCTATGGTTTTGTCCCCAGTAGAAGTTACTGGCTTTCTGCATCACATTTCAGTTATGCAGGTTTCTCCAAGTATCATTAAATCTATAAATACTTTTAAATCATGGTAGTTAGACCTGAGTAGTTAGGCACTGAGTCTGAGTAGTAAATGCTATATCAGTGCATTATTACATGTATTATAATATCAAAATTTTTCATATGTTTGGAAGCTGTGCTTCCAAAAATGTCCTTTGCATGAAAACACTTTTTCAGATTATTTTCTTTTATATATTATTATAATATATTGAATATAATTCCCTGTGTTATACAGTAAATCCTTGTTGTTTATCTATTTTATGTATAGTAGTTTAAATCTGTAATCCCATACTCTTACTAATTTATCCCTCCCCCCAACCTTTCCCCTTTGGTAACCATAAGTTTGTTTTCTAAATCTGTGAGTATATTTTGGCTTTGTATTTAGATTCATTTTTAATGTTTTTTAGATTCCACAAATAAGTGATATCATATAATATTTGTCTTTGTCTGATTTATTTCACTAAGTTTAATATTCTCTAGGTCTGTTCATGTTGCTGCAAATGTAAAATTTCATTCTTCTATGGCTGAATAACATTCCATATATTCTTAAACCAATTGTCTTGATGAGCACTTGGTGTTTCTATGTCTTGGCTATTGTAAATAGTGGTGCTGTGAACTATCTTCTTGAATTAGAGTGCAACTATCTTCTTGAATTAGAGTTTTCATCTTTTCTGGATATATACCCAGGAGTGAGATTGCTGGATCATATAGTAGTTATAGTTTTAATTTTTTTAAAAGAACTTCCCTACTGTTTTCCATAGTAGCTGCACCAATTTTCTTTCCCACCTTAGTGAAGGAGGGTTCCATTTTCTCCACACCCTCTCCAGCATTTATTATTTGTAGACTTTTTGATAATAGCCGTTCTGAACAGTGTGAAGTAATACCTCATTATGGTTTTGATTTGCATTTCTCTAATATTTAACACTGTTAAGCATCTTTTCATATCCCTGTTGGCCATCTGTATGTCTTCAGGGAAATGTCTGTTTAGGTTTTCTGCCCATTTTTTGATTGGGTTGTTTGTTTTTCAGTGTTAAGTTGTATGTGCTGTTTGTATATTTTGGATATTAACTCCCTGTCAGTCACATCATTTAAATTTAAAATAAAATCATTAGGGCATACCTGGTTGTCCAATGATTAAGACTTCATGCTTAATGCAGGGGGTGCGGCTTCAATTCCTGCTCAAGGAACTAAGATCCCACATGTCATGAGGCCAGAAAAAGAAAAAACAAAACTTCAATAAAATCATTGACAGTTATGTAGTACTTCTCAAGGGAAATGTTATGTGTATATTAAGTCCTTTAATCCTCATAAAAACTCCATGATGTTTGCATTATGAAATTCTTCCTTTTACAGGAAGGCAAACTGAGTCATGGAGAGGTTAGGTAGCTTGCCCAGGGTCACATATGTAGTAAGTACCAGCCCTGGGATTTGAACCCAGGCAATCTGCACAGTGTGCCTCCCAGCAGGCACCACCAATCCAGGACTCTGGAGTCCCACCTGCCGCTTTCTGACACAGTATAACTTTACTGATTTCCTATTTTCTGTTCCTTGCTACTAAAATATAGACTCCATGAGGACAGAGTTGTTTATTTGGCCCACTACTGTATCCCCAGTGCCTAAAACAGTTTTGGGCACCTAGTAGGTCTATAGTAAATATCCTGTGATCATCTTAAACTCTTTAATATTCCTCTAAACTCTTTAATCACTCCAAGAAGTGATCTATTTGTAATACTGTGAAAGAAAATGAAAATAAGAGGAAACACAAAAATGGGGGAAATTTGGCTCACATAAAATCCAGAAGGAGAAAATAAACTTTATATATTTTTAATAAGAAGTTAGAATTATTTTAAGTGTTTGTAATTCATATTATCCAGTCCTACATGTCTCAGATCTGATAGATTACACTGGGAACCATCTAAGAATGATCAAAGAACTCCAGATGGTGTTGTGTACCCAGTTGAGATTTGAAATAAAATTTGTGTTAGCACCTGACTACATAATTATGTGTTATGTGATCTTCTCCTGTAATGCTCAAGGGCCAAAGAAAACAGGTAGAGGGGTGGGTGCAAGACTGAGGATTTGTTGATTGGCTGTGCCAGCAATGTCAAAGGAATAGGGGGGTTGTGTCTAATGAGAAGAGTGTCTTAAATCCAAGAAGACTGGGGGCTACTATACAGGAAGATTGAAGACCAGTGCTTTGGTAGGACTGAGGATGAGTGGGATGATGGTGAAGGGAGAGGAGAAGTATAGGGCTGAGGTCACAGCAGGATTTCCAAGTTCAGGATTTCAGAAGTGAAGCAGTTCTAAGTGAAGACAAGGTCTTGTAACAGGATAGGAGATATTGATAGCAAATGAGTAGAGCTCTCAGATGAGTCACAGGACATGAGAAAACTTGATATTATGTGGGTTAGGCACTGATGGATACGTTTATCATCTTGGGCAATGATTTGGAGACTGCAAAACCAGCTTTAAATATCACATGATGTTTAAGTATCACCTTCTCCAACGGTTGCCTTTTGCTCAAAAATACTTTACTTACAATAATTCTAAAATAACAATCCTCCCCAAATTAACAAACTAATTCTAGCATCATTTCAGTTTAGTAGGTTCATAATGAGTTTGTGAATGTTGCTTGCTGAAGATCTGATTCTGTTCAAAAAGTTAGTTGCAGATAAATGCACACCAAAGGAGGGTCACTTTATAGCTTCAGATTAAAGTCCCTTTTGAGAAGATACTGAAGAATCCATATTTTAATTGATGTTACACACATCATAAAAGATCCTTAGTCTCCAGAAGTCCACATTCTAAGCCTACAAGACTCTCAGTAAACATGTAAATATCATGCTGAACAATAGTCAGATGGACAAAAGCACTTAGATCTCCTAGACACCCAATCCATGAAGTACTCCAGTTACAAATATAATAGGCCAATTTTCAGAGAAACAAAGTCTTTACTAAGTATTCTCTAATGGCTTTTGATAAAGATAATAGAAGCTTGAAATTGGATGTAATGTACAGTGAAGAGTGAGATTTCAGCTTCTTTCACTGTCAGGTGCAGCTGGGGATAGGATAAGAAATGCTTCGTTTTTCAAGTTTTTCATCAAATACTAAGCCTAAAACATTAAAGATATCAGAAATCCTAGATCAACTGTAGCCAGCAAGTAAATGGATTATATTCTTGCTTAGGGATATTCATAATAAGAGAAGCAACCCATGTGCTTCATTAAAGTCACCTAAAATGATAAGAAATTTTACTGAAGTTGTGCAAAGTAGAGATTGTGCAAAAGGTATTCAACCTTGCAAACTTTCTAACCAGGGAATAACTAAACAATTTCTCCTTTCCCCACTTAAGAAGGCAGAGTGCCAGGCACTTGGGTAGTGTGGGGAAGTTTGAAGTGGAGGAATCCATACTCTAGCTTTTACATGTGAAGTCATTTTTAGACATTTTGTAAAGCTAGGGAAGCAGTTTTGCCCTTCCATTTTTCTCCTACTGAATTTTCCATATCTCCAAGACAGATGGAGCACACGCAACAAAGCTAACTCAATGCAGAGGATGCAATCTGGGATATTAAAAATAAAATCTTTTCCAAATCTTCACAAGCTCCTTTAAAAACACTTCCATCCAAGTGTTAAAGAAGCTAACAGAGGTGTCTAAAAATGGAAAAAAGAAGAGGTGCTCCAAAGGGTTCTTTTTTCAAAACCAGTCAGCATTAATATTTACTTCTCAGAAAGAGCTCTTTGCACAATCAGCAGATATGACCAAATTTAGTCATATGTGGATTGAAAATGATTATATCCCAGAGGGTTCTCCATTAACAATCTTTAAAAATTTTGTACCAAATCCAGAAATAAGACAAATAGTCAAATGTGATTAATAAAGTATAATGTTAATATTTTAACAGACCTCAAATAAACATTCATTTCCATTGCATTATTCAAAAAAATCAGTAAAGAAAATCTGGTTAGGTAGATTTTGACATTGTATTCTTTACCCTTACTAGCTTTAAACCCTTTATTATAGAAACATTGTAGCTTATATTTTACATTTTCATAATATTTAAGTTTTATATTTTCATAATATTTAAAAATAGGAACCTATCAGTCGTGGCTCCTGGGTTTTTAGTTTTCTATGTAAAACTAATTTATTCTGAGCCATATATAATTTCAAATTTTCTAGTAGTAGATTATCCCCACAAAATTGTGTTCAAATATGTCTATCCCATTGCCATCATCTGAAGAATGCATCAATATTCAATTAAATGTAAATAAAATCAATTTTTCTTCTTTTCCCCACTGGGACATATAAGTAAATTGTTTGAAATGTATTACTATTGGAAATTAAATGTAAATTACTTATTTCTTAATTTATGGAGCCTCGGTGCACTGGGAACTGATCTAGGTGCTGGGGATATGGCCATGATTGAGGCAGACAAAGCCCATTCAGACTAATAGGGGAGACTGCTAACAGCCCGAGCAGCCCTATAAAACAAGCAAATGAACAGACTGTTTCAGATAGTGATGAGTGCTGTGAGTACGAGGGAAACTGCCAATGGGATGGAGGTGACTGAGAGAGTGCAAGGGCCAGGGGACAGGGTGGTCAGGAAATCAGAGAAGATGATGAATGGATCAAGAACAGGGTAACCAAAGGAGCCAGCTCTGCAAAGAACAGAGGGGAAAGCATTGCAGGTGAAGAGAGCAGCTAAGGCAGGAAGGAGCTTGGTGTGTTTGTCTGTCAAAAATGTGACCCCAGGCGGGTGGACTGAGCATGGGGGTGGTGGTGAGAGATGAGTTCCAGGTGTTAGACAGGTTGATTATGGAGTCAAGATTTGGAGTTTATTCCAAGAATGGAAAGAAACCACAGGAATTGACTGCATTTTTTAAAAGATAACTTTGTTTTCTGTGAGGCACATGGAAGGGACCAGAATGGAAGCAGGGAGATCAGGTAGACTGCCAGGAGTCTTGCAGAGACACCCCTAGGTGGCCCTTAGTAGGTGCCAGCAGTGACCACAGTGGGGATGTTAAGAAGTGGAGTATAATTTAGAGATACAGCCTAAGGGGCTTTCTGACAGTTCATTCCAGTTCCCCAAACTAAGTTATCTCTCCTGAGCTACGTTTCCAAAGCTTTTCTGAAGCAGTTTCAGATCCCAGCACCTTGTTCTCCCCTCCCTAGTCCTCTGCACATTTGTGTGCCCCTTTCGGTGCTCGGGAAAATGCCCCCTCAACTCTCTTAAATCACAGTTGATCCCAGTGGCTTCATCCAGTCATCCGTCCCAGGGCACTCGGTGCATCTCAGCTGCTATTGTGCCTGCAGGCCTCAGAAGTGACTCTCCAGACAGCCTTCCCCTGGTCCTGTCACCTTACAATTCATACCCCCCAATGGACTCCTAGAGAAATCCCCAGATGTCATTTCACACCTTTACGTAATGCTCCACATACCCAAGACTTCTGCACCCTCTGGGGATCTGCCCTTAGAATGCGACAGCAGCCCCAGCCACACTCAGCTGGTGGTTTTGTAGGCAAGCTCAATACCAGGATCTCTGCATGCCTCAGTTACCTTGCAGAGGACAGAGCTACCAGCAGCACGATCAGGTAGCTGAGGAAACCAGGATGTAGGTGTGTTTTTGCAAACTGCAAAACAACACCCTGGAATTCTCTGGCAGTCCAGTGGTTAGGATTCCGTGTTTCACTGATGAGGACATAGGTGGGATCAATCCCTGGTCAGAGAAGTCAGGTGAAACTCAGCTGGTCTCTTAACCTTGTGTTTCTCCAAGAATTGCTGCCCCTAAAAGAGTACTCCTCCCCACCCACTCTTGGTAAAGCATTATTTTTAGAACAGGACTCTGGAGCCAGATTGCCTACAGCAGAACTCAAGTGTCTTTACATTTGCGTTTACGTGACCTTGAACAAGACATTTAACCTCTCTGTGCCCCTGTTTCCTCCTCTATAGAGGAGAGATAATGATAATACCTGCTTCATAAGGTGAGGATTATGTGAGTTGCTGTGTATAAAGTGCTTTGAATGACATCTGATGTAGAGCAGTGCTACCTAAATATGAACTACTAATATCGTGGTCATCATTTTCCTGTCTCCCACTGACACATCACCTTCAGATCTTATCTGTGCTGCATAACTCCAGCTATATGATCATTGACCTATTACCGAAAGCCCCTGGGCAGATGTCTAGGTAGGGGAGGTTGTTAGGGGAGTGCATAGTGAGGTCATTATGGAAAAAAAAAAGTTGATGGGCAAAGTGATGAGGCAAGTGTCAGGGATGCTAAAGAGACACTTAATACATTGCGATTAATTTACTCTGAATAATGCATTGAAGTGAAGACATTTTTAAAGTGGTATTTAGATTAAATTACTTACCATTCTGAAGCTCACCTCACTAACCAGGAAGTGTGCGAAACGGACAGAGGGGAGCCCGTTCTTTGTGGTTACTGTTGATTTACCTGGGGTTAAAGGTCTGTATCTCAAGCTCATGCTTTAACCTCATTGTTTTTAGTCACTGCAGTACTTAGGATGTTTACCCATTTAAGTAGGCTGGGTTTAGCTGTGGTAACAACGTAACATTACATTTCAGCAGCTCAGTGACAGGGTTTATTTCATATATACACACACACACACTCTTTTAGTTGCTTTAAAAAACATTTATTTTCATTTATTTGGCTGCACTGGGCCTTGGTTGCAGCACATGGAGTCTTTGATCTTTAGTTGCTGCCTGCAGGATCTTTAGTTGCAACATGCAAACTCTTAGTTATAACAAGTGGGATCTAGTTCTCAACCAGGAGTTGAACCTGGGCCCACTGCATTGGGAGCCCAGAGTCTTAGCCACTGCACAACCAGGCAAGTCTGATAAGGTTTATTTCTTCTTTCTGCCTCAACTTGTCACAGAAGACTTACTTATTGTATCCATTGAGGAACCAGTCTGGCAGAGGCTCCCTCTCAGCGTGCTTCCCTGATCATGGGGGCAGGGGTGAAGAAGCAAGGCAAGCCACACACAGGCTTCAAGAAATGCCCAGAAATACCCACATCATGTTGCTCATATTACACTGGTCAAAGTAAGGCATATAGCCATGCCTGGGCTTGAAAGGGAGAGAGTGTACAATCTTCCTGCAGGGAGGTACCCCCCAAGTACTCAGGGACAAGCTTCCACAAGGAGTTAACTGAACATGAACAGAAAACCCATCTGAAATTAGCTGAAACAGTAAAAGGAAGGGGGGGATATTTCCTCACCCAACAAGAAGTCTGGAGGTGGGTCAAGGCCCAAGTCTGTAATCCAGCTGCGCAAGGAGGTCTTCAGGGGCCCACTTTGTTTCCATCTCCTACTTTGCTATCCCTCATCATTATCACAAATGGCTGCAGCAATATCAGCCATCACATGCCATTCCAATGACATCTGGAGAAGGATAATGATGCTTCCTTCCACTAGCCTCACATTATTGAGAAAATGTTTTCCAGAGTTCCCCTCAGCTTCTCTTGGGTCCCATTGGTCAGAATTAAATGTTATGGCCATGTCTTAGCCAGTCACTGGCAAAAAGAATTAGACCACCTCCTGGCATGAGAAAAGGACTATTTTCCCTTCGCACAAACAAGTCTGATTTATATAAGAAACATGCCACTGAACATAAGAAATCAGAAAAATGGAGTCTAGTTTCACTATGGCAAGTTCCTTTATTCAGAGTGTAAATAAAGAGGGACCACAGTGTCCCCTCGTGAAAAGCTTTCATTTGTGCTTACATAATTATCACAGTGGAATAACTAGGGGCAAATAAAGCAATCAAAACAGGCATTTAATAGGAAAGGATCATTTACCTAAGGGTCAGAGAAATAAGACACTACTTTGGATTGATATTACATCCGTCTCAAAAGAGTTGACCAAAAGAATTCACCACTCCCTTCTTTGTGATCCCCCACCATAGTCTAAACACACTTTCTTCCTCATTTCGCTCACCACACATTGTTTGCCTTTATCTGTGTACCTGTCTGTCTCCACCTGCAAGACTGTAAGCTCTTTGAAAGATACAGTCTGTTTCAACTATTTACTTTCCTGTGTGTGCTAAAAATAACAATGGATAACATCAGTTAATTGTTCACCATGTACCACAGCCCATTCAGATTCTAAATGAATTAATTCTTAAAATGCTCACAACTGTCTTATGAGGTCTGTGCTGTTATTATCGACATTTTATAGATGAAGCAGCGGAGGTTCAAAAGGTCAAGTTACTTGACCAAATGTACTCAACTATTAAGTGAGAGAGTTGGATTTCAAATGGAGGCAGCCTAGCTAGGTCATACCTCGCACATGAGCTTGACAAATGGGTGAACCTAACATACTGAACTGAATATACATTAATATACAATGCGAAGGTGAGAGAGCATAGGAGGGAAGAACAAGTGCTATTATCTTTTATTGACATGTAGAATCTGCAATCAAGCATGACAGATGTAAATTCCCTGAGGGTAGAGATCGTGTGTGTTTCCCTTGTTCAGTATGGTTTCTCTGGCTCTTAGTACAGTCCTGGCACACAGTAGGTCCCCAAATATTCCTGAAAGTGGGGGAGAGAGGAGAGGGGGACTGAGCCAGGGAGGAAGGAAGAGAGATTGAATGAATTAACACAACAAATGCCCTCCTTCCTCTATATTTTCTACTGACTCTTCCTCTTTCTTATTTCCATGGGTAACTTGGCTTCTGAAATTTACAGCCTCCTATGAAGGAGAGGGAGCCTGGTAGGCTGCAGTCCATGGGGTCGCTACTAGTCGGACACGACTGAGCGACTTCACTTTCACTTTTCACTTTCACGCGTTGGAGAAGGAAATGGCAACCCACTCCTGTGTTCTTGCTTGGAGAATCCCAGGGATGGCGGAGCCTCATGGGCTGCCGTCTATGGGGTCGCACAGAGTCGGACTTAGCAGTAGCGTGAAGGAGAGGAGGAAGTGTTGTTCCTAAGTATTCAGTTCAGTTCAGTTCAGTCGCTCAGTCGTGTCTGACTCTTTGCAACCCCATGAATCACAGCACGCCAGGCCTCCCTGTCCTAAGTATTAAATGCTCTCAGAGGAGTTTAAATGGAACATTGTTGCAGGGTACCCAGGCCTATCTGCTGCCCTAAAATTCACTTGGCTTTTGAAACAATGTATCTTATATACAGTAGACTTTTCCTCAACTGAAACATTTTTTGGAAACATTTTTAAAGAGTTTGGACTTGTGTTTTTTATTCTAATTGTGTGCTGCTTGAAATGTCAATGCAATACAGGAATGGCCGTTCCCATGTGGACAAACTGATTAATTTTTAAAAAATCAATGCAAGGCCATAAGCAAATGAGCAGCAATAATTAAGGGCCAGGAAATGGCCACTGTCAGTTAGTGGAAATATTACTCCAGCAGCACCTCCACCAGCAATGTGTCCCATTGGGTAATGGGCTGTGAATGCTCAAAGCACTATTTTTCTTCTTTCAGCACCGTTATCATAAGACTGTTTTCATAGTTCATAGAATTTCATAGTCCATAAAAACAGCCATACAAATTTGATATATCAGATCTAATTTTTAGATTGTATAGACTCCTCACTCTAGTTTTAATCAGCAAAGTAAAATCATACTGAAACTGAAGTATTGCACTTTTGTCACAAGTGAATTTCAAGTGTTCTTATTCCTAAAAGGTGTCCAAGTTTCTGTCATTGATTTTCTTGTTTTGATTCCGATCCAGAAAGCTGATTTTTAGAAGTGTCTCTTTGGTCTAACCTTGAACTAGAATTTCATGAGTCTCCGAATATGTGTTTGTTCTTTATTCTTAGATTACTTTCCGATTTCATTCAAATGTCTTTGAGTTATTAGGGTTCTTTAGTGTCTCCTTCAATTTCAGCATATCCAAAAATGAACTCATTGATTTCTTTCCCATCTGGATTTTTTTCTTGATTCTTTTACTTTGCTGATGGTACCATACCATTCTTCACCCTCTGATCCAATGCAACACTTTGACCACTTCCAATTGCTCTCATTTTCCCACCTACATCCAGTTAGTTTACAAGTCCATTCGCTTTGATCTCTGGATCCATCCTTTCCTTTCTATTACCACACCCACTGCTCTAGTCAGTCGCTTATCATCGCCTTGTGGAATATTGCGGTGATCCCCAAACTGACTTCTGTTGTTTGTCTCTTATCCCACCAACACATCCTTTACATTTCCACTCAGTTATTTTCTAAAAGAGAAGTGTATCATTTCTCCCCTGCTCAGACATCTAAGATGAACAATTTTTTAAAAGCCCAAAACTCTTTAATGACATTCAAGACTCTTCTTCATTTACTCCCAGCCTACCTTGGTGGTCTCATCACCTTTTGTACCCCACCATTACCTTCATTATCCCTGCCCATGTATGCATTTCCCCCAGATTTATTATGACCTCCCTCAATTCCATCTGGCTGGTGAAATCCAAATAACCCTTCAAGGCCTAGTTCAAATACCCCTCCTTTTATGGAAAGGCGCTCGTGCACCAGGCAAAATCAATCACTCCTTCCTGCTCTGGTAACATTTTGTTTATATCAATATATCCTTGTCCTCAGTCAGGTTCCCAGAAGATCCCCAGAGGAAAGTCTGTAGAGACAGCTTTTACTTAGGGGGTGTTCCAGAAGAGAGAGACTGGCAAGTGAATGAGGGGCGTGGGGCAGGCAAAGGGAAGAGACAGCATGTGTGAGATTGTGTGCAGGTAGGCAAGGGTCCAGGAGCAGTCGCTCAGCCTGATCTGGTGGGCCGTTAACTGAAGTCCTTCTTTAAGGCAAAAGGAACTGGGCTTTTTTATTCCCACATTGAGCACTCACTACTAGGAATTAGGCTCCCCAGCACTTGCTGCTCTCTAAATATGTACCTTGTATCCAGGGGCAGCCACTAAAGAAGAGTCATAGGTGCAGCCCAGCGGAAGTAAAACCTGTCAGCTGATGGAGGGGCACGGAAATGGAGAAAGGGATCCCTGAACATCCGGAGGAGGGCAGACAGCGTCAGCTTTGCTCCTTAGTACAGTCCGCCTTCTTTCCACCTACGCACTTCCCAGCCTCTGGATGGTGAACCGCTAAGGAAAGGCTGTTTTAGTCAGCCTTTGTCCCCACAGCCCAGAGGATATGACTTTGCACCTGGAAGGTGCTTAAATAGCGTTTGTCATTTCAAACTGAATATTCCTTTCCTAGGTCTTACGGAACATTTTGTTACTACTAATCATATAGCTGAGATTTTTTTTTTTTCCCTCCTACCTGGTTTTAGCTCAATAATAGAAGATATGACTTCTGGGGTTTCAAAACCTAAGGTTCAACTTTTCACCTTGTGCTTTTCTTCCTGGAGCAACAACTTGCTCAGCATATCTCTCCCTAAATTCCAAGACAGGCTGCCTGCTCTGCTCAGTCAAGACTGCCAACCCAAGAAACATTTTTGAAAGATCACAGTCAACATCCCTGCCAAGAGAAGAGGTTCTTGGCACGCAAAAAACCTGGTTCAATATGAGATGCCAGATGGTGATTTCAACTTCAGCTAAATTCCTGCTGGAAAAAAGTGTTTGAACTGCAGATGAGAAAAGCTTCTATGACAAATTTCTAAGTGTTAGAAGCTTCAGAGGGAAATGGCAAGTGTTGATATAGCCCCCTCCCAACCACATGCACACACACCATAGAACTACTACCTGCATCTGCTAACTAAGATTCCTACAAAGATGACTTTGCTTAAGAAGACTATCAGCCCTGATATGATTTTTTTTTTACTAATATTAAAGTATATTATCCAAATCCATTAAAAGAAAATACTGTCTGTCTATATGCAGTGTTTTTTCAAAGGATATGTCCCTTTAGCATCTGCTATGAGCTTTTTTGGTGTCTGGAGGCAATTCTTTCCTCTCCACCAGTAACTCCATTATTAAGCCAATTAATAAACAGTATGTCTCCCTTCTCTGAATGCTTTCACATTACAAAAGATGTGTGTGAAGTATAAATTGGTGGCGCTCTGCCTGGATGCCCTTGGGTCTCTGACTGGCTGCTGCAGGATGTGGAAAACCCAGCACCTCTGACTCAAGTCAGGGCTAACTCTGAGGTGCAATTTATGCTCCAGAACTTCACTCAGGATTCGGCTGAGGCTGAGGCTGGGACTTTGCCTGCAATTGTACCCTTGGCTGACTTCTGTTCTACTCTCCCTGTCTTGTTCTTCCTTTCCTCCTTAACCCTCCCCTACAGGCTTCTCCTAGAGCATTTCTTTAATAAGACTCATGCACACAAATCCTTATCTCAGGGTCTGCTTTTGGGGAACTGACCTAAAATTCTGGGCAGTAGAAAACTTCAAGGCATTTGTGCAAATAGAGGGAAGATAGTTTTTGTTTTTGTCTGGAACAAGGAATGTATGTATGCATACTTCGTTTATTAATCAAAGTCTCAGAAGGAAATAGTGGATAAACTAAAATTAGGTATTTGGAGAACAGTTAATAAAGAGACTGCTTACAAAGGGGTGAGCTGAGTGCACAGAAGCAAGGGTAGTACCTGCCTGGAAGCTGATACCAGAGGGCGCCACTACGAACCCTTGGCTTCACTGGTAGAACTGGTGACAGAGCATTGTGTAGAGATGGCTGTGCCACAGAGGCTGTGATCTTAAGGGATGCAGCCAGCCTACAGAGACCCTAGAGGTGGCAGCAGGCTGAGTAAATACCTCAACCTCATGTTCTTTCCTCCATCCAATCATTTGCCATTGACCCCATCAGCCAAACCTAATGGGATGCTAGGTGCAAAGGAGACCCTTAATACGGTACATCTCGGTTAGCTTCTTATGGAATAGAGCAAGTAGAGGAGGCAAAGAAGACATTTGGAAGGACAAACAGGCACATCTACCTACCTATTCTCTCTCTCTCTCTCTCTCCCTCACACACACACACACACACACACACACACACACACACACATACACTTTGCTCTGTGACCAGATACACATAAACAGGCACTCATTTTTTTCCCTGCTGGTTTCTAGTCCCCCGATCCCCTTTTATTTGTACTTTGAGGGATCCAGAAGTAGATTGCATGATGTGGTGGGGGGAAGCAATAGAAAACTTCTCAATAATACAGAAATCAGACAAAGTGCTTTTTGTTAAAGCTTTGAGCATGGCATCTGGACATCTCATCATAATCCCAAAACCTCATCTCCAAGATGGCATTTTTTTTTTTTTTTTCAGATTGAAATATGACTCCTTGAACTCACTGCCATAAGATTTATCATCACATTGACCTCAGTATTCTGGTGTGAAGAGGTCTAGATTATGTTTTTAGAGAACCATGCACATTTGGTCCAAATTGAAAACAAAATGCAAATCAAAGATTTATGTTGCTTTTGGTAATGAAGGATCTCATTGCTCTCTCATCAATCCAGTTGCAAAAGATGCCCTCATTATTTGGTTTACTCCCAAATGTTCTCATTTTTGGAAGCGACACTCTTCCTTTTGGTCTTATTTTCTGTATTTGAAATGGTCATTTTCCCTGCATTCAGCTTTGACTTGGTTCCAAATATAAAAACACTGCAAAATGTGCAGAGTGGAAGACAAAAGTCACCCAGTTGTTTCAAAGCCTTTGAGATTAATCTTGGAAAACAACATAGCTCCTTGGGATGCCGGCAGGAGCTGATGTGGGCAGGATGAAGGCTGGAGGATGGAGTTCTCCCCTCCCACTCCTCCCTGGAGGACAGGCACACAGAGCAGTGATTACCTTCTGGGCTCCAGCCCTCCCTCTCAGAGTCCCCTGCAGGTGTAGGTACAGCTGAGCAGAAAACAGATAGGTGGTGGGGCAGGTGTTAACAAATGGCCTACAAGGCTGTCATCTCTAAGTGTTAGAATAGGGCGCACTAAGCTATTTTCTTCTGAAATTTTGTTTTTTAAAATACTTTTAGGCATTCAAAGGTTTTAGAGGGTGGTAGTTTTTAAGAATATTTTAAAACTGTGTTTCATTCCAAGAAGGTGGTTTGCATCACCCATGAACCTGCATAGGAGGGCAAGTGTGGGTGTGGATGTGCCCAGCCCAGGGGACTGATACATGATCTTGAGCAAATCACCAAGCTCTCCTGAACACAGGCTCCTCATCATAACGAGGTGTTGGGTGGGATGAATAAGATCCCTCTTCTTGTTCTAACATTGCACTCCCTGGAACAGCAACCACCAGCCATAGGCAGCTAGTCTGAGTGGAGACGAGCTTCAAAATACACACTAGATTTCAGACTTAGTACAGCCACTTATGTAAATCATATCAGTCATAATTTTTATATTGACTACATGTTAAAATGATAATATTGAGTGTATATTGAGCTAAATAAAATATAAAATTTTTACTTGCTAATTTTTACTTTAAAAAATATGACTACTAGAAATTTTTGAATTACACATGTAGCTCACCTTCTTTCAACAGAACTGTTTTATTTAAAAACTATTTTTTTTAATGTTTCTGGATTCTCATTTCTTTTGTGTGTGCCTCAAATTTAGAAAACTTAAAGTACTCTTGCTTGGGGGAAAATGTTATATCATTTTCCATTCAAAGGTCTCTTTAAAGAAAGAAAAAAAGGTAGAGATTTCATGTCATGATGACTGAATGTTTAAGAGAGTGTGAGGTGAAGGAATACCAATGGTTCTTAAATTAGAATTTTAATCTCTTCCACTTTGAAGGAAACTGTGTCAGTCTTCAGACCTTACATCTTTAGAACAGTAGAATATTTTCAGATCCCAGACACATGAAAAAAGGTATTTTTCAAAAGTGAAGACCAGCCTCCCTACCCCACCATGCACACACAGGAGACATCTCTTCTCCACATGAGGTCCTAGTATTTGGAAAGCACCTCAAAGTTTAATCTGTGGGCTCCCTAGGCTATATGTTCAATAACTCCTTCCTTCTGTGCATGAACTGCTGGGTCAAACAAAGAACAGTGGACAGAGACAGAGCATTAAACATGTCTTCGAACTGATAATCTGGGCAGAAAGAGTAGCAGAGGGGAGCCGCAGAGGCACTCACGAGCACAGTGGGAGGAGGGTCGCTTGTCTGGAGACAGTGAGGATACATACATTTGTGCGGATCAAGTAGGGCCTTGAATATCAGGAAGATCTAGGACTTGATGTGAAAGGCAATGGGCTGAATGACTTGATAGAAGACATGTTTTAGGGAAATCACTGCTCTCTTCTCTGTTATGCTATATACATCTGTGTCCCCAACTCTCGGACCTGACTAGAATCCAGTACCATCTCACAGAGTTCCCTCTCTCCTGTGTGCAGAGTTTTGCCTCCCCAAGGCACAGTCACACATTCCTCAAGGGTAAGGACCGAGGCTGAGGTTTCTTTTGAACACTTCTTGACTCCCAGGAAAGTAGTAGACATGGAATAGCTGTTTAATGCTTGCTTTTAAAAAATAATCTTTACAATAGCCAGGACATGGACGCAACCTAGATGTCCACTGACAAATGAATGGATAAAGAAGTTGTGATACATATATACATGCAATGGAATATTACTCAGCCACAAAAAGGAACGAATTTGAGTCATTTAAACTGAAGGGGATGCACCTAGAGCCCATTATACAGAGTGAAGAAAGTAAACAAAAACAAATGTATATTCACGCATGTATATGGAATCTAGAAAAATGGTCCTAATGAACTTATCTGCAGGGCAGCAGTGGAAACACAGACATAGAGAACAGATCTGTGGACACAGTGGGGAAGGACAGTGTGGGATGAATTGGGAGAGTAACACTGAAGCGAATACATTACCATATGTAAAAATAGATAAGTAATGGGAAGTTGCCTTATAACACAGGCAGCTCAACAGAGTCCTCTGTGACAGCTTAGAGGGGTGGGACGGGTAGGGTGGGGTGGCAGGAAGGCTCAAGAGAGGAGGGGTATATGTATACTTCTGGCTGATTCACATTGTTGTATGGCAGAAACACAACAACACAACATTGTAAAGCAGTTGTCCTCCAATTAAAAATAAGTTATTTTTGCTGAATGAGGGAAGATAAAAAGAACATCCTAATTCCTAATGTACAAACTAGGAAATGTAAATGTAAATCTGTGCTTTCTTTAGGGCACAAATGGGCACAGATGTAAATCTGTTTGCTTTCTCTTTCCCATCCTTCTTCTGTGTATCTCTTGTTTCTTGCTGGCATATTCTTGGGTTCTTACCATCAATATTTTGTCATGCAAACTTGTGGTCTTTGACTTGTAAGTCTGGAACCCAGATTTTCCCCTTCCTCCTTTCACCACCCATTTCCTTAGGCCTTTGGGGAGAGGGTGATGTCCTTTTCACCCAGACAGTCCCTGGGTTGGATTATTACTGATAATCTGCTTTATGTACTTGGCCCTCCCTGATGCAGCTGTACTGCTTACACAAACACTGTCCTGATTAGTTCAAACCATCAGAGAAATAAGAAAGATACTAAGCATAGAAGGAGCTGGGAGTTACCACAGAGTGACAGGAGAGTTTTAGTTTAGGGTTTTTGTTTGTTTTTTACTATTCTGCAATTATGAAATAACATAAAGTCAACTATGACTTTGAGGGAGAGTACATAGTCTGGTTAGAGCTGTAGCCTTTCCTTAATCAGTAAAGGATAACTGCAGATTCCAAGACATTTACGAAGTTTGAATCTCCCACCCCCACTCCCTCTTTTAATTAACTTCTGTTATCTTGACTCTAATCATTACAGAGTTACTGCAGGAAGACACAAAGAATAACTTTCTTTTCCCTGGACTATTTTTTAGTTAACTTTTTACAGCTTTTTAACAATCTAAGAAAGCCAATCCAGTACTGGAAAATGTAGCAGAAAGCCATTGGGAAGTGTTGACTACAAAAACTTTAAGGATGCTAGGTCCTTGAACAAGGCTCTTCTTAAAGTGAGAGCTGATATCAGTGGCAGATAAACTGCAAGAGATAAGGAATGTGGTTTGTGAAGGGTATTAACTCTGGGTAAACATTTACATTTCTTTTAATTTTTTTTTCTCTTACATTGCATATAGAGTTGATGCTTGGCCACTCTTTCTGCTGTTATCTTTATTTTTTGTTTAACAGAGAAAAACTCAAGTGATAGCTTCTAAGAATTCCCTGCTTTCTTCCAGTGACTCAGTCTGGACCAAGACTAACCTTTCACCCTGTGCAACCTAAATTGCAGGCACATTGTGTTAAATGATCTTCATTGGCAGGATTGTTATTGCAAAGCTACACCATGAAGTAGCCATGCTGCACACTTTCCCTTTTTGTAGCGAAGCTGGAAATTGTGTGTAATTTTCAGCATTAACTCTACTCCATTTACTCCCCTCGTGAAAGAGTATATTGCGGTTTTGAAATGACACAATCCCCGCCAATTCTGAGTTTTCTCCATAGGGAACATCTCTTCAACCCCAAGAATCACTGCTGGAAATGAATGACAGTCTCATCCTTAAGGATTCTTGCAAGTTAAAAAGTGGTGCCTGGGGGGAAAAAAAAGTGATGCCTGGGGAGAGAACTTGTATGGTGAGACTCTCATGGCACAAACTAGATGAAACAAGAAAAAAAAATCTTTTTAAAATCTTATTTTATCACATAGTTGATTTATAATGTTGTGTTAATTTCTGCTGTAGAGCAAAGAGATTCAGCTATACATACACATATATATATATGTTACATATGTATATATATTTTTTCATATTTTTTTTCCATTATGGTTTATCACAGGATATTTAATATAGTTCCATGTGCTATACTTAGGACCTTGTTGTGTATCCATCCTATATATATTAGTTTGCATCTGTTAATCCCAAACTCCCAATCCTTCCCTCATCCACTCACTTTCCCCTTGGCAACCACTAGTCTGTTCTCTATGCCTGTGAGGTTGTTTCATAGATATGTTCATTTGTGTCTTATTTTAGATTCCACATATAAATGATATTATATGGTATTTGTCTTTCTCTTTCGGACTTCACTTAGTATGATAATCCCTAGGTCCATTCATGTTGCTGCAAATGGCATTATTTCATTCTGGAAAAAAACCAAAAATCTCTTCATTCTTACCTTCTAGGATTGTTGGCTGTTTTAGTCCCCAGTGAACATATTCTCTTATTTATAACATGACATTTATGTAAAGATTCTGGTAACAGGTTAGCTCTTCTCGTAACAAACAGTGTGTATGTATGTTGTGTAATTATTACTGAACTGAACAACCATGCATAAAGTATATGAGTGTGTGTGTGTGCATGTTTGCCCGAGACTATTAAAGAATGGGGAGACAGCAGCATGAACCTCTTCTTTTTCTTATTCTCCATGTGCATGTGTTGAGGGAATAGCATTTGGTTTCTAAAATAAAGCTGATTGCATAAAACAAACAAACCCCAAGCTTTATTTTCAGTTATCTGTCAATTCATATTAAGTTGTAAGAAATAATACAGAGAGGTTCCTTGTAGACCTTTTCCCCAATTCTCCCCAAAGATAACATTTTGCATAATTGTAATATGTCACAATCTGGAAAATATTATCAAAACAATCCTAGGGTCTTATTCAAATGCTACCAGTTTTATGCTCACTTGTTCCTGTGAGTGTATATTTAGTTCTGTGCAATTTTGTCACAAATGTGATCTGCTTTTGAATCCTAGCTGTGCCAACTAGCTGTGTGATCCTGAGCAAGCTCCTTAACTTCTCCGAGGCCTGGTTTCCTTATTTGCAAATGGATGGAATAACGTTTGGCTCCTAAAGGTGTGCTGTGAAGATTAGATAAAATCATTCCTGTCAAGTTTCCAGCACACTGGATTCTCAGAAAAGGCTAGTTTCTTCCTGTCTACCCCTTGTTCTTTCAGTAGCAAGGGAATATTCTTCAGTTTCCAGCAGAAATAACCAGGCTGGTGGGTTATATTAAATCAGGCGGCTCCTTCTTCAAGAGCAACGTATTTATCTCTGCAGCCCAGAGAGAAAAGTGGTGTCACCTCCGGCCCACAGCCAGCGCCTCTAGGCCCGGGCCGGAGTCGAGTTTGCCTCCAGATCAGAAGTGTAGAGATGCGGGAAGTTAGAAGTAGAGACTCTGGGGGAGCCCGTGAAGTAAGGGTAGGAGGGAGGAGGCTGTAAACACCGAGCAATCACAGGCCTGAGAATTTCCGACTCCAAGGAGTGTCCTTCCGCTGTGGCTAGTGACAGAGGTTTGGATGTAGCCACCGAAGGACATGGTGGGCAGGTGCGGAAGCCAGTCTAGACTGGAAGGAGGGTCGCACTCACTGGATAGGGTTCAGGGTCAAGCCTGGAGTTCTTCAGCCTCCCGGGACCCTCTTCCAATGACCGCCAATGGGCGCTCGAGGGCCGAGAAATCCAAGGCCGCCTGGGGCAAAAGAGGCACCTGAAGCTCCATCTCACGGTCCCACGGGCTGGAGGCGGGCCCTTTCCCCGACCCGGAGACTTTGCTGGCCGGGTGTCCTCGGCACGGAGGGGTGTGTGCACGAGTTTCTGGAAGGAAGGAAGGGGCAGACGGTCGACTTCAGGTCGCTGACCTCCCCCACCCGCGTCCCAGCAAGCCCCGGACTTTCCGAGTTCAGATCTCCGCGGCGACCGCCCGAGCGGTCGGGACCGAGCCCCTCCGGGCTTCGGCCACACGAGGAGCAGTCCCCGTGGAGGGAGGGTGGGGGACTGACTCCGACAGGGCCGGGCGGCGCCCAGCGCTCCTCCCTCGGCGGCCCCAGCTGCGCGGGCCGCGGAGGAGGAGTCGCGCCCGGGCCGGCGTCGCCCTGGCTCCTCCTCCCCGCGCGGGCCTGGCCCTTCCTCCTCGCCGTCCAAGGCTTCGGGTGGCCGCGGCGGAGCCGGGAGCCGAGCGCGCTGGGTGCGGCCGTCCAGCTGCCACCGCCGCCGCCGCCTCCGAGTCCCGAGTGCCCCCGCGGCCATGGTGCCCGCGGCGGCGCCGGGCGCCTGAGCTCCGCGACGCGGTAAGCGCGCAGCCCGCTCCCGGGGACCCCGGTCCCGCGGCCTGGGGGTGCTTGGAGGCCTCGTGCTGCCCCCGCGCCGTCGGCGAGGCCCTGCGCGCCCGGGTAGCCCCGGCATCGGGACAGGCTGCGGCCGGGTGGTGGCTGTCGGCAGCGAGGAAGCGGTGGCCAGGCGGCCGGCTCGGACCCGGGCGTCCGCGGAGACCCGGGCGGGGAGGGCGCGGCGTGGGAGGCGGAGGAGGGGCGGGTCCCGGAGCGCGGGCGGCGGGCGGGGAGGATGCGCGCCGCAGTCCCCGGGAGCCGCGCTTTTGTGAGTGCGGGCCCCTTACATATGGAAATGACGCTCGCGCTGGTGCCCATTCGCGTCCTTTTGAAGGACGCCCGCCCGGAACCCCGGCGCCGGCTGCGAAGTATTGTCCGGCTTCTGGAGCCCTAACAAAGCGTCCCTCCCCGCTTTGCAGAGCACTGGAGGCAGCGGCCGGCTGTGCGGGCGCAACGGAGAGACCGACAGAAGGTAAGCGAGGACGGCGGGGGCCGAGGGAGCTGCTGCTTGGAGACGCAATGGGGTGCCCGAGGTGTCCGGGGGTAGCGATGGGCAGGCGGGTCGGGGGCGCATCTGCATCACGAGTTGCGGGGCACCTGGGCGGCGCACCCGCGCTCCGCCCTCACCTCGCCCTCCGCCGGCACCGCAGCTCCGCCGGGGCTGGGCTCCTCCGCACCCCGCAGGGTCCCCGCCCGCACCGCCGGCTGAAAGCGGCTGCTGTGTGCAGGTCCAGGACCGGACTTGAATCCTGGAGGGAGCAGAAAGGGTGGTGGTTCTGTTGGCTTGTGCCACCCAGGCGGCACTGTGACTGAGAAATTGAAGGGAAACCTGCCTGGGGGGCCCCGAGGTGTCAGTCTAGGCTGAGTCGCGGAGAGCCGTTTAGTGAAGCGGGAACTTTACAAGGTGTGAGTGATCGGTGTTTAGAGAAAGACTTCCCGGTGCGACTGTTAAGAAAACGGGAACAAAGTGACGCTTGGTTTATTGCCTGAAACCCTTGACCGCCATACCCACGGAATAAAGTGTGGAGTGTAGCCGGAGAAGCTTCCAGGGTTCCAGAGGGTGGGCTTCTGCAGCTGCCAAACAGGTCCCTGACAAAAGGACAAGGCTGATGGAGACAGTTTACTGCTGAAAGCTCTTTCTGTGGAGTTGAAAGAGAGAGAGATAGGAAGGGGCGATTTCCCAGCCTCAACCCTGACAAACCCAGGCTTAAGTAAATGAAATGGGAGCTGGAAAGATTGTGCTACCGTGTACCTTGTTTCTAGACAGCTTAGTATTATGGGATCTTCTGCTTTCTTTACGTGACTGGGGCAGATCCGTCCCTGGTGTTGAGGAACTCCTGACATAAGCTTGTCATAGAAATTAACTCCTGGATTTGTGAAATCAAAATGAATCACCGTCATTGTCTGTTAATTGAGGTGATAGCTTTCTTAGGATTAGAATCCCAATAAAGTCCACAGAGGCACTCAGGCTAAGCTTCTGAGACCAGGGAGGGTTCTCAATCCAGACCCCTAAAATATATTAACATAAATTTATATGTTTACTTGTTTGCTGAGGCTTGACAGTCTGCAAGGACATGTTTGTTTGTTTCGGTGTCAGTTTAATTTTGAGTCTTTTTTGGTGGCTAGCTTGTTGGTAATTGACCTGAAATATTGGCAGGTTTTCTTCTGGAGTTGAAGAGGGCTGTGAAAATTCCCAGACTGTTTGTAACAGTGACATGACAAGCTGGCTGACAAAACGGTTTATTGTGGTCTCCTCAGCTGTTGTCAGTGTCCTCAGAGAGGTGAAGTGAACTGCTGGGGAGTTTCTTGGCAGATTTGTTTATTTTCAGCTGGTCTCTGGTGATTCCTTAGAGGAAAGCATTCTGAATTGCAGTGTAGATAAAGGGTAGGAGTCACAGATGTTCCAAATGGGTTGGACATCAGCAAAGGTATTGATTGCCAAGGCAGGAAGAGGCTTTATAGGGGGCCATCACAGGCATGGTCTTTGTGGTCAAATGTCAGGATCAGTCATTTTTATAGGCACTTGCTCAGAATGCCATGGGTATCTTTTTTTCTTGTTCTTTTTTCATTTTATATATGTGATGAGCCTTAATATCAAAAGATGTTAACTGTCACAGAGGCGGAGAATAGGGCTCCAATGAATTTTGAACAGCCAGTCTTAATAGGCAACATTTTTATCATAAGTCAAATGTTGTTCAAATAAATTGTTTTATGTCACTGCAAATGACTTTCTAAACTAACATTTCACCAATCTTGATGCTTCTGTTTTATGTTGATAATGAAAATACATTTTATCAGTCTTATATTGATAAAGGGTTGGCACATTTAGTCAGAGCATTTTAGAACGATTCAAACAGCCTGCAGCCTTTTCAGGAGGTTTATTTTTATAGATGTCAATTCATTTGTAAGCCAATAAATTATGTGGTTTGAATTCTGGCTATTGAACTTACATCTGTTGGGCAGGGGCTTGTGGAGAGATTTACTGAAGCTTGCAAGATATTTTTGTCCTATTCACAAATAAAATATAAATTTGAAAGATGGGAATATGCGAGTGAGCAACTTTATTTGAAATCAGGACACTTTTTTATTGCAGCTCATATCAGCAATTAACCATTTGTTCAAGCATTTAGATGGAAAAATTACAAACTATTTATGATCTAATGCTCACTTAAAAAACAAAGCTAGGAAAATATTATTTATAGATATGAGAAGACAAGAACAAAATGACGCTATACTCCAGGGAGCCATAGTCAGAGCTGCAGACATTCTAAATTAAGTAAAAGTGGCTCAAGGAGTGAAAGTTGTTATAAGCTATCTCTTTTGGGAGAGTAACAAACATGAACTTCTGTTTTCTACTTCTGAAATTTTACTTAGCAGTTGATTACAGGTTATTGAAACTACTCTGTGCCAGGCTAATGATTTTATTCCTCCAGCCATCCTGAGTTAAGACTTGATTGGGTAATCCACCTACCTATTAGGTTTAACAAAAGCTTGGGTTTGTTACCTCATTTCAGGAAAGTAAAACACTAAAGCCTGTTATGTTTTAGAATAAATGCTAGTAGGATACCCTTAAATTTTTTTAAGTTGTAGTTAGCAAAGTTTGTTATTTTCTTTCAAATTTAATGTGATTTTTTTCCACTGTGGTGACATTTAAGTTTTTGTGTTTTATTTTTGCGTTCCGATTTTATTCTTGCTGATTCTCTTGTGCTTTTAGTATCCAGCTAGAAGTGAGGTGCTATCAGAGCTGAGAGGAGACTCTCTGACAGTAATCGGTTTGATGAGCAGCAGTTTTTGGCAGAAATATTCTACATCAACAGATAAATGGGGGATGGGGGTGCATTGCTTTTTCTGCTAAACTTAAATTTATTCTTGTCACTGTGTCATTTTATGCTGAAATTGGTCCAAAATGGAAATCTTTGCAACAAATTAAAGTGTTTGCAGAAAAGAGTGAAGAAAAAGAAACATTCTAGTTTGACCATTGGTATTGTGAGGCTCTGACATGGCAAACAGTGAAAGCAAAAGGCATGAATGAAAAGCTTAGCCAAAGCAGAGCTGGTCACTAAGTGACCACAAATTAGTCACTTAGTGGTCACTGCCTGGGCTATGGACCCCCAACAGCTATGTCTGAACACACATCCAAAAGCATCTATTATGATACTCAGGGAAAGCTGCTGAGCCAAGAGGGCCTTCCAGACATTCCTTATAGCTGTTCAGCTGCTGAACCATCTGGAGGTGAAATAAAAGGCCTGGGCTAGGGACTCTGGCATTGTGCTCATTTATTATTTGGTTTTCTCTTGCCAGACTTTGTCCCCGTTTCACTCCTTTTGGCCAGAGCAGATATTCCCTTTGGCTGGTCTGCCATTCTTGCAAGCTCCTTTCTATACCTTGGATGTTGGAAAGTTCACAAGTTCACGGATCTACTTCATGCTGGCCTTATATTAGGGACTTCATTGTCCCAGCCGTGCCTCCACCTCACTGTTTTCCAGTCCCAGACGGCACTGTGATTTCATCAGCTGGGGTTGCCGAGGGGAGCACAGTGACAGCCATCTCTGATGGACATCCTGTCAGGGACAGCACATCCTGGCAGCCTTGTTTTGAGTTCTTTGGAAGGAAAATGCTCTGAATCATTCTCATTTTGGATGGTTGTTGGGTGGTAAATGTTAAGATTAATGGCTTGGCGCATCTGCCTCTTATTTAACCATCCCTGGTTGGAACTCCAAAATATTACCCACACTGGCTGTTTAATTCTAAAGGTGTCATAAAGGTTTCTGGCAATTTGATGAAAAGGTATATGGTAGAGGTCCAGGCTTGTGGCAGGCTTTATAAAACTGAAATTGTCCTTGGAAATTTGAGGGATGATTTATTACTCAAAACCCAACTTTCTTCATCTCTAAGTAAGATTCCTGTCACTGGTGAGTGTCAGCTGGGCTCTCACTCTGGAAAGCACTGAATTACACAGATTAGACATACTTAAGTATTAACAATTACCTGTTTCTGGACTACTCCCGTTATTGAAGACACAGGACTCTTAGTGAACATTTTGTGTAAAAATGTATTTCTTCTTTGCCATAAATCCCAAAGCTACTTAAGAAAATAGAGAATGCTTATTCTGTGCATCCTTAGAGCCTCATAGGCTACATGGTTGGTATTGTTCAGTCGCTAAATTATGCCTGACTCTCTGTGATCCCTTGGACTGCAGTATGCCAGGCTTCACTATCTCCCAGAGTTTGCTCAGATTCATATCCATTGAGTTGGTGATGCTGTCTAACCCATAGTTATTCAATAAATGAATCAAAGGATGTAGGGAGGAAGGAACCCCATTCCTCCTCATTCCAGTTTGGAGGAGTTTGTAGCCACCAGGTATTACATGATGGTTTCTAGTGCTTGGTACCCTACAGCTGGTTAATATATAAAAGTGGAGATGGGGGATTTGTCAATGATACTGTACCAGAGGTCCCATTCATGTGTTCTATGTGCATGTGTAAGGTTGACAGATAGTATAATTTTAGAGTTATACCAGAGTCCAAGTCCTGGGCCCATGGCCATTTTTAGTGTTAAATCATCAGACAAGTAGCTTAACTTTGCCTGGCCCCAGTTTCTACATATTAAATGAGAATATGATGTCTACTTTAAAGAATTAGGAGGATTAAATGAGATCATTTATGTGAAGTACTCAGCATGGGCTAGACTTAAATTCTCAGAAGTTAAAAAGAAAAACAAAAAATCTTCTGAGCTCTCTCAACTATAGTTCAGCCTTTCTGCTTTTGTTTAACATTAAATTTATCAATAATCTGCCTTTGAAGATTGAGGAAGCCCTGAACATTACCTACTGCTTTACTGTTTAGTAATATGATATTGCTTATATGCATAATACGCCCCCCCCACCTGTTCTTGCTTTCTAGGGTATTCCACAGCTCCTGTTTTGATTTTTGGAAGGCAGGACTATGGCCGGTTGATGTATATAAGTTACCCCTCTTCAGTTTACCTCTTCTTTGTAAATTGCAGGTATTTTCTTGGTTATTTTCTCAATTACCCTCTTGTACCAGTTTCCTCTGGGATTAGCTGCTCTTGCTTGCCATATTTAATACTCAAAACAACCTTCCAGCTGGGTATTATTATTCTCATTCTCTAGACAAGGCAACTTGGGAAAGTATTTTAGTACAGATTTTCCTCCAAAATCATATCCTGTAACAACAACAAAATGCAGCTGAAGTTTGTGAATCCTTAATTACTAACTTGTAGAATCAAACTTAAGATGGTCTCCATGGCGCAGTTTGACAATGAGTGCTTGCCTTCAACTTATGCTTGGTTATGTCTTCTTGTGGAAGAAATAGGTGTTTCAAAGTCTTCGTATGCTTATTTCTATAATGTTCATTCAGGGTAAGTTTCCTTGCAAGGTATCTCTTATACTAACTCCATGACGTTTACTGAGTCCCTGGTATGAAGAATAGACTGTACTAAGCATTGAGAAGCTAGAAAAGAAACTGAAATCCTGGACCTTGCCGTTAAAGAAATTTCTGCCAAATGAGGAGAAAAATAATTCTTGCACATGAAATAACTGATGAACATTTGGGGAATAATATCAACCAGTAAAAACGCCTTTTGTGCCAGAAGAGTACTGACAACTTGTCACCATATGTAACATCTTTTGGATGTTTCCATATGATCATTTGTTCTGCAGGGGTGGGGCTGTTTTTCCTGTTAAGTCAAAAGAATGTTTTACTGAGCACAGTTCTTGGGAAGGAGGGAGATGAAATAAAGAGATAAAAAAGGAAAATTGCTATGAGATGAAAGGTTTGAATTAGTGAAAATCCAGTGACCTTGTAAAGAGCAGGATGTGATAGTTTATCAGGTTCAAAGCCATGAATAAGATTGAGACTTCTCAGTACAGTGTGAGGTGTGTTTTCTTTTTAAATTGAAGTACAAATGAGTTTATTTACAAAACAGAAACAGACTTACAGACTAGAAAACAAATATGGTTACAGTTGCCAATGGGTGAATAAACTCAGATACACAAAACTGTTGTGATTTTTATGGTCCTCTTTCATTGTTTTAGATGGACAAGTTTCCACCCCTTAAAAGTAATTTTTAAAAGGGGAAGTGTTAGGGTTCTTTCACTTTTGCATTTTAAAAAAATATGCAAAATCAGGAAGAAGCAGAATAGTCTAACTTTTATGAAGTTGATCAGATTCTAGCCTAGGGACTTCCCTAGCAGTTCAGTGGTTAAGACTCCACACTTCCACTGCAGGGCTCTTGGGTTCGATCCCTGCTTGGGGAACTGAGATCCCACGTGCCACGGGAACTAGCCCCTTGACTATAGAAAGCAGCACCTTAAAAAAAAAAAGTATATCTTGCCAATATAATTTTTCCTAGGATAAAAAAGATGACCAAAAAAATTAAAAATAAGTTTAAAAAAATTCTAGCCCAGAGGACTGTAAAACTCAGAGACTAAGTCTGAGAGCTGTGACAACCTTGAAAATCCCAGAACATCTTGGGGATTCTCAACAGATCTTAGTTGATGATGAGGTGGGCAGACGCTAAGTGAATTTCATTAGCCAAGCCTTGGCATTGTCTAAATTCCTAACTTTTGTGCTCAGTTGTGTCCAACTCTCTTGCAGCCCCATGGACTGTAGTCTGGAAGGCTCCTCTGTCCATGGGATTTTCCAGGCAAGAATACTGGAGTGGGTTATAGCTTTGCCTAACACCTTGGTTGTTCCTTTCTGGTGTTTTGATGTTTATGTCACACTCTCAAGTTATTTTGTAAACATTTGCGTGGTGATTAGTTAAGCCAACAGACCAGCCCTGGGAAGGCAGCCAGAGCTAGCAGCACCATAATAGAGAAACTGATAATTAGGAGAGGAGACCTTGGAGACCAGGAGCCTGGAGCAGAGCATTACCTCTGTCCCTTTAATGAGCAGCCCAGCTGTTTGATCCATCTTCTGAGTTCACTCGGTTCTGCTGAGACCCTTGGGATGGTTGTTCGCTCTGTGTTAGCTTGTCATGTTTTGAACAGTTGTCTGAGGAAAGAAGACAACCCAGCCAAGAGCAGCACTGATGTGTTCTGGAGGGCTTGTTTATTTTCAGGTCTGGCTATGTGCAACATCTTAATGTGTGTGGTCCCGTGATTGTAAAGATCTGCCCTATAACATCACCTCTGAGTTACAGTTTTCTGATCCAGGACTTGGTTTACTTAAATGTGTGCTTTTAAAAGTAGAATATTGGTGTGCCAGGGGCTAGCAGAGGAGAAATGGAGGGTTACTGGGGAGTGAGTGCAGAGTTTCAGTCATGCAAGACGGAAAAGTTTTAGAGAGCTGCTGTATAACAGTGCATATATAATGAACAATACAGTACCGCACACTCAAAATTCTGTTAATAGGGTGGATTCCATGTTATCTTTTTTATCCCAAGAAAAATTATATTGGCAAGATAAATACTTTATTTATTTATTTTTTTAGGGTGCTGGTTTTCATAGTCAAGGGGCTAATGCTGCAAGTTGCGTCTGAGATGGCTGAGGTCACCCTCTCAAGGGTATATATATCTGTCGTGTTTGGCTTCCATTGCATCATGGTGAAGGTACCTTCAGATGCAAATGTTTCAGGCTTTCATTGGAAATCCCAACACAATAGAAGTGAATGATTATGCAAACGAAAACCAAGTTTCATTCTTCAACTGGAAGGGACATAGAATTTTACAGTATATATTTTAACAAAAATGATTCTGAGAGTTATTGATAACTGTGTTTTCATGAATCCTGTGAAAGATGGAAAAATGGAAAGGCTGGAGTTGGGGTGGGTCAGAGAGATGGAAGACCTCTTCACCAGGAGTACAGAGGTGAGATGGTCTAGATCGTAGAGGGTCCTAAGATTCTGCATGATTCACATGTGGTCTGTGGTTCTTTCAAATCTCACTGTCTTTCTAAAAGACTGAAGTGGTGTTTTCCTCTTTCTCTGGGCAACTAGGCCTTACCTAAAGCTCCCTGGGGCTAAAACAAGCTTCAGGGAATACTCTTCCTGTCACACCTCACATAATTGCAGCAGTGAAGTTAATTGAGTTGCCATTTTTTGAGGAACTTGTGTAAGAGGCATTTGGACTCATGTAAACAGGGGTGGTTTTATATCAGACATGTTCACCCAGTGCCTCTTTGCTGCAGCCCTCTGGTCTGACTACAAAGAGGGGCAGCTAGGCTGAATGGAAAGAAATGAAACACTTTGGCAGATTGCGACATCAGGCAGGTCTTCTGGAGCTTGCTGTATTGCATGGACGCTCTGGTCCCGCAGTCTGTTGTCACTAACAGTCACTTCATTTGGAAGGACTGGATGGCAGGAGTGGCTTTTCACCTTCTCTGAGTCCTGATCACTCTCAATCTAGAGTGTGACACACTGGCTGCCTGCCTGAGGCTGGGCAGGAGAGAAAGGCGCCTTTCTGCCCAGGAGACTCCCTCCTTCTGGTGAC